>NC_090397.1:30303331-30643331 GCF_036365525.1 Heterodontus francisci
TAAATGATGGATTAAACATCATTCGGCATAGCACATGTTCATGACACTGTCTAGAGAGCACTTTTTTGTGACTAAACTGTAACTTAATGATAATAACCCGAAATAGTTCTTATTAATATTTTGACTCAATGTGTAACCAAAAAGGAAGAAAAAATTGTACCCGGAACCTCGCTCAAAACTACAGTAACACAACATGAATTGCCCTTCTTACTAAAAGTAGAGTTTTCTATCCCAACCACTCAGAAGATCAAGTCACATACTAACAGTGCTCTTCTACACATGCAATGAGCAGCAACTGGAAAGAGTTTGACATTAGAAAGCTTTTTATACACACAGTTTGCCGGAGTTATCCTGCTCTAATTTTCATGTGCAAATTGAGAATACATCAATCAAGGTTGAGAAGAAGGACATTTTGTATTAGAAACTGGACCACTTTGGATTTGATTCATTAATAGTCCAATTTTAAAGTGGTCTCATTTTAAAGAACACGCTTTTCCCATGGGTTTTGTTTTAGAGCAACTTAAATATACTGCACTTCTTCCTTCTCCAATTTCAATTTTTAATCCCATTTTAGGTCCCAGTGTGCCATTAGTCAACTGCTAAGACAGCTTAGAAATTCAGGCTTTTAAAAGAATCATTTGTCACAATGATTGCACAGTGGGTCCCTCAAGTGGACCTAGCCCATTAAGGTCAAGATGCATATTTTCATTCCCAACCTGTCGCATTTTCTCCCAAGGTTGGCTTTAGACCTACTCTTGGGCTGGCTACTAAGAAGAATGGAACTGCTCTTTGATGCTTCTTGTCACTGGCATCATTGGAACAGCTCTTCTGGCCTCATGCTGTCCAGGAGGTTGTATCTGGTGCAGCTCATCCTGGCTGCTTTGATCAATGTCAGAGTAGTCTGTTCCAATGTGAACTCCCTCAGATGGGGTTCGTGCATTCACCAAGCTTTCCCTGCCAACCCCAGCTGCCCAAGTGATTCCAGCAGCCTCTCCAGGTTCTTACCAGTCACAGACAAATGCAAGTTTTTCAGATCCAGCTATGGCTATTCTATGGCACTTTTGGAGCAGCTGAGTTTTATTTTGGGCTTCTGCATTGTGTTCATCAGCCCTTCCTGTAGCCCTCTGCATTGTCCACATCCTCTACACCCTGCTGTGTTCCAGACATGGTGTTTTCCTGTGTCCTTCCACTGAAACTCTCAAACTGCTCCTGACCAACCTTTTAATAAGCTCCTCAATGAGCTCAGCTGGCAGGTTTACCCTTCCCTCCCTCCCTGCGTCCCTTTAAAAATAGCTCTGCGTCCCAGAGGCGGAAGGACCTAGTGCCGACCTCCAAGAACACGATCTTCAAAGCATGCTTGTACCTACTTCTGCTCCCAACAGGCTTTAAAATCAGGCCCATGGTATCTGAGTAAACACAAAAGGTTTTTTAAACTATTAACAGTCCTAATTCCACAGTCACATAACTGTAATTGATATATATATACACAGTTGCATTGTCTCACTTCAAAAAAACAAAAAATTCACCTCTTGACCTCTAAGTGCAAGGGAGGAAACAGATATATGGGTAAAAGCAATTAAACTGAATAGCAAAATCCAATGAAATCAACTTGGTGGTTAAACAAACAGCACTGCAAAAATTTCAACCTAACCTTTAAGACTCTATTTACAGGTATTTTACCCCAGGAAGCTAAGTTTATCTTAATTTAATGTTTACAATCTGGATAAAGACAAAGATATCACATTCAATGACACAGTCACGTACAGAACAAAGATAAATTTCTAGTATTTTCACTGACTTGCCACAGTGTTCATGTGTGGTGTACATTTCATACAAATCCAACCTTTTAAGACTGAATATAAATTCAAAATAGCTAAATGCAAGTTACATTTTATGACTCGACATTATGCAGTATTATTTTCAACTATGTCCTCTCCCCTCTCCACAGCACCACTAACCAACTTGATCAGCAAGCAACAAGATGCTCAACTGCAGTCACAAATTGATCAATGGAGAAAAAGAAATGACAAAAACAAACAACATCCTAACAGGCAAGAAAATATTGGTGAGGGAATTGTCAACCATTGTTCTAGCATTGCAACAAACAAACTCATAAGAAATGTAAACATTCACATATAGAGCATGTGCCTTCCAATGCCAGCGATCACAGAAATGAATCACTTTATAAAGTTTCATCAAACAGCCTCTTGATCTCTTTACTGCAAAGTACCACCTAAACTTATCATTGAAAAGGAATACAAACAATGCAATAGATTTGAAACAGCAACTAAACATTTCCTAGATCTCAGCTCCAGAAATCAGCAGCTGACAAGCATGCCAGAGTTGGCTCTGCTGACTCATCTCTTGACTTTCTCCAACTTCCTCTCTGTGGAAAAAGTGCCTCATCACCATTCAGCTACTTCCTCCAAATGCCCAACTTAAATCCAGAACCAGATGCAGAACACTATAAATTTTGATCATTACCTCCTTTTACATTCTACTGTTTTAGCTACGTAATTCAACATCCTATTGACTTTATTGATTACTAAGCCTCCTTGGTCTTTTTCAGCTTCATCCTTTGCTATTTCACCACCACTCATGAAGTGTGTGTGCGGTCCATTTTTCTTTCCTATGTGCAGCACTTTGCACTTGTCTGCACTAAATTTCATCTCCCCTTGCTCTGCCCACTTGCATATTTTATCCAACTGATTCTGCAATTTCTGAGCTGTCTTATCCAATTCCACCGTCCCTCCTGTTTTGATATCATGTGCTAATTGAAGTATCCGATTCCAGGTCACATTCCTAAATTAGAAACAGTGGTAATACTTGTTTCCTATCCTTCAACCAGTTTATTCGTTCCCAGTTAGCTTGAATAGCCACAGCTTTAAATTAATTCATGGCTTTTTTTTGTGGTACGATAGGAAAAGCTTTTGGAAGTCTAGGTACACCACAGTCCACTTGGGTTCTCTCTTCCTGGTTAGATAGGATTGCCAAACTATAACCTTCCTCAGTTCATTTCCTGCTGAAAACCTCAACCACACCTTTGTCACTTGACTTTTCCAACACTTCTGGCTGGCCTCCCATCTTCCACCCTGCATAACCTTAAGCTCATTCAAAACACAGTCAAGTATTCCAACATGCACCAAGTCCAGTGCACCCATCACCCCTGTGCTCGCTGACCTGCACTGGCTCCCAGTTAAGGGACACCTTGACATTAAAATTTTCATCTTCATTGTCATGGTCTGACGCCTCCCCATTTCTGTAACCTCTTCTAGTCCATTGAAATATCTGCGTCCCTCCAATTTTGCCATCTTGGCTTTAATCCCTTCACCACTGCTGGCTATGCCTTCAGCTGCCAAGGCCCTGTACATTGGAATCCCTTCCTTCAACTTCTCTGCCTCTCTAAGTCTCTTTCGTCCTTTAAGACACTTCTTAAAATATATCTCTTTGACCAAGATTTTAGCCATTGGCATTAATATCTCTTTGCATGGCTCAATGTCAAATTTTGTTTGATTAGGCTGATGTACAGCACTTTGGAACATTTTACTACATTATAGGAGTTTTGGAAATGCAATTGTTCATCATCCATATCCCATATTAAATACTGGTAAATAGCTTGTGTTATGAAAGTACTTCAATTTTTTTAATATTTTTGAAGACTCATCATTTAAAATTATGAAGATGGATTCATTTGGGACTGACAAAATTTCATGCATGCTGGACTCTGTTTTTTAAAAAAAAAAGGCCAGTGGAAGGACTTGGGGAAATTTGTTTAAAAACAAACTTACTGTATGTCACATGCCTTAAGCTAAATAAACAGCAAGAGCTTTGGTGACTAGGGGAGTTGTCAGAGAAGTGACATGTTAAGATGTATGGTGGTCAAAAGTTAGTTTTGTCTTGGATATTGTTTTGAGTCAGCTGGGATTGCAGCCTGCTGAGTGAAGCACCCAGCTCATCCTTCCTCCATCTCGGAGAAACCCTGAGAATCCAGTGAGAGAAAAAGAGAAACTGATGCCACATTTCTCCTGGAAAGCCTGCCAGACTAACCCGCGACGTCGCCTGAAGAGAACTGCTCCACAAAGATCCCCGTGACAGCTATCCACGCATATTTAATAAATAAAGGGACAAATGATAGCATTCCCTACCATCTCCTTTTCCTTCAAGAATTAACAAGTATTTGGCCAAAGTTTTTTATTGTCTTTATTTTTTCTTTAACCAGTGTGTGTGTGTGTGTGTTGGGCTGAGTTAGAAGGGAACTTTCATATTTCAATCTGTTAATGCTTTGCATCTTTACTGGATCAGTCTTGTTTTATAATAAATTAATCATTTTGATTTTATTGAAGAAACCTGGTTGGCAGATTTTATTCTGAAATAAAAAGAGAGTATATAATTGGCCATATCGGTAACTGGGTAAATATTTAAATATTTGTTGTGACCCGTGGAGAAGTGGAACTAGAGAAAGACAGTGCGCTCCTCCCACTTCGGTCGTAACATTTGTTATTGTACAAATGGCCTTCAAAATTAACAAAATTAAAACCCATGGGATTTATAGGGACAGTGGCAGCACAGATACAAAATTGGCTAAGGGTCAGAAAGTCAAGGGTATTGGTGAATAATTGTATACTTCCTTCCCATCCAAAAAAACAGTGGTGATAACGAGGAGTCAGTATTAGGAACTCTACTCTTTTTGACGTAGATTAATGACATGGGGCTGGATTTTACCTTAGGCAAACGGGAATTCGTTGTGAATTCACCGATGTGAAAGACGGTGGCGAACCCACTGCCGTCTAGCCTGGGGATCCGTCCTGTATTTTACGGGTCCCCAGACTTTAAATTGTCCCGAGGCGGGAATTCCACCCACTTGAGGGAGGAGGTCCCGCCTCAGTAAGCTGCTGGCCAATCTTAGTCCCAGCAGCGCCACCGGGAGCAGTGGCCACTGCTGGGACTGCAGCCCAGCCAATGCCATGGACCCTGGAGAGTGGGTAAGTTGGGCTTGCCTCACCAGGCGGATTGGTGCCCGACTGTTATGCCCCCACCGGGGCGCGGAAATGCCAGCAGCTAACACTGGGGGGCCTTTCACATCCCCAGCACGCCTGCTTGCCACAGGTAAAACACCCGTGGACGCGGGCACGGGCCCTTAAGTGGCTGTTAAGTGGCCACTTAAGGACCTCCATTGACCTCGGGCGGGTGGGCCGTTTCCCACCCCACGCCCGACCGCCGTAAAGTCGACCGAAGGCGGGAGCAGGGCAAGAAGGCCTCCCTGAGCCGCTTGCTCAATTTTACGACGCCACACCCCCCCACCACCAACTGACCCGCTGGAGCGCGTAAAATTCAACCCATGGACTTTGGTATACAGGGCATAATTTTAAAAATCTGCAGATGGTATGAAACTCAAAAGTAGTGAACAATGAGAAGGATAGTTACAGACTTCAGGAGAACACACTAAAACTGCTAAAATGGGCAGACAGTCATGTTAGGGTCATTTTCGGCATGCAAAGAGGCCATTCGGCTCATCGAGTCCATGGATTGCTTTGCAGAGAGCAAGCAGTCAGCCCCACCCCCCCCCCCCTGCTCGATCCCCATAGCCCTACAAGTTTACTTCTTTCAAGTGGCCATCCAATTTCCTTTCGAAATCATTGATTGTCTCCGTTTCCACCACCCTCGTGGGCAGCAAGTTCCAGGTCATTATCACTCGCTGCATAAAAAGTGGTTCCTCACATTCCCCCTGCATCACTTGCCCAAAGCCTTAAATCTGTGCCCTCTAGTCCTTGGAAAATCAGTTAATGTGAACAGTTTTTCCTTGTCTAACTTATCCAAGCCTGTCATAATCTTGTACAATAATAAACTTGTACACTTCTATTATCAATCTCCTTTGCTCCAGGAAAGACAAGCCCTGCTTTTCCAAGGTAACTGTGTGACTAAAATCCCCCATCCCTGGAACCATTCTGGTAAATCTTCTCTGCACCTTCTCAAGGACCCTCACATCTTTCCAAAAGTGTGGTGATCAGAAATGGATGCAATACTCCAGATGGGACATAACCAGAGTTTTACAAAGGCTCTTCAAAGAAATATTTTCACTTTCTCGTACAGTTGGTCAAGTCCATGATAAAATCTCTGCCTTTTTTCTAACTCGTAGGACATCGTTGGAGCATAAGCACTGATGACATTATCAAAATCTTTGTTGGATTTATTGGGATACGCACAGACATGAGTCTTTGAATGACACTCGGGTTCATCAATTGTCTCACCCAATTTGTTTCTGATGGCGAAACCTACTCCATGTGAACGCCTTGTCCCATCAGGCTTACCAGACCATTAGAAGGTGCAGTCATTTTCATGGAGTGAAGCAGTTCCTGTGAACCATGTTTCACTCAGTGCTACAACATAGACATTCAAATGGGACAGCTTATAGTTGATGTGTGCTGTCTTACAAGGGAGTGAAGCATCTCTAACATTGTCCTTTAGGGTTCGGACATTCCAACATTGGAAGCAATACAGGTCAGGAAATACAGGAGGCAATGCAAGGCTTTTTTAGCCCTCCTTTTATCAGGCCGACCCTGCTGGGGGCAAGGCGGCCATCTCCAAATAGAGCTGCTTGGTCACCTAGGGCAGCTGCGCGGACTGTGCAGTCGCTTCTCCTACATGTGAACAGGATCACACCCCGGCCGCCTGAGCTAACAGGCCTTCTTCAGTTTAAGAATCATAGCAGATGTAACCCAAATGTGAAGTGATGCATTTTGGTAGGAAGAATGAGGAGACAATTTTAAACTAAATGGTGCAATTTTAAAGGGCGCGTATGTACACAATTCTTTGAAGGTGGCAGGACAAGTTGAGAAGATTGTTTAAAAAGCATATGGGATCCTCGTCTTTATTAAAAGAGGAATTGAGTACAAAAGCAAGAAAGTTGTGCTAAACATTGATAAAACACTGGTTAGGCCTTAGCTAGAGTACTATGTTCTCATCTGGGTACCACATTTTAGGTAGGCTGTTAAGGTCTTGGTCAGGGTACTGAAGAAATTTACTAGAATGGAAACAGGGATGAGGGACTTCAGATATGTGGAAAGACTGGAGAAGCTGGGGGTTGTTCTGCTTAGGACAGATAAAATTAAGAGGAGATTTGAAAAAGGCATTTAAAATCATGAAGGGTTTAGATAGAGTAAGCAAGAAACTTTTTACAGTAACTGAATGGCCAATAATGAGAGGACACAGATTTAAGGTGATTGGCAAAAGAACCAGAGGCAACATGAACATAGGAACACAGGAGCAGGAGTAGGTCATTCAGCCCGTCGAGTCTGCTCTGCCATTCAATTAGATGATGGCTGATCATCTAGAACAAAGAACATTACAGCACAGGAACAGGCCCTTCGGCCCTCCAAGCCTGCACCGATCCAGATCCTCTAGCTAAACATGTCGCCTATTTTCTAAGGGTCCGTATCTCTTTGCTTCCTGCCCATTCATGTATCTGTCTAGATACATCTTAAAAGACGTTATCGTGCCCGCGTCTACCACCTCCGCTGGCAACGCATTCCAGGCAACCACCACCCTCTGCGTAAAGAACTTTCCACGCATATCCCCCCTAAACTTTTCCCCTCTCACTTTGAACTCGTGACCCCTAGTAATTTTAACCCCACTCTGGGAAAAAGCTTCTTGCTATCCACCCTGTCTATACCTCTCATGATTTTGTACACCTCAATCAGGTCCCCCTTCAACCTCCGTCTTTCTAATGAAAATAATCCTAATCTACTCCACCTCTCTTCATAGCTAGCGCCCTCCATACCAGGCAACATCCTGGTGAACCTCCTCTGCACCCTCTCCAAAGCATCTACATCCTTTTGGTAATGTGGCGACCAGAACTGCACGCAGTATTCCAAATGTGGCCGAACCAAAGTCTTATACAACTGTAACATGACCTGCCAACCCTTGTACTCAATACCCCGTCCGATGAAGGAAAGCATGCCGTATGCCTTCTTGACCACTCTATTGACCTGCGTTGCCACCTTCAAGGAACAATGGACCTGAACACCCAAATCTCTCTGTACATCAATTTTCCCCAGAACTTTTCCATTTACTCTTGAACTATAGTTCACTCTTGAATTGGATCTTCCAAAATGCATCACTTCGCATTTGCCCTGATTGAACTCCATCTGCCATTTCTCTGCCCAACTCTCCAATCTATCTATATTCTGCTGTATTCTCTGACAGTCCCCTTCACTATCTGCTACTCCACCAATCTTAGTGTCGTCTGCAAACTTGCTAATCAGACCACCTATACTTTCCTCCAAATCATTTATGTATATCACAAACAACAGTGGTCCCAGCACAGATCCCTGTGGAACACCACTGGTCACACGTCTCCATTTTGAGAAACTACCTTCCACTGCTACTCTCTGTCTCCTGTTGCCCAGCCAGTTCTTTATCCATCTAGCTAGTACACCCTGGACCCCATGCGACTTCACTTTCTTCATCAGCCTACCATGGGGAACCTTATCAAACGCCTTACTGAAGTCCATGTATATGACATCTACAGCCCTTCCCTCATCAATCAACATTGTCACTTCCTCAAAGAATTCTATTAAGTTGGTAAGATGTGACCTTCCCTGCACAAAACCATGTTGCCTATCACTGATAAGCTCATTTTCTTCCAAACGCGAATAGATCCTATCCCTCAGTATCTTCTCCAGCAGCTTCCCTACCACTGACGTCAGGCTCACCGGTCTATAATTACCAGGATTTTCCCTGCTACCCTTCTTAAACAAGGGGACAACATTAGCAATTCTCCAGTCCTCTGGGACCTCACCTGTGTTTAATGATGCTGCAAAGATATCTGTTAAGGCCCCAGCTATTTCCTCTACAAGAAAGCCACTTTCTCGCGCTATCCCCATATCCCTTGATGTCATTAGTATCCAGATATCTATCGCCTTCTGTCCTTAACATGCTCAATGATTGAGTTTCCACAGCCCTCTGGAGTAGAAAATTGCAAAGATTCAGCACGCTCTGAGTGAAGAAATTCCTCCTCATCTCAGTTTTAAATGGCGTACCCTTTATTCTGCGATAAAATTCAGCCCTAGCTTTCAATTCCAGGTTATCAAATAATTGAATTTAAATTCCACCAGCTGCCATGGTGGGATCTGAATCTGTGTCCATGGGGCATTAGCCTGGGCCTTTGGATTACTAGCTCAGACATTACCACTACTCCACTGTCTTCCAGGTTTTTTTTCAAACGAAAGAAGTGGTTAGAAATTGGAATGCACTATTAGATGGGTGGTGGATACAAATTCAATAGTAGCCTTCTAAGGGGAACTGGGTAAATACTTGGAGAAAAAAATGCAGGGATATAGGGAAAGAGTGGGGGTGTGAAACTAACGGGATTGCTCTTCGAAAGAGCTGACACAGACTCAATGGGCTCAACATCCTCCTTCTGAGCTTTACTATTCCATGATTCTATGAAGGGGTTAAAATCTAAACTCAACATAAGTATATATTTTTAACTCATTCATGCAGTTCTGCAAATTTAATGCCTCTTTTTATTCTACATCCCCACTGTGACTTTTACATACAGTTCCATGGGTGTCAACAGCCTTCTGGTACTTCACCCAAGTGGTAATTCTTTTCCTACTGTTTAGACAGAGCAGGATATTTGACAACGCAGGCATCACAGCCAAGCTTGAATTTTTTTTTTGTCAGTAAACATTCCTATGCAGAACTCTCTGCATATATCACTGACCTGTGATTGGAAACAGGAAGCTGATATCCCTCTCTTTAGTTCAAGGACACAACTTTTAACTGTCCATCTCTGCCTTAGATGGCGCCTACGACAGAGCAAGGCCAGCCTGGGACCTTCATTGTCTACATACCTCAGTACACCATGGAATGCATTTAAGCACATTAGGAAATAAAAAATATGCATGTTATCCTTCTTTAAAGCAAGTCAATTTATTCTTGATCTATACGTTTTATTAAAAGAATTACATTCCCCCACAATATACTGAATGCATTTCTTTTAAAGTCAAATTGATGGAAAGATTGCTCTAATTATAGAATACCAGTACTTCATGAACAAAGAACCTGCAAAATATTAAAATCCAATTCACATACAGGAACAATTGATGAATCAGTTCCTTAAGGAATAATTACATATCACAGTGGCGCAGTGGTTAGCACCGCAGCCTCACAGCTCCAGCGACCCGGGTTCAATTCTGGGTACTGCCTGTGCAGAGTTTGCAAGTTCTCCCTCTGTCTGCGTGGGTTTCCGCTGGGTGCTCCGGTTTCCTCCCACATCCAAAGACTTGCAGGTTGATGGGTAAATTGGCCATTGTAAATTGCCCCTAGTGTAGGTAGGCAGTAGGAGAATGGTGGGGATGTGGTAGAGAATATAGGGTTAATGTAGGATTAGTATAAATGGGTGGTTGTTGGTCGGCACAGACTCGGTGGGCCGAAAGGCGTGTGTCAGTGCTGTATCTCTAAATAAATAAATAAGATTCAACTGTACTTATTGGCTAATTAGAGTTTTATTTTGACTATCCTTAATGAAAGGCATCTATATTAATTCCCTCCTAGTCGCTGTCACACTCAGTTGTCAAAAGCTGGGAACAAGCCCCATATAATTAACCCTGCTTCTAATTTTCCCATCTTTGCTCCTCACTGGAATGAGTGGTGCTTGCTCCAACTGAAGATCAGGAATTCACCAGGTACAGAATCACCATCCCAGAGAAATATTAGGGGCTTTAGTCACAGGAAGAATAAAAACAGAGTAAAGAAGCTAAACTATGTGAACAACCAAAAGAAGTTAGCAGTTTCATACTATCTGTAACTTCTTCTTTTGGGCCTCCTTATCTCGAGAGACAATGGATACGCGCCTGGAGGTGGTCAGTGATTATGGAGTGACCTCTCCATGGCGCATGCCTGGGCAAATTTATGGAGGTTGAGAGTTGCCCAGTCGTCAAAACCCCCCTCTCGGCCTTTCTGGTGGGGTCCAAAGGAGTGCAGGACACGACGTTTGGCACCAGTATGGCTGCAGGAACTGCCGGAAACATGCCAAAGGTGACACATGACCGCCTACGGGGTTCCGCTCCGGATTTTCTGTTAGGGTTTACTCCCTTAGCCTTGGTCTCTCCCGAGACGCCCACAAGGCAGTGGGGTTGTTGGGGCCCCTACACAGGTGTAGGATGGTGCCGGTGGGAGGAGGGGATGCAAGGGGGAGGGGTAGAGGGAGGGGGTGGGGGGGGGGGGGTGCAGGGGAAGGGGGTGCGGGGTGAAGATGGTGCGAGGGGGGGGACGGGCTGGGACGGGTTGTGAGGGGGTGAGCTGAGAGGGTGGAGCAGGGAAGGGGACGGGGGTGGGGGGGGGGTGGAAGGGGGGTAAAGGGGGGGGGAGGGGGGGTGGAATCTGGTGCAGGTAATAAGCCATTTCCTCAGTGCCCACCATCGACGTCCGGAAAGCTCATCCACGTCCTTCGGGAGGTGAAGCATCATTTGGCAGACTTAGAGGTGATTACATTTGCTAAGGGTTTTTTTTTGCAGTGGTTTAAATAAAGGCATGCAGCATTGCCGACAGTGCGCTGCAGATGCTCTCCGAGCCATCTCCCGCGGGCGCTTTGAAGTTGCGGCCGGGGGGCCGTAACTAGAGCTTGGATTTTGAAACCTTGTAGAAAAAATTTTGAATTTGAAATCAAATAGAAAAAGTTTTTTTTAAAACTTACTTTACAGGGAACTGGAACATTTATTTAAATGAAGGACTCCTTATTGCTTAAATTACATAAGAGCTCATACTACAATAACGTTATGGAAACTCATTTCTTGTTAATGTACGAGCTGTGCAAGTGTCATTTTGGAAATGTACACCTGCAGACACGATCAGATATCTTTTTATTCAGAGGACTGCTGCCTGTTCGACACCTGCATTGAGTGCACAGGCACAACAGTTGCTCACTTATTTATTATTTATTTAGAGATATAGCACTGAAACAGGCCCTTCGGCCCACCGAGTCTGTGCCGACCATCAACCACCCATTTATACTAATCCTACACTAATCCCATATTCCTACCACATCCCCACCTGTCCCTATATTCCCCTACCACCTACCTATACTAGGGGCAATTTATAATGGCCAATTTACCTATCAACCTGCAAGTCTTTGGCTGTGGGAGGAAACCGGAGCAGCCGGTGATAACCAACGCGGTCACAGGGAGAACTTGCAAACTCCGCATAGGCAGTACCCAGAATTGAACCCGGTTCGCTGGAGCTGTGAGGCTGCGGTGCTTACCACTGCGCCGCCCCTAAAGCCTTTTTTTTTTAAAAACTGACCCTTGACAATAGACCCTTGCTGGAACAGTTCAGTTCTGCATCTACTGATAAAATTAACACCATACTATGAGCAGACAGGCTACTAAAGGACAACCTGCTGCACAACATTCACGATAAAGTGTTCTGGCTATGAAGTTGACCAAAGAGAAAAATAATTACAATATACTTTTTTTCACAACCATCCAATTGAATGAAGAGCCAAGTTGAGTGGTTATGTCTGATTGAGGTCACGGTCTGTAAGATACATCATCGTCCTATCATTTTATCCAATATACAACAAAACAATTAGATATTGAATTGTGTTAAATCTTAATGAACATATACTGAGCTAATTTCACAAAAGCAGACCACTAACAGTCCAGTTGAAGCACAAGAACACAAGAATTAGAAGTAAGCCATACAGCCCATCGAGCCTACTCCATTATTCACTAAGATCATGGGTGATCATCTACTTCAAATCCACTTTCCAGCTCAATCGCCATATCCCTCAATTTCCTCTGCATCCAAAAATCTATCAATCTCAGTCTTGAATATACTCAATGACTGAGCATCCACAGACCTCTGGGGTAGATAATTCCAAAGATTGACAACCCTCTCAGTGAACTAATTTCTCATCTCAGTCCTAAATAGCCGACGCTTTATCTAAGATTATGACCCCTAGTTCTGGACTCTCCGGCCAATGGAAAGTCTCTCAGCATCTACCCTTTCAAGCCTGCTAAGCATTTTATAGGTTTCTATGAAATCACCTCTCAGTCTTCTAAACCCCAATTCTATTCATAGGACAACTGTCATATCCCAGGAATCAATCTTGTTAACCTTTGTTGCACTTCTTTAAGACAGGTGTTATGATCTCAGTAGAGACCATTAACTTTAAAACAAGAGATATGAACTCCCCAGACCAATTTAAAGAATTACACAAGATTTCACGTTTTAAGACTTTTACTAAAACATTAACAGTACTTAGTAGGTAGCTAATACACTAAATTATAAAGAAAGGTATTTCCCATTAACTTATTAACACACACGAAAACCCCACAACACATTTATATGTTGCGAAGTGTTCATATCGAAAATGTATCCTTGCAGTTAAAAATCACAAACTGCTCCCAGCTACAATGGGTTGGATCTCCCAGTGTCCTTCTCAAAGCCAACATCCTCTTCGCTTGCTTCTTCCGAGCACTTTCGACTGGACTCCTGATAATAAGGCAATCTCTGGTGACCCCATTGGTCTTTTCTCTTCCGCAAACCTCAACTTTCGAACCAGGTTCAAATCTAGCCTTTTGCTGTATTGGTGATCTGAGAGCTGCTGTATCCCTAGCAAAAAGCCCACTGGTGCCTCTGTCTCTCAAGGCTGCCAATTACTGATCTTCCTTTCAGTCTCCAGACCTAGAAAAGCCCCTCGAATTTATTCAGATCAAAGATCAATCGTCATTTGCCTTTTACAATTCTCAAAGACCATAATTATAACTACAGCAAAACCACCTGGGGCTTCATTTGTATCCAGGTGTTAAAAATTGCAACGCAAATTTGCATTTTAGAGCCCCTGGCTCCTTGTTTACAATCAGAGTCTGGGAGAGTGAAATCCTTTTTCCTTTAGGTGTTACAAACTTGCACCCTGCTTTCAAAGGGGTTTGATCCAGGTTCCTTGTTCTCATAGTAACCAAGACCACTGGCTTGTCTCTGGGCAGATTTTGCACTGCATTAAAAATCACAGCTTTTAAAACATAACCTACTACAATGTCCGGTGTTCATAACACAGGTACATTGTTCCTTAGGTGATGAGAATCCAAATTGTACACTGTACTCCAGGTGTCGTCTCACCAAAGCACTATACCATTGTAGCAAGACCTCCTAATGCTTATACTCCAACCCCCTGAAATAAAGGCAAACGTACCACGTGTCTTCCTAAGTGCTTATCGTACATGTAAGTTAACTTTCTGCGGTTAATGCACAAGATTTTCTAGATGGCTCCAGATTCGAGCTACATAGATTCTTGATTGACAAGGGAGTTAAAGGTTGTAGGTGATAGATAGGAAAGTAGAGTTGAGGCCACAATCAGATCGCCATGATCTTATCAAATGTCGGAGTAGGCTCCTAATTTGTATGTTAGTCGTTTGTACGAAGGTACGTATGAGCCCTCAGTCTGTGCTGAGAGATCTCAACAAGGGCAGGATTGGAAGTGCAACAACTGGATTCTTTACTCCTCAGTTATGGGGAACATGAAAACAAATAATTAACCAGGGTTCCCAATTCTGGTAACTTTAGTGTGAATGGTGTTAGTGTGTAACAGCCTAGTTTTCTCAAGTTTAATTTGTTCTTGATTTTTACTTTAAAAAGAGACAGATAAATTTGTTTGTTAACAGGTAGTAAATTTCATTTTGTTTGGTTTATTTGCAGATGCTTACAAAACTATTTTGCTTGGGGACCTTTCTTAGCCCTCAACTTCCCTATAACAGCTCCTAGTAGGAACTGACGAATACATATGGCTCTTAATCGCAACTTTTCAAAAGTCACTGGAAAAAGTAAAAATAAACTTTTTTTTGTAAATGCTATGTCGCTTTTATATCTCAATTGTTCTTTAGCTTATTGGGTTTGCCTCCACTATAGATTTTGCTCCTTTGTTCGTTTAATTTCAGCTCTGACCATTGCAAACTTTCCTTCTAGTTTGCCCCTTGACAATTCCACACAATTGAGTTTTATGCTTTCTCTCTGCAATACTGTCGGCTTCATGTCTGATTTCATTACTTTTCCCTCCCCATTCCAAAGAACTTTGACAGTCATTTGCCAGTGAACTCTCAATGCACAGAGGAATTCCCTGCAGTCAGAGCTTTGCTCATAGCAGACATCACCTTATCACCAAAATGAACTTCAGTATCATGTATTGACATTAGCAACAATCCTAAACATGAGTGCATACAAATAGTTTTAGAACAAAGATTACAAAAAGGTAGATTTACAATAACTTTATGGAACATGTTTATTTCCCACATTTCCTTCTAAAATCCGTTCATAAGATTTGATAGTCACTGGCATGGTCACTATCTATTGCCCAACAGTAACTGTCCTGGAGAAGTTGGTGGTGAGCTGCCTTCTTGAACCACAGCAAGTCCAAATGGTGTAGGTACACCCACCATACTGTTAGGGAGGGATTTCCAGGACTTTGACCCAGCAACAGTGAAAGAATGACGATATAGTTCCAAGTCAGGATGGTGTGCTCCTCGGAGGGGAACTTGCAGACGGCGGTGTTCCCATGTGTCTGCTGCCCTTGCCCTTCTAGGTGGTACAGGTGCTGTCAAAAGAGCCATGGCGTGTAATTGCAGTGCATCTTGCAGATTGCATACGAACATACGAATTAGAGCAGGAGTAGGCCACTTGGCCCTTCGAGCCTGCTCCGGCATTCAATAAGTTCATGGCTGAACTGATTATTCCACATTTCCACCTACCCCCGATAACCTTCCACCCTCTTGCTCATCAAGAATCTACTTCGGCCTTAAAAATACTCAAAGACTCTGCTTCCGCCACCTTTTGAGGAAGAGAGTTTCAAAGACTCATGCCCCTCAGAGAAAAAAATGCCTCCTCATTTCTGTCTTAAATGGGCAACCCCCTATTTTTAAACAGTGACCCTTAGTTCTAGATTCTCCCACAAGGGGAAACATCCTTTCCAGATCCACCCTGCCAATACCCTTCAGGATCTTATATGTTTCAATCAAGTCATCTCTTACTCTTCTAAATTCCAGCAGATACAAGCCTAGCCTGCCCAAACTTTCCTCGTAAGACAGTCCAGGTATTAGTCTAGTAAACCTTCTCTGTACTGCCTCCAACGCATTTACATCCTTCCTTCAAGAAGGAGACCAGTACTATACACAGTACTCCAGATGTGGTCTCACCAATGCCATGTACAGCTGAAGCATAACCTCCCTACTTTTGTATTCAATTCCCCTCGATAAACAATAACATTCTAATAGCTTTCCTACTGCTTTCCACTGCTGCCAGTGTGTGCCGGAGGTGGAGAGAGTGAATGTTTAAGGTGGTGGATGGGATAGGTTCAAGCTTTTTGAATGTTGTTCGAGCTACAATCATCCAGGCAAGTGGAGCACATTTCCTGACCCTTTTAACAAAGCTTGCAATTTTGGCCAGTCTTGTTTGGGTATGAAATCACTTAGCCCGAGTTGTTTTTACAAAGACATCAATCTAAGAAGCTGGCTACTTCTCACTACAGCTCAGTGAACTAACTGATTAACATTTGTCAGACTAATTCTGGTGATGGGAAAACCCATACTGCATCGTACAATATAATTTTGATAAATTCAAGTGATGCAAAACTTTTTTTAAGCTGTAAAAGAAAGCAATCACCATTACGCTACTGTCATGACAATATACGTTGTTTCAATGCCACACGGTAGTTGGTTATAAAATTCTTGCATCCACCAGCATCAGTCTTGTGAGCTGTGCATAGAAGGTTTGTAGCAATATGGTATGTTCAGACCTATAATTTGCTATGCAAGTTCTCAATTTCATCTAGCGGAGAAAAAGAACCAAAACTGAAGGAGAATTCACCTCAGCCACTTTATACACTTAAGTCTCTCTGTGCTACGTATTATTCCTTGTTCAAGAATGCAGACTGAACATACTGCTGTTTTTACTGCAGTATGAAAAGTGCATTTTATAAAAGCAAAAATGTTATCTGTTTGTTCATTCTTATAAATACTCTACCAGAGAATGTAACCCAGAGATATTTTTTAAATCCTTTGGTGAGTTTTCTTGCTCTGCTTGCCGGTTATTAATTCTGAGGAATAAAACTCTTTTTTTACTTCTATACTTAGTATTATCAACAATCCCAGGTCAGGTACTGCATGAAGACACAGAGGAATATTCCTTCAAACCCATTCAACATTGTACGTAATTGAACTACTGTCAAGTCAAATGCAGTTTGCGGCTCAAGCTTCTGCCAAGCCAGAACTGTGTAGACCGGCTTGATGCAAGTGACAAGATAGCAAGAATGATTTTACCCATCTCTGGACTGGATTTCATTCAGCTCTCAGAATGCAAAATACAATATTCTAATTATTAAATGTCTTTCATTTAATATATGTAACTATGATAATCCAGTCAGCGATCAAAGCAATTCATGATATCACTGCCATTCAGATAATGTGATGTAGTAGTGGGAACTTGATATTTGATGTTCTCATGCACAAAAAAAGGAAATGGTTAAGAAATCACTAAGAACATATATTCCTCCTGCTATAAGACAGCCAAGACATCTGGGGCTATGACAGCCCTGATGGCATTTATGATTTTGAACACATTGTAGTTTGTGTATTATCCCAAAAAAATGTAAATGAAAAATGGTCACCATTTATTTACTTGATGCACTGCAAAGAATACATCAAAACAGACAGCAAATTATCAATAAATACACAGCAGGAGCTCAAGAGGCTTCAGTTTGGTGCAACAATGACCAACACAATAGAAATCATTTTGCTGCCCCTTCCCTCAACTCACCTCCTTCCTTCCTTCAAGGTTGTAGTTTATGCTCCACTCTAGTTCCAAATGCAGCAAAGGTGCTCTGGTACCTTGCCCAATGTGTGAACCTTCACAGTATATATCAACTTCAGCAGTGACAGCCAATTATAAAGCTAGGAGGAGGAATACCATCAAACCAGATGACTCAAACCTCTGGCTAGACGAAAGCACAGGAGGCAGCCACTCGGCCTACTGTACTTTTGCCGACTCGTTGAAAGAGCAATCCAATTTCATCCCACATCCTAGCTATTTTCCATTAATCTTGCAAATTAGTCGTCTTCAATTTTTCAGGTGGTACATTTCGAGGCCTTAACAGACCTGTATGTAAAAACAATTCTTATTTCCCCTCTAGCTATTTTACCAATTATTTTAAATCTACGACCGCTGGTTACCAATCCACTTGACAGAACAAACAATTTTTCCCTACTTGCTCTGTCAAATTTTGAATGTTTCTCCTAGATCTCCCAACCCTCTCTGCTCTAAGGGGAATAATCCCAGCTTCTGCAATCTCTCCACATAATTATAGATGGTCATCCCTTGCATCATCCTGGGAAACCTCGCTGCATCCTTTCCAACACCTTGACGTCTATCCTGAAGTGTTGTGCTCTGAATTGTACATGATACTCCAGCTGAGCCTGCACCAGGCATGACTTCCTTGCCTTGTATTCAATGTCCCTATTTACAAAGCCAAGTGTACCATACACTTTCTTATCTATCCACTTGTCCTTCCACATCTTCAAAGATTGTGCATTTTCACGCTCCAGATCCCTCTGCTCTTGCAACCCTGGCTCCCGCAACACCCCACAAAATGCTATTGTTTAGATTCTAGGGTCTCTTCTCGTTGTTCCTCCCAAAGTGCATCACTTCACACATCCGCATTAAACTGAATTTGCCATCTATCTATCCATTTCACCAATGTGCCTATGTTCTCCAGAGGTCTGCTACTATTCTGCTCAGTATTGACCACATGGTCAAGTTTTGTATCATCCACACTTGTCCACCCAATACTCAAGTCTAGGTCATTTATCTGTAAAAAGAAAAGCAATGGTCCTCATACTGACGTGATCATAAATGTTAAAAGTTTGAATGAAATATCAACAGCATAAGAACCCTCATCTTCTGTTTGGTTAAATGCTTTGATGTGTGTTCAGTAGCTACTTTCTACATTTTGTAATGACCGAGGCAGGAGTAATGCACTGTCAATTCAGTCCCAATACTCCACAGGTTGCAGCATATTAATAACGTTTTCCCACCTACTGGAAATTAACCAAATTTTAAAACTTTAATAACCCCCAGAAATAAACAGACCAAACCAGATATCTTCAGACAACAAATTAACTATTTATGAATAAACTAAATCTTAAACACTTAAGATAAATTTATGTCTAAAGACCTTATAACTTCTTATTTATTCTAACTCCCCCATTCATACACATACATTCAAAAATAAAGAGTTAACCAGTTTTAAAAATGCTGCGTTTTCTGACAATGCAACCACTAGGTGGTGCAGTACTTGCACATGTGCAAATGCAGGCTCTTCAACTGGAACATCAGTATCTGCAATGTTCAGGCAGCTGCCAGGATTAAAGATGGCATTGCTCAATTTATCACAGGAAATGCTTATGGCTAGATCATTCTAGTAAACTAATTTTACATTAAGTTGGATGGAAGCCCAGTAATATGCTATGTAGTTATAGTATACTAACTGTAATCCTCAGATCTATTTAATATTCTAGTAATCCTATTAAATACAAAAGGAATCATATGATTTAATTTCCATTGGAAGATAATGAATTGGCACCCCGATTGAAAATCAGGCAGGGTATAAAATGTGCTGCCAATTCTTTATTGTGATTCGTTTATATGACTGACCAGGATTCATTTCACCCAAACGCAGCTACTAGCTCCCACTCCACTGGCCACTCTCTCTCCTCGGCAACTCGCTTTCTGCCCCTCCTCCCCACCGGCCGCTTCCCCCAGACCTCGCTGCTCCCCCCCACTCCCCTGGCAGATTGTTCCCCGCTTGCACCACCCCGCTCTTCGGTCGGTCGGTCACTCCCCGACCCCCCACCGCCACCCCCCCATCCCCAGCCGCAAGCTCTGGGCCGCACCGCTTCCGTCCTCTCGGCCACTCGCTCCCACGTTTCATCAGACACTAGGCGCTGCCCTAAGAAGCAAGGCGGGCCGCAAGAGGTGACAGGGTGACGTAGGAGCGAGTGGCCGAGAGGAGGGAAGTGGTGTGACCTAGAGCTAGCAGCTGGAGGGGGGGGGGGGGTTGGGGGAAGCGGTTAGCAAGAGGCCGGAGAGCGGGGTGGCACTAAGCGAGAAAAAATTGGCCAGGGGAGTGGGGGAGAGCAGCAAGGTCTGGAGCGAGCAGCTGAGAGGAGGAAGCATCGAGGTCTGGAGTGAGTTGCCGAGAGGGGAGACTCCAATCTCCCATTCAGCCACTTCCTCCAGCCAAGTTGGGGGGGGGGGGGGGGGAGGGGAGGGGCGGCTGGATCCCCGATCCTCGCATGCGCGAAGGTGGAGCTGGTTAGGATACGCGATGACGTCATCCCGCACATGCGCCACTGTCCTGGCAAGATGTAGCTGAGCATGTGTGCATCTCGGCGCGCTATGATGACCTCAGTTGGCCGGTGTGTTGTCAGGAATCACTGTTTTAAAAATGAGCTGTTTCCTAAGAATAACTGCATTGTAAGTCTTTGTGAGTAACGTTCCTGGTCAATGAGGTGTCCAGATGAGAACAATCAGATGCCACTCAAAATCTCCACGTGAATTCGACGAAACAGTCCTTCAATTGATAGGCATTCAAAGTACTTCAGTTGCAGCAGGCGTCACATAGTTCTTTCAACACGGAATATAACAAGTCTATATTTGGATTTTAAAATTGCTAGTCTTTCAGTCAAAACTTTACTGTGAATTCCAGTAAACAGTCAGTCAAGAGAGTCAATCTTGAAGCAAAGACTTCTTAGACTGAAAGTAAAGGAATTTTGTTACCTCCAGCAATACAAATGTTCTCTCCAAAGGATTTTTTTTCTCCTTAAGCAATTAACAGCATGTAGCTCATTATAGAATTTCTGCTGAGAATTCTCTTCCTTCAAGGCAAGCACGCTTTACTGGTCACTCTAGTTCAAACTGGTTGAAGCTGGTTTTTACACACAGCCAAAAGTTACAGTACAGCATGTGACCTCCTCACTCTCCTGCTGTGGCCTAGGAACAGGTGCAGCTAGCACACTGTGCCTCTTAGTTTTTAAAGGCACAATGTTTTTAAACAGAGTCTTAAAGCTACACTGTTTTAATAAGAGAAAAAAAAGTTTCGTAAAAATTTATACTGATCCAGATTTAGCACCCGACTTCGAAGATTCTACTTCTATTGCTACAGCATTTTAATTCTTATCTACATTACTTATTCATGCTATTTGGAAGGTGAAAGGAAATGGGCTTTACTACGTGCCTTCACAACAATTACATTTTATTGCAGATATGACCAAAGGTGACAAATTCAGCACAGCACAGCTCTAACTAATAACAATGAAAATCTTGTTGTAAAAGTTAGTGTATGACCTTCAAGCAATATACATCCACTGCAGAAAACACCCACTGCAGAAAACGTTTGTTTCTATTACACTGTGCTTGGGTACTGTAACAAAGTTATTGCCAATTTCAAGTTCAAACACAGAGGATGAGCCCTAATTTGGACAAGAAATTTGTTGTGGCAAATGAATACTGAAATCTGCTCAGTAACTCGCATCTTGACTGCCCCTGCATCTTTTTACGCAAAACCGGTTTTGGACAGGAAATCATACATGCATTAAGTGCACAGATTTTTCACAGCACATAACTGTTCCAAATCATTTGCCATAGCTACAAAGTAGCTTTTCTAAATTCATCATTTCTCCACATTACAGTTTTCAATACACAAAATTTTCCTTAAGCTACAGCATTGTTGGATAGAATTTCTTTTTTAAACAGATAAGACCACTAGTTGAATTGTTCCAATGTTGGAATTATAAAAATATTTAAAAGCATCGATATTGGTCAGCTTAGACTATGTTTCAAAGATGTCTAGTCAAAAACCAACAGCTGAATCAAGAAAGCATTGCAAAATGTTCAACTTGGAGTTGCTTTAAACAATGCGGCCAAAGGCAACTTATTCATTACCAAAATAATTTTCTTAAATTCTTCGAATCTTAAATAAACCTCATCATTGAACAACTGAAAACTTGCAGATAAAACATTAAACATAATTTAAGTTTGATTACCATTAATGCAATGTTATTTGGTCAATTGCAGCATGAGAAATATTAGTTGTATTCAGTATATTTAGGTTGTTATTAATTGCACCCAATTCAATGGTAATATTAATACAGTCCATGATATAACAAGCTATATGACACGCTCATGGAGAAGTGCAAATCAGTGAATACTTTATTCAGCTGCCTTTGTTTTGAAATGACTTTGAAATGGCATTGTTACTTAACTGAAAGCCAACAAAATTGTCAGCGGCAGTCTAAATTTCCATTTCAGAGGCAGCACAAGTAGATTTTAAAATTGGCAGTTTTGAAAGAAAATTAAGTTGGATTGTGTCATTGAAGGCTGTGTGGCAGCACTGATAAACATTTATATTTTATAACTGTAGTCCTAAAATGTCAGAGAGCTAGAAATTGATCAGCTCCAAACAGCTTATCACTGTACATTCTCATTTAAACTTCTGTTAACTGCAGTTCCAAGACAGTAAGGCAAACTTATGTGGAGAACATTTTACCTAATGACACAATTGGTATTCATAATGATACAATTTAAATTAGAAATGATGTAGTCAAACATTTTTTTCTACTATCAAAGATCTACATTGGTAAGTACCATATGCCAGTAACTAATAGTGCTGGGCCTGTGGAATGCGAGACACTTGCCCGAAAGGAAAAATATATCCTGCATAACAACGTGAAAGTCCTTAACATACCACTGCCCCCTTCAATCCTCAAGTTCAGAGATTCAAGAATTGGCATTTGTAGTGAGAACTATTCCACTTTGTTTTTGCATGATTCAAAACTAGCTTAATTTAATTAAAAGCAACAAAAGACTGTTTCAGAACAGAAGGAATTACATATGTTGAGCGCATAAACTGGGTAAACATTTCAATGCTGAGGGAGCACTGCATTGTCAAAGGTCCCACCTTTTAGATGAGATGTTAAACAAAGACCTGCCTGTTCTGAAGAATGTAAATAATTCCTGGGTAACAACTGAAGGGGATTTCTCCTAGTCAACTAACATCACTAAAACTGATGCATATTTTAAAAGCAAGCAGTTCTTTAACACATAAAAAAAACACCATTATTGGAGGCTTTTAGGTGCTCTCCTTGAGCTAGAAGATCTCCAAAATGATGAATCTTAGATTCCCATTTCCAGTCTTCAGCTGACATTCATATGTACACACCTGCGTCAGTCACTGAATAGCTATCAAGAACAGAAACCCTGGATAGTTTTCTTCTCCTTAACCAATGATATTGAGGGCATATTACTGACTAATATCAATTCATTCAGCAGAGACCAAGAGAATCTGATGATTTTTAAACTGAAATGGAAAACTTGAAAATATCCAACATAAAAATTAAGATTAGCAGATTGCCAGCTGAAAAAGAATCAAAAACTAAAAGATAAGATGTCATGTGGATAACACAATTGAGAACTAGGCTGAATACAGAAGGTTCAGAGGAGACTGGCAGCTAACATAAAAGGGAATCCAACAACAGGCCAGTCAGCTTAACCTCAGTGGTGGGAAAACTTTTAGAAACACTAATTCGGGACTACATTAACAGTCAAGTGGACAAACGTGGATTATTTAAGGAAAGCCAGCATGGATTTGATAAAAGCAAATCATGTTTAACTAACCTGTTTGAGATTTTTTGATGAGGTAGCAGAGAGGGCTAATGAGTGTAACGAGGTCGATGTGATGTACGTAAACTTCCAAAAGGTATTCGATAAACTACCACATAACAGGCTTTTTAGAAAGTTAGAGCTCATGGAATAAAAGGGACAGTAGCAGCATGGATAAGGAATTGGCTGAGCGACAGGAAACACAGTGTAGTGGTGAATGTTTGCTTTTCGGACTGAGGGAAGGTACATAGTTGGGTTCCTCAGGGATCGGTGTTAGGACCACTGCTTTTTTTTTAATACATATTAATGATCTAGATTTGGGTGTATAGGGTACAATTTCAAAATTTGCGAATAACATAAAACTTGGACATGTTGGAACTGTGAGGATAGTGACAAACTTCAAAAGGACAGAGAGAGGCTGGTGAAATGGGCAGACAAGTGACAGATGAAATTTAATGCAGAAAAGTATTAAATGATTCATTTTGATAGGAAGAAAGAGGAGAGACAATATAAAATAAACAATACAATTCTAAAGGGGGTGCGGGAGCAGAGGGACCTGGGGTATATGTGCACACGTCACTGAAGGTGCCAGGGCAGGTTGAGAAAGCACTCAATAAAGCATATGGGATCCTGGGCTTTATAAATAGGAGCAGAGAGTACAAAAACAAGGAAGTTATGGTAAACCTACATAAAATACTGGTTTGGCCTCAACTGGAGTATTGGGTTCATTTCTGGGCACCACATCATAGGAAGGATGTGAAGACATTAGAGAGGGTGCAGAAAAGATTCACAAGAATGTTTCCAGGGATGAAGAACTTCAGTTACATGGATAGGTTGATGTTGAGGCCGTTTTCCATGAAGGAGAGAAGATTAAGAGGTGTTCAAAATCATGAAGGGCTGGACACAGTAGGTAGGAATAAATTGTTCCCGTTGGCAGCAGGTTCCAGAACCAAAGGGCACCGATTTAAGGTGATTGGCAAAAGAAGCAACGGTGACATGAGAAAAAACTTTTTTTATGCAGCGATTGTTTAGGATCTGAATCACTGCCTAAGTGTGTGGTGGAGGTAGATTCAATTGTGGTTTACAAGAGAATTGGATAAGCATCTGAAGAGAAAAAAATTGGCAGGGCTACAGGTAAAAGGCAGGGGAGAAGGACTAGGTGAGTTGTTCTTGCAGAGAGCTGGCACAAACACGAAGGGCCAAATGGCCACCTTCTGGTTGTAACCATTCTATGATTCTATGTGGAAATGTAGCAGGCTATCCCAACAGTGATAATGAAAGGCCTATCAAAATTACATGCCTTACAATGTTTAAATTTTCACTGTGCCAACGAATGTTACAATAACCCGAACTAAACACTGTGGTTTTGCTTCATCAAAGTGCTCTGCATTATTATGTCTATGAATTATTACAAACCATGCTGTGCTTGGAAAATGCAGTATTTCCTTCTTTTGCTTTGTTACATGGAACAACATCGAAATTACAACACAGATATAATGGGCCGTTTCGCCCAAGCTGGGCGGCACAGTGGCGCAGTGGTTAGCACTGCAGCCTCACAGCTCAAGCGACCCGGGTTCAAATCTGGGTACTGCCTGTGTGGAGTTTGCAAGTTCTCCCTGTGTCTGCGTGGGTTTTCTCCGGGTGCTCTGGTTTCCTCCCACATGCCAAAGACGTGCAGGTTGGCAGGTAAATTGGCCATTATAAATTGCCACTAGTATAGGTAGGTGGTAGGGAAATATAGGGACAGGTGGGGATGTGGTAGGAATATGGGCTTAGTGTAGGCTTAGTATAAATGGGTGGTTGATGGTCGGCACAGACTCGGTGGGCCGAAGGGCCTGTTTCAGTGCTGTATCTCTAAACTAAACTAAACTAAGCAGTCCAGGTTAATATTAAGCTCCACATGAGCAGCAGTCCTCATTCCATGTGTTCACCTGGTTTCCACAATTCCCTTTTCCTTCAACCACTTAGCCCAATCTTCAATATTGACATGGTCTCTGCTTCTGTCACCAACTCAGGTAGTGCATTCCACAGCCTAATAACCCTGTTTCAAAAGGTTTCTTCTGCTCTCTGTCCTATATCGCTTACATTTAACCTTATATCTATGTCACCTCATTCTAAACCCCTTAATCATTAGCAGTGGTGTTTCAATCTACTCTGTTCCATCCCTTAATTTTAAAAGCTTGATTCAAATCACCTCATAATCTTCTCTATTCTAACAAGAACTGAGCAACAACTAGGTTGAGGGAGTGGGGCACGGTGAATTTGTACAAAGTTTGAGAACTCCTGCTTTATAAAAGCACAAAAGCCATGGCGGCAACTCAATCAGCCCCAACTATTTTCTACATGTTCCAAACCCAAATAAACCATCAGCTGTAGAATTGCCCACTCCAAATTTCTATGTGAAATTAAGTACTGGACTGCCCCTACCCACCAGAATCATGTACTGGTTAGCTTAATTGCCACACATGAATTAAAATGTCAGCATAAGGATAACTGATTGGGTTTATTAGTTCTTTATGGTTCTTAACTTGAACTTCATTTGGGAGATGAAGGGAAAAAGAGAAAGAAAGAATGTTTGTGTCTCATTATCAAACTGCACTTAGCACACTGAGTATCTGGCAACAGAATAAAACTCCCCTTGTATTTTCTATCCACAACCAGTTTCTAAGGACAAGATAAAATAAAAGCAAAATAACGCAGTTGCTGGAAATCTGAAATAAAAACACAAAGTGCTGGAAATCCCCAGCAGATCTGGCAGTATCTGTGGCAAGAGAAACAGAGTTAACCTATCAGATCCATGACCTGTCATCAGAACTTTAAATCATCAGAACGCTAAAGACAAGGTAATGGCCTCCATCAACCATTCTTTGCTCCTGGTGTTCATTCCTTCTTATAAGCTGTTGTAACACCTCACAGTTCATTCAAAATGTTATTGAGATGAAATGTTAACTCTATCTTTGAGTGTTCCCAGCATTTTCTCTTTTGATTTTATACTCTGATTTACATTTCCTGCAGTTCTCCCACATTGCCAAGATATTTCAAAGAAAGGTACAAATAATTTCTCCCAGCTACTTTGTCAAAAGGCAAAATAATATTGTAATGTACTGCTTCAACTAGCACCTTATGGTCTTTCAAAGTTATTCAATTGTGGTTTGTTTTGGTTCTTCTTCCCTTCTGTTCCATATTCTCTCTCTTCTCTTGACCATCCCTGATTCCCCCCCATTTTTCCTTTCTCAGACATGAAGACAACAAAAGACATCTCCATGTTCTTAATGCCTTCTCCCAGCCCAAATATTAAAACAAAACATCTTCCTTTTCCTCTAACCCCAACACCCCAAGTTAACTAAGCACTTTGCGTAAATTTTACTAGAGTGCCTGAAAACTGAACTAGGGAACTATCACCAAGGCTAGAGTCTGAACCAAGTTCTCTCAGTATATTTATTGCAAACTGCACTAGTATATTGCACCATCATGCTGCCTTCCATTCAGTTTCTAGCTCACCTAGTTTTGGGTGATCTCTTATTTGAAATCTCTTCTCTCTGCTTCCTATTTCAAAAATAAAGTCAGTTGCAATTAACTTTCAATACAAACTCTACCACCAGTAACACAACACTTTTGAAACAAAGAAGCCGGTTTAGGCTTGCAGAAGCACTGACACATGCCTGAGAACTATATTGTTCAAAGTGCCAGGTGGATATCAGGTCACTGCCACACTCATTACATTAAGGATCAACTATAACACCAAATGAAATAAAACTCCTTATTGCATCTAATGGCTTCCCCATCAGACCATGCAGTGCAAACTAAAGTTCAGAGTTAAGAATAGGAACTAAAGTCCTTTTATTTGTCGTATTTATCTGGCCGATCATGTTATCGAGTAATTGACAATCTTTCACCATATCATATCTGAAAAAAAAGATTCATAGCCCTTATTTTCCCAATAGAATAACCTTGATTCTATTAGGGTGTCTTCACAGCAGTTTAGACAGTAACATAAAGGCATATCTATAAAATACCCTGTTTTTTAAAAGTTTTGTAACAATCATTTAATGAATAGTTTTATTAAATATTAAAGTTATCACACTGCTCAAGCACCAACCAGACTGAAGATTCAAATTAACACAATAGGTAAATAGAAATAAGATTAGAATCGAGTGAAGGATGGAAAGCCATTTCTGTGATACTCTTTTAGCTTATTAAAATCATTATTTGGTTACAGAGATAGCTTATGTTAACAGAAACTCATTTGACAAATGGAAATCTGCATTTGACTGAAACAGATATGCAACCAGGAACGAAAACTATTTCTTTTCTGCATAACAAGTAAATTGCTTGGTTCACATGATAAAACCAAAGCATGGTTTTGCACAAAGTCACCTCCACCCAAGAAAGAAAAACAATTCTATTTAAATAGGGCCTTCTTGTGTCCTCAAAATAACCCAAAGCTTTTTACAGCCAATGGATAATTGTTGAACTGATTCACTGTTCATTTCATAGGCAAACACAGCAGCCAATTTACACACGACAATGTCCCACAAACAGCAAATGAATGAATGGCCAGATAATCTGCTTCGGGTGGTTTCGGTCAAGGGAGCAAGGTTGGCCAGAGCACACAGAGAATATTATACGACTCATCAAATAAAACCACAGGATCTTTTACATTCACTTGCATAGGGAAATAAGGCCCCAGTTTAGCATCTCATCTGAAACATGGCACCCCTGACAACACAGCAGAGCTCAAGAACTGCTCTGGCTTTTCAGCTACGTTATGCAATTGATTCTGTAGTATTCCAAGAACAAGATAATACTGTGCAATTGGTTTAATCAAAATTCTCAGCTCAAAAGGAGATATCAAAGGAAAGATTCAACAATTTAAAATGCACTAACTACTGTATCGGTTTCAACATATCACAAGCAAACATGGGCCACTTCCAGACCCTCAAAAAAGCAGCTATCTTGGCTATCAGATGTGAAAAACAAAATTACCATATGCTGGGTCAGAAATATTCAAAATAAATGCATATGGTGCAAAATGCCCATCTCCAACTTGAAATGAAGCCTTGCAGTTTGTCATCAAGCAGTCAGTGATAATCAGATCTAGCAAAGTCATTTAAATAATGAGACTTTTTTTTTCATTTATGAGGAATGGCTTTTCCAAGTGGAACACTCACCAGTAAAAAATTGCCAGCAACAAAAAGATAAAGCACAAAATAACCAATGCGACTTCTGGTATAACAGCAGGATCATGAAAGTGAATCCAGTTATCTTTGGGGAAATTTAAGTCATCTCACTGCCATGTAATTATTTATTTGTGGATAGTAATTCAATTCCAATGGTCGAGCAACTCTATTCATTGTGGCTGGAATTTCTTGAAGAATCTGACAAAAATTGTCAAGAAATTTCACAGTCAAGATAGTTTTGGTGGCTGTTCAGGTACCCTAGTGGAAAAAGTTCACTCTCACATGACACTAATACAGCCTCTCAAGAAGGAAACCATGTATTCCATGTAACGACTAATGGATAGCCAAAGCAATAATTGATTTGGTGTATGCAGACCCTATTATTAGTTCGTCTAATGACTCATCAATTATTTTTCATTCAGTACAATAAACATTGCCATTTCCCAGGGCTTTTCAGATTATTGCTAATAGACCTGGAGTAATCACATCACAACCATAATTGTGTGATCATCACATAAGAACAAAGAATGTTGTGGAGACAAGTATAAAAAGGGAGTCAATTTTGTGAAGCTCCAGGCTGTTGGTGGAGCCTCGAACTGTGCCCACACAGGTCATAAAATTAGGCATAAGATATGTCAGGGATAAAATCAAGCCTCACTACAAGATCACACAAACCTCATTTTAATAGCATAATTATGCAAATCAGGTCTTACTCCAGATCTCAGATCTTGGTATTGACTCCACCAAAACATGCAGTTCACCTCTATGAAATAGTGTGGGAATTAGTCTGCTGAGGTGGACCACTTAACAGGTAATCAGTTTTCTTGGAGGTACTAAGTTACATTTACTAATTTTTCTCCATGCATCAGCTGATTTACTCAAGTAGTATACCATTACAGCATTTTATGTTTTTCTTCCACTGATTGTACTATCCTTCATTATTCTCAATTGTTGCTGGCAGTTAGATCACACCATGCAAGATGATGAGGGTGGGTATTCCTATGTGAGTTCCAATCACGTTGCATTGTTTTGATGAGGAAGAGCAGTTCATGAGGGGCCAACAAATGCAGGTGCACTGAAGCCGGATGTCTTCTGTCCATACCCAACACAGTCTGGGGACTCACTTTTACAGAGCCTTTCACATTTAAACAATTAACTTGCATTTATTTAGCACCTTTTTGTGCCTCCAAGATGTCCCAAAATGATTCACAACCAATGAATTAATTTTGAAGTGTTTGAAGTTTGCACACAGCAAAAATGGCAATAAGGTAAATGACAAGATGACAGCTAAATATTGCCCAAACCAGCAGGAAAATTTCCTTGCCCTTTTTCAAGTAATGTTGTGGGGGATCTTCTGTGCCCACCTGAAAAGTAGACAGGGCCTCCGTTAACGTTTCGTCTGAAAGACAGCATCTCTAACAATACAGCATTCCTTCCGTATTGCACTAAATAGCCAACCTAGTTTATGTGCTCAGGCCCTAAATAGGGCTTGAACCAAAGACTTTTTGACTCCAAGGCAAGAGTGCTACCACTCTCTTGTGAAGCAGTGATGGCCTCCTGTGATATGTGCCTGGACGTGTCTGAGGAGACCTGTCTTCTTCATGCTATAGGTTGTCAGAGTTCTACCATCTGCTGCACGGTGGCCTACAGGTAACATCTGGAACAGGAATAGCACATCCCAAGGAACTAAGTGGAGCACGAAGATTTACAGTATTGGTTCTTTCCAAGCCAGAGGGGAAATCTTCCACATCATGCAGCTTGCAGTGCTCACATATATCAAAAGTAACAAATGCAAGGAAATATTAACTAGGTAGGGAACACAGCTTTTGTCAGATGACAGGGCTCCTTTGAAGTTAAGGTATGGTAGGTGGCACTCATATGTGCATTAAGACTCATCATTTCAATCCCATAGCCTGCACATGAATGCAAAAGGACTTGCAGCAAATTAGTGTTCATTGAATATCTGACCACAGAAAATCCTAATGTGCAAAGGTCATTGTTAAGGACGCAGACTTATTATGTAGAGTTCTTAGTGCCCACATTTTTGGAAGGAGAACAAATTGCATGTGGGGGGAGGATGGAAGAGGGGTGGCTTGAACGAGACCAGGGGTAAACTCTGCTCTTAGCTTCACCAAGAAATTCTATAACAGCAGGAGTACCTCAAACTAGAAGGATAAATACAGGCTTGTCATTCCCTGGACACCATCTTTTCCAGCAAGAAAACTTTGCCATTCGACTTTGGCATAAGGAACAGGTGTGTACAAAGCCTTAAATTACATATCCCAAAGAGCATGAGATCCCAATTTAGACTTGTCATGCTTGGGCGGGCCCACAAAAGAATGTAAACAAACATGAGAACATCTCCTTCAACTTTCACCTGATACCAGCTCATTTGCAGCCAGGCACAAGGTATCCAAATAACTGCACTGCCTCAGTTGGTGATTTCCCTCCATGATCTCCCTCCATGCAGCTTGCACCTGTACTTTTACTGCAGGGTGGTTTACTGCCCCAAATAGCACCACCTTCCACTGGTGCAACGTCTGTGACATAATCTCCAACTGTTGAGCACCAACAGAAGCAATTTTGTCCACATGACTCCACTGTGCCATTATATTGGTTGCTTTTCTGCCCCACCATAACTTCACCTTTAATGGTTAGGTGCCACCCTGCCAAGTGTGCTTGCTACAAGCCAAGTTATTTGGGCAACTTTCTCTTGTGGCAGCAGCCTATTCAAATTAAGGGGAAAGACTTTCATCATGCAATTTCAAATATCATCTGCCTATTGAGCTCCCAATGCAGGCAAGCTTCTGTTGTGGGCCAGCTCAAATCCACTTATACCATAGAAAAATTCCGGCCCAGTAGGAGGCCATTCAGCCCATCATGTCCGTGCCAGCCGAAAAAACTAGCCACCCAATCTAGCACCTGGTCCATAGCCTCATTGAAAATGCCAGAAAGACAGGGCTAAGATGTACACAATACAGAATAGTGATTTAAAAACTTGAAGATAGTAATTAAACCTAATATGTTTGCAGTTCACAAGGTAATTGAAATCTGTGGAATATTTTGTAACCAGTGCAGATATTTTAAATTTATTTTTTCCTTCACTCACAAGATAGGAGCATCGCTGGCAAGACCAGAATTCATTACCCTTTCCTAATTACACTCGAGAAGGTGGTGGTGAGCTATCTTCTTGAACTGCTGCAGTCCATATGGTGTAGGTATGCCGAATGTCATTAGGAAGGGAGGTCCAGGTTTTTAACCCCAGTGAGCGGTTGGGAGGGAAACTCACAGGTGGTGGTGTGCCCATCCATTTGTTTCCCTTGTTCTTCGATGTAGATGGGGTCATGAGTTTGGGATGGCACAGTGGCGCAGTGGTTAGCACCGCAGCCTCACAGCTCCAGCGACCCGGGTTCAATTCTGGGTACTGCCTGTGTGGAGTTTGCAAGTTCTCCGTGTGTCTGCGTGGGTTTTCGCCGGGTACTCCAGTTTCCTCCCACCACCAAAAGACTTGCAGGTTGATAGGTAAATTGGCCATTATAAAAAAATTGCCCCTAGTATAGGTAGGTGGTAGGAGAATATAGGGACAGGTGGGGATGTGACAGGAATATGGGATTAGTGTAGGATTAGTATAAATGGGTGGGTGATGGTCGGCACAGACTCGGTGGGCCGAAGGGCCTGTTTCAGTGCTGTATCTCTAAATAAATAAATAAGGTGCCTTGGCAAGTTGCTTCAATGCATTTTGCAAATCGTACACACTGAAGCCACGTTGCGCCTTTAGTGGCGAGAATATTTAAGGCAATGAATGGTGTGCCGATCAAGCAAGCTTCTTTTCCCTAGATGGTCTCGAACTTAGAGTGTTGTTGGAGCTGCACTTATACAGACAAGTGGACAGTATTACATCACACTTCTGACTTGTAGGTGTTGGAAAGACTTAGCGGAGTCAGATGCTGAGTCACTCACCCACAGAATACTCAGCCTCTGATCTGTTCTGGTCTTCACAGTATTTATGTGGCTGATCCAGTTAAATTTCTGGAAAATGGTGACCCTCAGGATGTTGATAGCAGAGAATTCAATGACAGTAATGCCACTGAATGCCAAGAGAGGTGGTTACAATCTCTCTAGTTGGAGATGATCATTGTCTGGCACGAATGTTATTTGCCACTTAATACCCAAGCCTAGTGTCGAGATTTTGGTGCATGTAGACATGGACTGCTTTATTATCTGAGAAATGGTGAATGGAACTGAACACAGCAATCAGTGAACATTTCCACTTCTCACCTTATGAGACAAGTGGTCATTGAAGCAGCTGAAGATGGTTAGGACGCTGCCCTAAGGAACTCCTGCAGCGATGTCCTGGGGCTGAGATGACTGGCCTCCAGGAACCCATTTTCTTTTGTGCTTGGCATGACTCCAACCAGTGGACAGTTTTTCCCCCCAATCCCCACAGCTTCCAGCTTCACAAAGCCTCTTGGTACCACACCAAGTCAAATGCAATTACTCACCTCACCAATTCAGCTTTTTTGCCCACATTTGGACTAAGGCTGGTTTGAGGTCTAGAGCCAAGTGATCATGGCAGAAGCCTAACTGAGCATTGGTAAGCAGGTTATTGGTAAGTAAGTGGTGCTTGATAGAACTGTCAAAGACATCTTCCACTACTTTAATGATGATGGAGTGGTAATCGGCCAGATTTGATTTTTCCTGCTTTTGGTCAACAGCACATACCTGGGCAAACTTCCACTTTGTCAGATAGATGCCAGTGTTGTAGCTGTACTGGAATGGAGCTTGGCTAGAGGCACAGCTAGTTTTATTTTCATTCTTGGGATGGTGGGGGGGTGTCGCTGGCAGCCAAGTATTTATTGCCTATCCCTGTTTGCCCTTCAGAAGGTGGTGCTCAGCCAACGTCTTGAACCGCTGTCGTCCACGCGGTGAAGGTAGTCCCACAGTGATGATACTTCGCCTTAGTTTGGAACAACTGAGTGGCTTGCTAGGCCATTTCAGAGGACAGTTAAGAATCAACCACATTGGTGTGGATGGGAGTCACGTATATGGCACCGGGTAAAGGACATTAGTGAATCAGATGGATTTTTATGACAATCCAGTAGTTACACAGTCACCATGACCGATGTCAGCTTTTTATCCCAGATTTATTTAGTCAGAATGTTGTTCGGGCCCATAGCTTTTACTCTTTACTATTTAATCTCTATCATTGTACAAGTGTCTATTCCAATTTTTAATCAGAATGACTGCTTTGTAACTTTTAATGCAAGTGATGAAACTGCTATGAACTTTGAACGCATGAGACATTTTGTCCCACATGGTGGGTTGGGAGAAAGGAGTGCCCAGTAACAATTTCAGTTTTTCAAATGCAGCCCAAGTCACAGCATTTATAGCACATTAATAAGAAAGGAGGGCACACATCCTGAATTTATTTCACCCACAATACTCTTAACTGTATCACATAACAACGTGGCATTAAATGCTGGATTTCTGGTTTACATTTCCGACCAGTATTTTTAAAAAAGCAAACATGACGTCAAACGCCATGGCAGCGAGTGGAAATATTTACAAATTAAATATGTTTTTGTAAGGGAACAACCCTAACCAGATCTGTGACATCATTTGCACTGCAATAGTACAAACTGACGACAGTTATATATGCAAAATATGACAATCCAGTTTCAAATCAGAACCACCTACAAGTATGCGTTTCCCTGCACCACCTGGGTGATCAGTCCAAAAGATCAGCCTTTCAATACTTTTGTCCCAATTCATTTCAATACAGAACTCAACTGAAAGCATCAATTTTTACGCCCGATGCCAAATATCAGTTTGAGATTATTTATCTAACTGTCTTAACTTATATGGATACTGTGCACAATGACAAAGCCCGTCTCTTTTTTTTCCACTGGCACACGGAGTACATCCCGAGCTGGAAAATCTGAACCAAGCGGACAGTCTCCACCCCGTCTCGACGTGTCACGGGTGCAGCCCAAAACACTTGTTATTTGGACCACGAACTCATCAATTCAACCCGCAATACTCAAATCACCAAACTGCTAGAAATCTCTATTACCAACTAAAAATCCCTGCACCGATTTGGGTGGGTTAGAGGGAAAAGTTTTCCCTACTCCCATTTCGCTCTCGGTTATCATTTAAAGAGAATCCGAAGAAACGCGTTCAATTTTCCTCTTTGCTCTGACTTAAATATAACTTGGCTCATCTCCCGCTGTATTTCTCATTTAAACATGTTTTATGTTCCCCTTTTCTGCCGAGTCCGAGCCACAGACAATATCCATTCACTAGAAGCCTTTGTAGATGAATCAGTGTTAATGTCTGATGAGTGCGGGCTTGTAGTTCCTTCAATGCACAAAGGAAACCGCCGCCAAATAAAACTACAAGTAATAAAAACAGAAAAGCCTGGAAATACTCAGCAGGTCTGGCAGCAACTGTGGAGAGAGAAGCAGAGTTAACGTTTCAGCTCTGTCACCTTTGGATATTTCCAGCATTTTTTGTTTGAATTTCAAATTTCCAGCATCTGCAGTATTTTGCTTTTATAAAACTACAAGTACCCGGGCATCGTCTGGGGAGGCCTGGTGAGAGCTCCAAGGCAGGGGGAGAGAGGGCAGCCCACAGTTACTCCCCCAGCGACTGATCCAGGCCCGGTGACATCCTCCCGGTCAAAGCTATCGGCATTTAACTCCCACACAAACCGCGCCGCTCACCTGGACAAGTGCTTCAGAATCTGCTTCTTGATGAGTCCCGCCATCACTAACACCCCTGAGAAGAACTTAAAGAGCCGCTTTCATATCAGATATATCGGTGCGGCTGGCGGCACCAGACGATTTCTCCTTCATACACCTCCAATGCCTCACTCCATAGCGTCCATTACTGTTACCGAGCAATACCGGCACCAGAGTGAGGCTAGTGGGGCAAAGGGCAGCGCTGTCCAGAGTGAGGCTAGCGGGGCAAAGGGCTGCGCTGCCCAGAGTGAGGCTAGCGGGGCAAAGGGGGCCCCGGTGCCCAGAGTGAGGCTAGCGGGGCAAAGGGCCGCGGTGCCCAGAGTGAGGCTAGCGGGGCAAAGAGCCCCGCTGCCCAGAGTGAAAGTGACGGGGCAAAGCTTAAGCGCAACCCAAAGTGAAGTGACCTTAAATAGAAACAGCACTTTGTTTTTATTTCAGATTTCCAGCATCCGCAATATTTTGCTTTAACCAAAGTGATTTTGCTTTACTCTCTCAGCCTTTCCCCATCGCCCTGCAGTTTTTTCCCCATCGCGTACTTAGCTAATTCACTTGTGAAAGCCTCCTTTGAATATCCCTCCACCACACTCTCCAGTAGTACATTCCAGATCCTAACCACACTGCCTAAAAACGTTTCTCCTTATGTTTCTTTATTTGTCTCATTACCACTTCCTTTGGCCTTGTACCATGTCATTTAATCTCTCCTGCCCTCCACCCTATAAAAGTCCTTCCCTTTTGTTCTTCACCCCATCCTCCCCCCTTTCACTTGCTCAAAATCTATTACATTTCTAACTTTTCCCAGTTCTGATGAAAGGTCATAGACTTGAAATGTTACCTGTTTTTCTCTCCACAGGTGATCTGCTGAGTATTTCCACCTTTTTCTGTTTTTATTTAATTTCCAGCATATGCAGTATTTTGCTTTAATTTTCCCATGTCACCTTCGGTTCTTTTGCCAATCACCTTAAATGTGTCAAAAGCAAAATATTCCAGTTGTGACTAAACTTGTATGATTGCCTTTAAGAGTGATGTCTCTTTAAGATCTTAGTATGCTAATGAGCTAAGCACCAGGATGAAGTCATGTGACTATAAGCCTTAGTCACTCTGCAACTGCAACACCTAGAGGAAGGTTCTGTAAATAGTTTGATCTGTACTGCATATAATAATTTAACTGTTAATAACCTTGTCTGAGATCTTCAGCATAATTGGACTCCAGACATCTCATTTATGTTGCATCAGACAACATAAAGAACTCATTATATGGTGGCAGCAGTGGGATTTGAACCCATTGAAATGACTGGAAGGATGTGTGAGGCATACCAGAGCCACCAGCCACAACAATGCAAAAAACCTCTACACCCTCATGAGATTTGGTCAGTCCTTTGGTCCAAAATTGCTACTGATCAGACACATTGAGTGCTATATTCAGTCTATTCGGTGCACCTGAAGAAATGATTTCTGACAATGGGCCACAGTATACGGGAAAACCTTTCAGGGATATCTGTGCCAAATGGGGCGTAAACCATGTGACGTCCTCATCTCATTACCCTAGATCTAACGGTCTTGCCAAACGAATGGTTCGCACGGTCAAATCACTTATCCTGAAGAGTAGGACAACGTGCTGAGAAGGAACTAAGAGAAGTGTGCAATGCTCCAATTGTGCACAGTGGACTTGAAAGAAGACACTCCGATGATAAGGGTGTGACGGAACAGCAGGACAACAACCGACACATTGGCAACATGCCTGCAAACCCAAACCAGCTGTAAGGGGTGAGGGCTTGTCCCAGTACCTAAAAATGACTCGAGAGTCGGACGTCTTGTTCAAATGAGCAATCTTTATTACGGGCATGCAAGGAGAAGTCCTACTTTCACGAATGATCATAGGGGTTCTACTAGTACAATGTTTGAGCAGACAATTTATACAGTCACAGGAGGTTTACTTGACAAGCTGTTTCTTTAATTACATCATCTTCCCATCATACTCTCTTCCCTTGTCTCATCTTTTCTTGATCATATTATCATATGACTCCCTGTCCCTTGCCCCCTGACCTCGTCTACTCTTGATTAGATTATTCATATGATTCTCTGTGTCTCACAGACAAGCATTTCTCAAGTTTGAGCAGCTTTGGTTTCACGCCAAGTATCCCATGATTCCCATACACCGGTGTCCCCTACACAGCCAAGGGTGAAATCCACATCCCCAGGAGGTTATACCATAACCAGATGTGGGAGAGTTGTCAAACCACCAAAGCGATATAAGGACTCTTATGCTTCTATACTTGTAAATTTTATCATCTCGATCCCATATAACTAGTTCTGTTGTTTTCTAATTTTATGTGATTTTACTTTTAGCATACGAGACTTATCTTTGGAAAGAAAGGGGATGTTGTATGATTGCCTTTAAGAGTGATGTCCCTTTAAGATCTTCAAATGCTAATGAGCTAAGTATTAGGATGCAGTCATGTGACTACAAGCCTTAGCCTCTCTACAATGGTAACACCTATAGGAACGTTCTGTGAATAGTTTGCTCTGTACTGTATATAATAATTTAGCTCTTAATAAACCTGTTTGAGATCTTCAGCAGAATTGGACTCCACGCATCTCATTTATGTTGCATCAGACAACATAGAGAACTCATTACAAAACCAGTCATTCATAGAGGTTCATCATAAATTCCTTGCTTTTGTACTCTGTGCCTCTATTTATAAAGCCAAGGATCCTGTATGCTTTGTTAATTATTTTCTCAACCTGCCACCTTCAACAATTGGTGCACATATACCCAGTTCTGATGATAGGTCACAGACTTGAAACATTGGGCAGGATTTTCGGGCCCCGATGAGGTTGGGAAGGAGATAGACGGGGCCCAAAAATACCGATGCCAGCCAGTGTGCCAGTTTCCCCTCCTCATTCTCAGCTTCAGCCATTTTGGCCGAGGCAGGTTTGGGTCCAGCAGGTCTGCCTGCCCACAAGGCAGGCAATCAATTAGGCTCATTACGAACCTTGTTAAGGGTAGGTAATGGAGGCCGACTGAGATTTTCCAGTTTCCCAACGCAACAGGGGGCAGTTCAACTGCCTGGAAGTGGGCACCCAGTGGCACTCCAGGAAGGCCTACAGGCCCTGCCTGTCTGCCTGGGTGCAGCTGCAGCCGAAGGCAACCCTGTAGAGGGAATCCCCGCCCTTGCCACCCCCAGCACCCCTACAGTGGTGGCCTGGCTATTGTTTTTATTTTTAAATTAAATTTTTTTTAACATTGCTGAGAGGGCACCTTCATGTTGAAGAGCTCTCTCAGTTACTCACCGTTCATTGGTTGGCCCTCCAGCTTCAAGAGCCAGCCTGCTGTAGTTAATTGGACAGGGAACGTGCCTCAATATCCATTAAGGGGATGCCCCAGACAAAATTCCAATGTGTGACTGTTTCCCTCCGGGGTAGGTTTGGGACCCCTAGAAACAGTCCCAGCTCGTTTCCCACCCCCAAAGCAAAAATTCAGCCTATTAACTCTGTTTCTCTTGCCACAGCTGTTGACAGACCAGCTATTTCCAGCATTTTCTGTTTTTATTACCTTAAATGTGTCCTCTGGTTCTCAACCCTTGTGTCAATGGGAACAGTTTCTCTCTATCTAGATCCCTCTTGATTTTGAACACTTCTGTCAAATCTCCTCTAAACCTTCTCTAAAGAGAACAACCCCAGCTTATTCAATCGATCCACATAACTGAAGTCTCTCATCCCTGGAACCATTCTAGTAGATTTCCTCTGCACCCTCTCTAAGACCTTCACATTCTTCCTCAAGTACAGTGCCCAGAATTGAACACAATTTTCCAGTTGTAGCTGAGCCAGTTTTTTAGACGTTCATCATAAATTCCTTGCTTTTGTACTCGATGTCCCTATTTATAAAGCCCAGGATCCCATATGCTTTGTTAATAACTTTCTCAACCTGCAATGCCACCTTCAACGATTTGAGCACATATACCCCCAAGTCTCTCTGATTCTGCACCCCCTTTAGAATTGCACCCTTTAGTTTAAATTGCTTCTGCTTGTTATTCCTACCAAAATGTATCACCTGGCACTACTTTCATTTTCCAAGGATATCCAAGGAGACGGGAAAAGCTGGTACAAGAGCAAAGTACTGCGGATGCTCGAAATCTGAAATAAAAACAGAAAATGCTGAAAATGTGCAGCAAGTCTGGCAGCATCTGTGAAGAGAGAAACAGAGTTAACGTCAATGAAGGGTCGATGACACTTTGTCAGAATGGGAAAAGCTGGATTCAGATCGATTCAGAGTGAGGTGTCATTAATACTGGAATCAGATCCAGACCAGGAAGGGAAACAAGAGCAGTGGGTGTCTGTACAAATGATCAGACAAACAGGAGAAACCTGCCAGGATAGGATCACAAGAATACATGTAGAGAAAAACAGACAGACATTTCAGTGAGTCATCTTTTTTTGTTGCTCGAAATAGTTCTCCCCTCAAGTGCACCATTACTTCACTGGAAATATCATAATTAATAGCCTGAAAAATAGTTTCCATATGAGCTAATTTACAAACCAAAAGAAAGTTCTGAACTCACTTATAAATCCATTCAGAACCTACTGGTTCGCTTGTACTAAAGATCTCTAAAACTTAACTGAAAATACAGAAGAACAAGATGCAGACTCGGCAAATCTCAATGAAGAAAATAGTTTGATTATTTGGATTAAGGCTGAGGCATTCCCAGTGCCTAGCCCCTAGGGCACAACTCAAGAGTTTATGGAGCATTCAAAACCAAATTCTGCTGACAAAGAAATAAACAGAAAATCTGGAACAGATGGAAATCTGGAGTAATTGCAGGCCATTAAAAGTAACACAGACGAACAATTCATGCCAAGTTAGTGTTATTACATTTTAAATTTGTAACTTTTCAAAATGTATACAGTCAACAACCATCATCATGAAAATATTTTTTCTAATTGGACTATATGTGATCACTGTTAGGAAGCCACTTGTAAATCTTTATTGTTGCTTCATTGATTGTGAAGCACTTTGGGAAATCCTGAGTTCATGAAAGGTTCTATATTATTGCAAATTCTTCCTTATTTCTGCAACCATTGATGATATGCAACATAATTATGTCAACTTTTATCTCCATCTTGTCTAAGCTATGGAATATGCTTGTTATTACTGTATGTCACAGTTGTATGGTGAAATATTTTATGGCATATCATTGATGCTACTTTTATTTATTCATTCATGGGTTATGGGCATCGCTGCTCATCCCTAATTGTCCTTAACTGATTAGGCCATTTCAGAAGTCGCTCACAGTCAACTGCATTGCTATCGTAAATGTGACAAATAGGAAATTTCAATGAAATTTTCACTATTAAGGAAGTCTGTACATCATTGTATGGGAAAGTAGCAGTAACTTTCAGCATTTTTTTTTATTTGCTCATGGGAAGTGGACATCACTGACTAGGCCAGTATTTATTGCTCATCCCCAATTGCCCTCGAGAAGGTGGTGGTGAGCTGCCTTCCTGAACTGTTGCAATCCTTGGGATATAGGTACACCAACAGTGCTGTTAGGAAGGGAGTTCCAGGATTTTAACCTAGCAACAGTGAAGGAACGGCGATATAGTTCCAAGTCAGGAAGGTGTGTGGCTTGCAGGGGAACTTGCAGGTGATGGTGTTCCCATGCATCTGTTGCCCTTGTTTTACTAGGTGGTAGAGGTCGGGGGCTTGGAAGGTGCTATCGAAGGAGCCTTGGTGAGTTGCTGCAGTGCATCTTGTAGATGGTACACACTGCTGCTACTATGCTTCGGTGGTGAAGGGTGTGAATGTCGAAGATGGTGGATAGGGTGCCAATCAAGTGGGCTGCTTTGTGCTGGATGGTGATTCATTAACTTCCTCCTTGAGCTACAGAGCAGTACATGTAATAGTTGTCACACTCATGGGAAGTGCAGTGATGGAAATACAAAATATAAACCAAACAGCTATTGAAAAAAAAACAATTTAAAAAGACTGGTACACTTGCATTCAGCAGGATGGAGGACAAAGTTACATGACACATAACTTCTCCTGCACTGAATGTTTGCTAGAACTGAAACTCATTAAACGGCTCATTACACATGGAAGTGAGCTACACAAAGTGAGCTAAAACAGAGGCATTCGTAGACACTCAGTCTCCAACTACAATCACTACAATAAAGTGTGAGCATCCCTCATCTCAGCAAAATGGGCTGAGATCATAAGCCCCTCAGGAACCAAAAGCCTAAAGTCACATTTTATTCTACCACTTTATGAATTTACCTTTAAAGGTAACCTTTTTTTAGAGATCAAAGGGAGTCATCAGACATCAAGATCATCAGTCTGGGATTTTCAGTTACAGAGAGAACATTGAAAGCCATCTTCAATTCCAGCACAAGGCTGAGAGCGAGAGAGATCAATTCCAGCTCAGACATTTGAACCCTGCTGAGATGAGTTGGCCACCAACTGCAGCAAAGAAATAAGAGAGTGCCTTTTGAACAACTCCTCCACCTGTGAAAATTGAATAAGAAATACCAGCACTGTCTTCAAACTGAAATGTTGACTGCCAGAAGACTTCAGCAACCCAGCAAGGGCAAGGCAACCAGCAAACAGGCTTGCAACTTTAAAACTCACCTTCCAAGAGAATCCCACAGGTTTTTCCTGAAGACAGCAGACATTTACACCTTGAACTCTTAACACCTTTTACCCTTTACCTTCCACCTTTTATTGAGTGTGCATTCAAGAGTGAATGCATGCGTGTGTGTTGTTGCAAACATTTCAGGTGATTATTGTTCAATAAATATTTAATCTTCTGTTTTAAACTCATGAGAAAATCTTTCGCTGTCTGTTTATTTGACCAACAAAACACAGAGGCTGAAACACTATACAAAAACGCTATCTGTGGTCAGTTGAGAGGTGACCAGTGGAAACCAACCATGTCATTTCCCACCTGTGCATAACAATTGGGGGCTCAAAGCTGGGATTCTGGACAATCAGATTAAACAAGAGATTTGGAAATGAGAGGAAAATTGACCCCTAACACTGTGGAAAATTAAACAAACAGGTTTTCTTGTATTCTTCTTTTCCTCCCTACAGTACAAGAAACAAAAGACATGGCCACATTTAATGCTAAGGAGTTTGTAGAGCAGGGCGACGTATCCCATGACAAATTAGAGCAATTAAATATTGAAGATTTAAAACCCTAGCTGCCCAGCTAGGAGTCACTTTCAAGCAAAAGGCAAAGAAACCAGAAATAGCGAAGAACTTAGCTAACTATTTTAATCCTGCCCCTGAATCAAAAGAAGCAAGCATGGAATCTGAGTTGAAAAGGTAGCCCTAGTTAGACTTCACTTAGAAATGCAAAAAGTGGAATTGCAGTTTCAGAAGGAAAAAGAGGAAAGAGAGATGCAGTTGCAAATAAAAAGAGAGGAGATGCAGTTGACGAGAGAGGAGATGCAATATGTTACGACCGAGGTGGGAGGAGTGCATTGTTAATTCAGTTCAACTTCTCCTCAGGTCACAGCATATCATAAGTTTTCCCCAGAAACCGAAACAGCCAACTAGATATTCTATTTGTCCCCAGAATAAAGCACACCAAACAGATTTCTTTAATAAACAACAAAATAATCCATTTATTAAAAAACCAAGTCTTAACCAATAATGAAGTAAATATATATGCAAATCAAAATATTAAAGCCTCGTATTATTATCCTAGCCCTCATGCGCACACACATACATCCAAAAACCAGTTAACCGGGAAGAAAAAGGATTTTTGTTTACAGCTATTAGAGAGAAATAGAAGGAATAAAAAAAACTTTTACTGAAAAGATATGGACGTCCTTTTTTGGTGAATAGTTGTATGCCACTTGGAGTCTTTCCAGGCAAGGTTGATGAACAGTCTGTTTTGGGGTAGGCATTCAAGGAAATTCAATTGTAGAAGCTTCACATAGATCTTCCAACAGGGGTGCAACAACAGGTGTTAGTTCTCTGTTACTCATTCGATGCAAAAGTCCTTTTAAAGATGCAAGGTTTCTGCAAGCATTCAGGGTTTCTTCAAATAAATTCAGAAGGCAACTTCGTACAAGCTTTTGCTTTTCAACAACAAGGATTCTTCGAAGAGGGGTAATAGTTATCTGGTTTTTCTTCTGATCTCCAGGCAGGTCCATATCAAATTCCAATTGCCTGCTTTAGTCCAAACCCACTGCCTTTTTAACAGTTCAAAATGAAACCAGCTTTTCCAAGCAAGTCTCATGCTAAGTCTTAAATTCTCTCGTCACAATAATGGATAGCTCTTAGGTTAAAACCCGCTGTAGTTTCCTTGAAATTATCTGGTTTCCAGTATTTGTTTACTGGTCAAAACCAGGGACCTCTTGTTGACCTTGCTTTATTTTTAAAAGCATCCATAAAGTTCAGCTATCTCCAGATGTTTCAATGTCCATGATTTTTTTTTAGTTTTTCAACATATAGATTCTAAGTTTTAACAAAAAATATGGACTCTCCTAACAACTAGCAGAAGAAAAAAGAGAAAAGAGAGGCAGGGGCAAGAATGTTTGAGGTAGACAGGCTGCAAGTAGAAAGGCTGCCAGCATAAAGTGAGAATGCCACCAGCAATTCAAACAGTATCCCCAATTCAGAGCAAAACTTTTACATTATGAGACACTCAAGACTAGTAATAAAATTTAATGAGGAGGAGGTTGAGTCTTATTTTATCTCCTTTGAAAAAATAGCTACTCGACTAAAATGGCCAAAAGAACATTGGACTCTCCTCCTGCAAGGCGATTTGGTAGGTAGGGCTTGCGAAGCTTTTTCACTGTTGTCAGAAGAGAGTTCTTCTGACCACGAATAACTAAAACGGCAATTCTAAATGCATATGGGTTGGTACCTGAAGCCTATTGACAGAAATCTGGAAATGCTAGGAAAAGATCTGCCCACATCTTTATTGAATTTGAAAGAATAAAACATATGGCTTTTGATCGCTAAATACAGTCTCTAAAGTTAGACTTTAGAGTTAAAGTTGGAAATTTGAAAGAGGTAATTCTATTAGAAGAATTTTAAAATAGTATCCCAATTAACATAAGAACCCATACTGAGAAGCAAAAAACTTCAAGGGTGAGAGAAGTCTCCGCCATGGCAGATGACTATGAGCTTACTCATAAACCCATTTCGCAGGGAAAATCCTTCCATAATAATTCCCAGAGGTTTGTAAAGGACAGAAAGTGTTAAAGTGATAAGAGATGGAACGTTAGTGACAGGGAAACAAAAGGTGAGCATGCAAGAAGCCCTTCAGCGGTAAGGAAAGAAAATGTACAAGGCAGGAATGTTTTTCACAGACCTATGTGTTCCCATTGCAGTAAAGCAGGGCATGTGAAAGCTGACTGCTGGAAGTTAAAGAGAAAGCCAGTTAATTTTGTCGGAGTGCACAAGGCTAGCTAAGAAAAGGGTGCTAAAGCAGGTAGCAAGGCAGACCCCCCTGTGCCTCTAACCGTGTTAGGGAACCCTGCAATCTAAGTTTCTGGTAAAAGGGAGGATACATGTCTGATTTCCTGTACTGGGTTCACTTGCAGTGCGACCTAGTTTCTGGACCAATTCCTATAGTGATTGTTCCTAGTCTACCTGTGTCCAGAATCGATTTGCTTCTCGGCAATGAGTTGGCTGGGGTAAGGTGGTCTTAGACCAGCCAAATGAGGCCAGGGAGACAAAACAATACAGAAGGAAGTCCCTGGAATCATTCCTGCCTGTGTAGTAACCAGGGCCATCACCAAGCAAACTCCCCCAGGGAGAGCTGAGCCAGTAATTCAGTCAGATGATTCCAAGGCCTGGCTGGCTGAAACATTTTTTTGAAGATTTAAGGGAGGTATACAGTAGACGCACGTTAAATGAAGCCCAGCAGGCAGACCCCAATTTAAAAAGGATAGTGCAGAGAGCCTATTCTGAGGCAAAGGCAGAGAAACTGCCTGAGTGTTACCATTGTTACCATGAAATCCTAATGAGAAAATGGAGACCTCCACAATGACCCGCAGAGGAGGAGTGGACAGTAGTTTACCAAATTGTAGTTCTCCCTAAATATTGCAGGGAGATTCTGCAAATTGCCCATGAAATCCCTCTGGCTAGACACATGGGTATCTGAAAGACCCAGGCCTGGATTAGCCAACACTTTTATTGGCCACAAATCCACAAGGATGTGGTTAAATGTTGTTGGACCTACCATACCAGCCAGGTTGTTGGGAAGCCACAACCTACAATCAAACCTGCTCTGCTGATCTCCATTAATGCTTTCGAGCAACCTTTCAGTAGAGTTCTAATCGATTGTGTGGGGCCCCTACCCAAAAACGGGACAGATCATCAATACCTTTTAACCATCATGAATATGGTAACCCAATTCCCAGAGGCCTTACCCTTGAGGAAAAGTCGTAGTTGAGGGGTTAACCTGCTTTTTCACCCGATACAGACTCCCCAGAGAAATACAGTCTGATCAGGGAAAAAATTTCATATCATGAATGTTCCAGGAGATCGCACCCTAAAAACTTTGCTCCAAGCAAATTGTTGTGACTATCCCTGCAACTGGAGCAAAGGAGTAATTTTCTTGCTGTTTCCTCATATCTGAAACACTGGTTTGAAAAGTGGCTTCGTTGGAACAGATAGGATGTAGAAACTTGGAAAATGAAATATAGTCCTTACAGGAAGCTGGTGGGAGGATTTTTCCCCTGGTTCTGCATCTGCCTAAAAACTGTTAATCGCTAAAATTTTCTACTTCTGATGAAAGGTCATCTACCTGAAACATTAATTCTGTTTTCTCTCCATAGATGCTGCCAGATCAGTTGAGTGTTTTCCAACATTTTCCATTTTATTTCATTGGATTTTCTATGCTGTTTTCAGGCAAAAATTGCCTTGTGTGTCCCCGGTTGATGTGTTGCGTCAAGTGTGTGAGTGTAGTGGGTGGTGCACAGCAGTTAGTATGTTCTGGTTTTCAGTTCTCTAGCAGTACAATTATTGCGAAAAGGAGAGCCGAGTGTGTAAGCCTCTCTCTGCCAGTACATAGCCTCACCATCAGCAAGCTCTATGTAGCGCCTCCCCATGGCGATGTACGTAAACTGGGTAACCCACGGTCCCTGGCTAAGCTACAGGGGACACGGAGGAAGCTTGGTCCCCAGACTAGTGGCATGTAGGCCCACCAGTGTGTGGTTCCACCCAAGTTCCCACAAACCAGTTCCCCAGCTATGGGTAAATAGCATCACTGCCTTGTGGGTATCTCAAGTGAGAAGAAGGCTAAAGGAGAAAAGACCGACAGAAAATCCAGAGTGGAGTCCCACAGGCGGTAATCAGGCAGCTTTTCTCAAACTCCTGCAGCAGAGTTTGTACCAAACAGTACTGTTAATTCCCTTTCCTTTGGACTAGCAATGCTGAGAGGAGCGTCCTGATGCTTGGGCAATTCAAGGTCTCCATTCTATTTGCCCTAGATCTATCTGATCCCTAGAGTGGATACTCCAACAGTACTGGTTAGAAACTCTTGTTCGATTGGCATAGAGCATGAGCGCCAGGAGTTACTTCTGACAGTGGGAGAGATCATTACGTCTCATTGGTTAGCTACCACCTGTTATGCTGTCATGTTTTGAAGTTCCAATTGCATTGTACATTATGTACTCTAGAGGCTGCTGTAGAACACACATGCTAGCAAAGGGAAAGTGAAACTAAGACAGCTGTTGCAGCGTTTGTTTCTCTGGGCTGGATTTTACAGCCCCCACCCCCGACGTCGGGGGTCGTGCCCAGGGGCGGAAATGCCTCCGGCAGGGGCCCACCACAGGCCTCAACACCAGGAAGGCCCGGCCCGATATTGCCAGCGGCAGTGAGGCCTCATGGCAGTCACCCGCCACCCACCCCCCTCCACTGCTCGGCGATGGGAGACAAATTTACATAGGCAAAATGATGTAAATAATCTGGAGATCTGAGGCAGAACACTAGTGGGGAGGGGGAGCAGGCACATTTCTCTGTGTGGGAGATGGGGGTGGGGGGGGGGTGGCGGGGTAAAACTCCGCCAATTGGTCTTGGGGGTGGTGGGAAGGGGTAAAGTTTAAAGTTGATGAACTTTGAGGTGGAGAGGTCGGCAGCACAAGGTAAGTATTTTGGGGTGGGGAGAGGGCAGGTAATTAATTACTTGTATGCTCATTGGGGGGGGCAGGCGTGTGGGAGAGGGTCGGGATCAATTAATTTATTTTTAGAAAATGGGTAGTCCTTTAACAATTTAAATTGTACTCTAGGGCTCGAAGCCCTTTAAAACTGGCATCAGCGCCTTTGCAGTGGTACCTGGTGCCGTTGCTGGGGACGGACCGCCCGCCCCCTCCACATCATTTAAATGAATCACCGTGTTTAATATCGCGGCAGCTCCGTGAAACTTGTTTGCGGCGGCTGCCGATCACAGTGGCAGCAACATAAATTTCAGCCCACTGTCTTTGCCTCATATCCTATATCAAACGCAGCTAAATTTCACCCAAATCCTAAGGACATTACACTGCCCACCCCAAGCTGGTTAACTCTCAGTCAGTTAGGTGCTGTCCCGCCACAGCCTGCTTGTTTCAATGGGTGCTTGGAGCTTAGGAAGTCATCTCTCGCCTGGCAGGTCGATAATCTATGCACCAAACAAGACAAACTCAACAAAGAAGACATCAGTCCTTCACATCGCAAGCTGAAACATAAGGACCATGCGTCCTGGCCTTACCAACAACCTTCTGCAGGTTGAGAACACATGCAAAACAGTTGTGATCAAGGCTCAATGTGGACATTGCTGCGTTGCGAGAAACTAGGCTCTCTCAAAGTGGATCCATTAAAGAGAAACACTACATGTTCTTTTGGCAGGGGAAATCCCAAGAGGCAACACATGAGCATGGAGTGGATTTCGCAGTGAAAAGCAAACTACTTGTGATGATTGAAATCCCCCACACAGAAGGCTCAGAGAGACTTCTTACTCTTTGCTTGTCAACAAGTGCGGGCCCAGTTAATCTCATGTGCATCTATGCCCCGACACTCACCTCCACCCTAGATGTCAAGGATCAGTTCTAGCAGATACTTAATGCTACCATTAGCAGAATTCCCAGCACCAAGGGACTTCAACGTAAAAGTGGATACCGACAATGTGCATAGGGCACCAGGGAAGTGGCAAGATGTATGAAAATGGACAGAGGGTGCTGGAGCTATGCTGTTTCCATGGACTTTGTGAGATGAACTGCTAATTCCAAAGCAAGCCATGCCACAAGGTGTCCTGGAGACATCTGAAATCACACCACTGGCACCAGCTAGACCGCATCATCACTAGATGTACCAACCTCAACAGTGTCCTCATTGTTCATAGCTGTCACTGTGTTGACTGTGACACTGACCACTCCCTGATATGTAGCAAGGTCAGGCTTCAGCCAAGGAAGGTATACCATTCCAAGAAGAAAGGTCATCCTCAGATCAACACTTGCCATACCACTGACCCAGAAAGGCCCCAGGAGTTCCTCAACATCCTTTATCAGGCTCTTTCAGACAACAATGCCCAAGGCCAGAGTGGAGTGTCAAAGTGGGATTATCTGTGCGTCACCATCTATAACTCACTGCATACAGGGAAAGAGATCAGAGGAATGCTGAGGCGCATTGGACCGAAATGGAGTCAGTTTCTGCAACTGAGAGGAGAACCCTCTTGAGCTACAAGCAAGTCCCCAGCAAACAAAACCTGGATGCTCTCAGAACTGCCAGAATCAAGTCTCAGCAGACTGATCAGCACTGCGTCAATCTATTGGGCTAAAACTCTGCAACAACCTACAATCTGCTGCTGAATCCGTGGATGCTAGAGGGATGTATGAAGGAATTAAGAAAGCAACTGGCGCAGCAGCAACCAAATTGCCTCCCTTGAAGACAAAGACAGAATGATCATCACTGAGCCTAGCAAGCAGATAGGAACGTGGGTGGAGCATTACCTCGAACTCTGCAACGGAGAACATTGTCACTGAAGAAGCGCTCAGTGCCATTCCAGGCTTTCCTATCATGGAGGAACTGAACAGCGAGCCCACAATAGCAGAGCTCAGTAAGGCGATTGACTGTCTCACTAGCGGTAAAGTCCTGGGAAATGATGGTATTCCACCTGAAATTATCAAAAGTGGAAAACCAGCACTGCTGCAGCATCTCCACAAACCTTGGTGTCTTTGTTGGAAGGAAAGATCTGTGCCTCAAGACATGCGCGGTGCAAACATAGTCACCTGTACAAAAACAAGGGGGATTGCAGTGACTGCAACAATTACTGAGGCATCTCCTTGCTAAGTGTTGTGGGGAAGGACTTTGCTTGCGTTGCTCTGACCTGATTGCAGACCCTGGTGTTAGGTGGAATGACTGAAATGATCACTCGACACCTCAGGTCTGTGGTTCAATCGCCAAGAAGTCTTTACTTTTACACCGGTGGGGAGACAATCTCTACTGGTCAAGCCAGGAGACTTCTCCAATGATACAAATATTCGTGCGATATTTATCCTTCGCGTTACATTGCTTACGGTGTATCTTTTAAACTTCTCCAATCACAGCTAAAGCACGTACACTTGGGCTCCGACCATATTACTAATATAGCTTTTTGACAGTTTATCCATATTTTGCTGATATAGCAGTGACCGTTGTTCCACTAGGTGCCTTTTTCAACTACATGTTTTCCTCATCTATTTTTGCGACCCTGCCCCTCAAAGCAGGCATGTCCACTTTTTGTTCCCATTATTCTTCCCATCTGTCTCCTTTGTGGTCAACAGTTGTCTAGAGTTATTTTAGTTAATTGCTGTTGGTATCAGCAGTTATCAATCCTATAGTTAATCTTCTGATTCTTAGCAACTTGGAACTTACAATGTTTAAATGTCCCCCTTCACTGGCATCACACTTCTATCCCGAGTCTCAGTGCGGCTTCAGAGCTGGCAGATCGACAGCCAACATGATTTTCTCACTTCAGCAGCTACAGGAGAAGTACCATGAACAGTGCAGACAACTTTACATTGCCTTCATAGACCTCGTCAGCAGAGACAGACTCTTCAAACTGCTGCGGGAAATAGGCTGCCCTCCTGGACTCCTGCACATCACTTCTTCTTTCCACGAGAACATGCACAGTTCCATCAATTACAACGGAGCAACATCAGGTGTTTTCAAGATCAGCAGCAGGGTAAAGCAGGGCTGCGTCCTGGCGCCAACGCTCTTTGGCATATTCTTCTCCATTCTGCAAGTGTATGCTTTTGGTGACTCAAATGAAGGTGTCTACCTGCATTCCAGAACTGACAGGAATCTGTTCAACTTGGCAAGACTGCACAAAGTGTGTAAAGTCCTAGACCATGAGTTGCAGTTTGCTGATGACGCCACGCTAACATCCCGTATTGAAGTTCACTTGCAGCAGCTTGTAGGTTGGTTCTCCTGGGTCGGCAAGGAGTTTGGACTGACAATCAGTGTCAAAAAGACCAAAGTTATGGGCCAAGGCGTAGAGACTACACCTTCCATCAACATCGACGACCTCACATACCTTGGATCAACAATCACCAGCAACCTATCCCTTGATGCCAAAATCAGCACCAGGATTGCCAAGGCTGTAGCTGTCATGTCCAAGTTGAGAAGACGAGTAGGCATCAACAGCAAACTAACAAAAATACGGAGCTCTGCCTGTACCAGGCTTGTATTCTCAGCACTAAAACAAAAGCAAAATACTGCAGATGTTGGAAATCTGAAATAAAAAAAACAGAAAGTGCTGGAAATAGCAGGTCAGGCAGCATCCGTGGAGACAGTTAACGTTTCAGGTCTGTGACAGTTGTATTATTTTATTGTATTCTCAGCAGCCTGCTTTACAGCAGTGAAGCATGGACAACTTACGCAAGGCAAGAAAAGCGGCTGAACAGCTTCCACCTCTGCTACCTCAGACAAGTATTGGGCATCTCTTGGCAGGACAGAATGCTGAATACGGTGCAGTCCATCATCCCTGAGATGGATGGATGCCATCAAAATCGCCTTGTGCTCAGAGTATTTGCTTAATCTGATTTTGTAGTATTTACCTAGTGCTAAAAATGCTTTTGTGGGTTCTTTATAAACAAATATTGTGGTGTTTCTAGTCAGTTGCTGCTTCCCTCTGCATTACGGTATTCTGAGGAAACTGAAGACACACTACAAACCTATAAAAGGTCCCGCAATAAAATTACCCCAAACGGGTTTCTCCTTAGTTCTGGACTGCAGACATCTAGACAAGGACAGAATAATACTTTTTCCTTTTCCAGTGGGAGGCGGTCAGCTGGGAGTTGTACAGCAGTTGAAAGAAATAATGGTGATTTGGAAGCCCGAGGAGGAAGTATAATTTTTGTCATAAATCCATCAGACCTTACAAAAAATAAATACTTACATCACAAACGTTTGACAAATATCTTAAATCTGTGCCAAAATGTGAGAAATTAAAAATTTTTTTTTTAAAAAGGTCAAGTTCTAAGTAAGTAAAAACTAGTTGCAACTCGCAAGTTATAACTTTGAAATTATTATCCCGAGTCGCAAAAGTGACCTCAAATATTAATGCGCACCTCCCCCTTTTTATAACTCTCCTGAAATTCTTGACATACCCCTCAGCTAAAATATTTGTACTGGATACGAGGAAGGGAGAGAGAGAGAAGCAATGTCGTTTACCAACTAACTGTTCTTTTAAAATGTCGACAGATGTGTTCAATTCCACAGGTTCACCAACATATCTGAAGAGATTCAGTGCATTTCCATGTGCCAGTCTATTCTCTCGGTTGGTGGATCGCTTTGCTCTGTAGCCAGACTGCCACGTTGTGTGGGCAGGGAAATGGCAGCAAAAAGGATCTAAACAACATCCATTCGATTGATAGGATCCAAAGAAACTAATAACGCAAGGAAGCCTCCTTCATTCTTTTTCATATTAAAGGACTGCATCTTTTTTACATTTTGTGCGTCCGTTTCTATCGCGCTGGAGCTATTTGCATTATTCGACCGAATAATGACAGCTGCATCGCCTCTTCGCAATATTGCCCAATATATGTGCGTGCAAATACACGGGGAGTCCCCGCAACTCATTGCATGGTGTTTTAATGATCAAATCATCGTAAAATATTGCGTCTGAATGACAAAGTGTAAAAGGAAATTTCAAACAGAAGTACACCACACCGTAAGAACACAAACAGTGAAAGGGGCACAGGAGCACAGGAAGTGTGGAATTGTTCAAATGCCAGGTTAGTAATCGTAACTGAGAAAGATGAGAGTGAAGTTGCGGGATGTCGGAAGGTGATGTAACTAAAGTCTGCTGCACATCCCACTGAGCTTGCTCCCCTCCCAGAGTACGTGGCAGCAGCGGTCCCAGTCCTGCACTAATCATTGCAGCCCTGTCAGCATTAACAGCCCCAAGCGCTGAAAAATCAAACTTTTCAGCAACTTCTTGGGCTGGACATCCAGCCCAGCGATTCTCCGGGTTATTGGTGACCCTCCTCTGACCGGAGTTCTCAGAAAGTAACGTTTTCATTACAGGAACACACCACACTGACAGCAGCAACCAGCCTCGGATCGCTTGACTTTGGCGATTTCTTTGACTTGAAATTGCACTTTCTTGACAATATGTCTTCCGTAAAGCAAAGAAACAAAAATAATTCCGATCGGAGTTCGCACCCCATGCAGGATGACGTGGCAAAGAGGAGCTCGAAGGGAAGCAAAGGAGGGATAGGGTCAGGCTCGGCCATTGGCAAGGTGGTGAGTTGCTTCCTCTTTTTAATTCTGGCTGCGGCGGCTGCAGTTTTCGGCTGGTATATCCACAGCCTGTCGGAGCAGGTCAACCATTTTCACAAAAGGAACGAAGAAACATCCCTTCAAAGCCACGAACTGGCAAAGAAGATGGAAACTGTTTTGCAACAGGTAAGAGGCTCCCTTTAGTAGCATTGCTCTTTTAAGTTTTAACCATTCTTGAATATTTCTGCTCTATTTTCCAGTTCTGTGGCTGAAGTAAATGGAGACGGTCTCTCACTTTTAAAAAATCAATTTAAGAATGATATGGCCAATTTTCACACTTATGGTTGTTAAGGCCATTTAGACATAAGTTATACCAATCGCTTTGTTTATCACCTTATCTGTTTGCACTCTCGCCTTTAAGGATATATCTGTATGCTGAAGTCAAAAGGTGAGGTGAGCGTGACATCAAGGCAGCATTTGACAAATATGGCATCAAAGAACCCTAGTAAAATTGAATTCAGTGGGAACTGGCGGGGGGAGGAGGGGGGAACTCTCCAATGGCTGGAATTATATCTGGCGCAAAGGAAGATGGAAGGTGAATAAGCTGGAGGCCAATCATCTCAGTCCCAGGACATCGCTGCAGGAGTTCATCCTAGGCCCAATCATATTCAGCTGATTCATCAATGACCTTCCCCCCATCAGAATAGCCGAGGTGGGGATGTTCACCGATGGTGGCACATCGTGCAATTCCATTTGCGACTCCTCAAATAATGAAGCAGTCTGTGCCTGCATACAGCAAGACCTGGACAACATTCAGGCTTCAGCTGATAACTGGCAAGTAACATTTACACCACACAAGTGACAGGCAATGACCAACATGAGGGAATCAAACCATTTTCCCTTGACATTTAATTGTATTATCACAAAATCAACATCCTGGGTGTCACCATTGACAAGAAACAACTGGAACTGCCACACAAATACTGTAGCTAGAAGAGCAGGTCAGAGTTTGGGAATTTTGCAGTGAGTAACTCACCTGACTTCTCAAAGCCTTTCCACCATCTACAGAACACAAGTCAGGAGTGCGATGGAATACTCTTCACTTGTCTAGATGAATGCAGCTCCAACAATACTCAGGAAGCTTGACACCATCCAGGACAAAGAAGTCCACTTGAGTGGCATCTGATCCACCGCCTTCAACATTTACTTCCCCCACCACCGGTGCACAGTGGCAACAGTGTATACCAGCTCCAAGATACGATGCAGCAACTCACCAAGGTTCCTTCGACAGCACCTTCCAAACCCGCAGCCTCTATCACCTAGAAGAATGAGTGCAGCAGGTACATGGGAACACTACCACCTGTAAGTTCCCGTCCATGTCACACACCATCCTGACTTGGAACTGTATCGCCGATCCTTCAAAATCCTGGAACTCCCTCCTTAACATTACTGTGCAAGTAACTACACCACATGGACTTCAGCAGTTCAAGGCAGTGGCTCACCGCCCCACCTTCTCAAGGGCAATTAAAGATGGGCAATAAATGCTGGCCTTCCCAGTGTTGCCTACATCCCATGAACGAATAAAACAAAATGACATCTTAGCTTCTGAAAATCCATATTTACAAAATCCACAGCATTCCTTTTGTCTGCACATACTGTAACTTCCTTGAAAAATTCAATTAAATCAGTCAGTTGCCCATTGTTGACTATACCTGATTAACTCAGGTCTTTCCAAGTATTCCATCAATTTAATCTTGTATTATAGACTCTAGTGGTTAAACTTGTAAAGCTTTAAAATTGTTTGGTTGAATCTTTCATAGATGGGAGTGTAAATTGGAGAATTGGACATGGAGATCAGTGCTTCCAATTCAGAGTGATTATGTTTAATCACCAGAAAATCATTGGTGCTATGAATCAACTGCAATTCACTTCATGCCTAATTCTCCAATATATGCTCCTGTTGACTGAGGCTCCAAACCACAACAAATTCTCAAAAGAAAATGCATTTAGCCACATCGGCGAAAAGACAACCATCTTTTGGAGCAGCCTTCAATGGACAGATCCTCCCAAAAATTACAGACACCTTTTCTCATGTCTGAACCTCTAAATAATCAAACATTCATGTATGGTCTTGTAAGACTACAGATAATTATTTTACTGAAACATTCTTTACCAGCAGGGATAGTCACCAACATGTTGCACTACTGACATTTGCCAAAATTATTGGCTCAGCCAAGGACACGGGGGCAATTAATCTGTATAAAAGGGTATAGCCAATCTAATGCCATCAAAACACAGTCCTATTTAAAACACATTTCTCCCTATAAATAAAGTAACTAAGCATTCAAACATCAATGAAGAGCAGCACAACTGTATTCGCTAGCCAGCAAACAAAATAATATGCAATGCCAATGCAAATTACTTTTGTTGACAGAATTGAGCTAGCTACACCGTGTCATGGGGTGGTAGATGGACATTATTGGATGAGCTCTGTGGAGTCACACTTTGTCAGAAGTGCAAATTCATCCAACAAACCATGAAACTCAAGGAAAGAATTGTTATTGTGCTTATTGGGGTGAGGCAGTAGAAAAATCAGCAATAGGAAGACAGACAATTTCTCACACTGCCGTTGTCACAAAACAATTTAACCCATGGTGAATGTTTGTGTAGCTTCTCCACTTACTTGTAATATGTGTCTGAAGACAGGGCAGCCAACAATAGGGCAGTAATCTCTAAATCAGGAGAATTTTATAGGATGGAGCAGATGATACTTTAGAAGAGCCATGAAAAGCAGAGTGGGTCAGGAAGGGAAAAAGAGATTAACGGAAGGTATCCAAGACTAGTTTATTCAACGTGACAGGCTGTTAAACTAGGTCCTGGATTCTAAAACACAGAAACAACATGGGCAAAATTTCATTTGCACACCAAAGCAAGTGACAAAATTAGATAAACACAATTACAAATAAAGAGTGCCCTTCAGTTCCTCCAATAAAGTGATTCTGTTAAATTCACTATGTCTATATCTTAGTCAATCACTGTCAATTCTGATTCAGCTCTGACAAGATAATTATTAACAAAAAGCTTCTCTGCAAAACGTTGAGCAGTTATTACTGCATGTATTATTCAATTACAAAATGTTTAGTCACTATCTGTAGGACTGTACTCCATCCAGACTAACCAATTTATGTCCAAGTCAAATCTCTTACCTGTTAGCAAAGGTGCACTTATAACATGATGTAATTATATGATTCAGACAACTTTCAAATGACATTGGCCACTCAGGTTATCTGCCATCAAACCGGATAGTAAATGATGCACATTGCAGTTACCGATTTTTGACGTATTTGTAAAATTTGTCCATTAATCCAATTCGCAGCAAAAAAAGTTACTGACTGTTTCTAACATAGTCATTAAAACATAATAAAATTTTACTATGTCTTCCCCGACAGTTCTTAAAACTGCAAATATAGCATGGATTTTCTTAAGGAATCGTAGGCAGTTCATAATAGGTTAAGGTTTATTAAAACTATCGCTATATTGTATTTGCTAACTATTGTAAATGGGTCAGCAGCATCCTGTTTTCGCCAATATCACTCTGCCCCAATACACCGTACTCTTGTGTTCATGAGGAACATACAGTGCTAACTTTTGGAGATTCTTGCCTGTTTTCCCCTCAGTGCAAGTTCTGGAACAAAGTGATTCCAAATGGATAGCAGCGGAGTTGTGACATTTATATAGAAATAAAAGTCCAGTAACTTCAACATGTCATTTAGCTAGTGTCCCAAGTGAAAGTAATGCATGCCAGAGCGTAGAAATTGAGAAATTCCCTAAGTGACTTTTGCCATTTTAAAATTAGTTTACGTAACACAAGCCGTTAAACGTATGTTTTAAAATATCTGAGCTGCTAAGTTATTTTAAAATGCAACGTTTAAGGCTTGGAACAGGGGTGTCCAATGTTTTTGCCTGGGGTGGGGGGGCACATTACAATCTTGGGACTGGTGAGACAGTTTTGGAAAGATAAAGGCATTAAACATTTATCTTCCATTAAAACAACAACTGTGCATTTTTGTGAAGAAGGATTAAATGAGGAGACTAATTTATTGACTTAGTTTCTCGTCACTATTTTGGACACTGATTTAGTGAGATACCTGGCATTTTTGTGCTTGCACAAGTAGTCAATGTCTGCCTGCCCATTTGTGAAGTGATGCAGAGTATTCCGGATAGATGTCCATCTGTCAGGAGTGATCTTGGTTGCTCTCTCTCCCTTCTCGCTCTCTGTGTGTCTCTCTCTCCCCCTCCATCTCTGTGTCCCCCCACTTTGCTCCCCCTGTGTTCCCCCCCCACCGTATTGTTCCACCGCCCCCGTGTTGCTCCCTCTCCTCTCAGTGTTTCTTCCCCTTTGTTGTCCCCCCCACTCTGTGTTGTCCCTCCCCTCTCTGTGCCCACCCCCCACCTCTCTCTTTGTGTCCCCTCTCTCTCTGTGTCCCCTCTCTCTCCCCCACTCTCCCTCTTTCTCTGTACCCCCACTCTCTTTCTCTCTCCCCCACTCTCTCTCTGTACCCCCCACTCTTTCTCTGCACCCCTCACTCTCTCTCACTTCCCCACTCTCTCTCTGTACCCCCACTCTCTCTCCCTCCCAGTGTCTCTCTCTCTCCCCCCCCTTCTCTCTCTCTCCCCTTCTCTCTGACTGCTGCTGAGAGCGGGAACAGTGCTTTTGACCTTTGGACAGCTTCGTGGTTTTCCAGCGGACTTCAAAAAAATTGGAACCAGCCGATGAACCCTGAATCTGTCCAAAGTTTGGAAGCGCTGTCTCCGTTTCAGCACCTGTCTGCTATGATACTGGCATTTGCGATTTTTTTTAAAACTGATTTGAAGAAGCCAATGAGAAATTTCTCATCCGTGAAATTACCTGTCACAAATGTCAAAATCTTTTACCACGGACACTGATGTTCGTGTATGGACAGGTTGTCGACCCCTGTGTTCAAGCATACCCCTTGAAATATTAGAACCATGTTTCTTTAAATAGGTTTATTCCCTAACTGGCTTATTTATGAATGCATAATTTTAGAATGTTTTTGGTAAAACTGGGTGGATTTTACCAGCCCCCCCCGCAACATTGGGGATCATGGGGGGGGGGGTCTGGAAAATGACTGCGGGAGAAGCCCGCCATGGGCCTCACCACCGGGAAGGCTCTGCCTCCTATTACTGGGGGGCAGTGATGCCTCATGGCAGCCCCCCGGCTGCTTGGTGATGGGAGCAGGATTTAAATATGTTAATTAATGAATTAATTACCTTTCCTCTCCCGTCGGCCACCCTGCTGCCATATTCTGGACGGTTGCTGGGACTCCCACGCCTTCGGATCTCCAACCAGAGATCAGATGCGGGACATTGGTGGGGAGCGGGGAGGAGGTAATTTTTCAGGGCGGGAGTGGGGGGGTGGGTGCGGGAGCAGGGTAAAACTTTATTGATTGGTTATAGGCGTTAGTAGGAAGTGGTAAGGTTCAACGTTTGTAAATTTTGAGGTGGGAGGGGAAGGTCGGGACCTCAAGGTAAGTTTTTTTGGGGGAGAGGGCAACAATAATTTGTTTCATCATTGAGGGAGTGGGAGAGGGTTTTGAAACTTTTAAAAAATGTTTTATTTATTTAGAGATACAGCACTGAAACAGGCCCTTCGGCCCACCGAGTCTGTGCCGACCATCAACCACCCATTTATACTAATCCTACATTAATCCCATATTCCTACCACCTACCTATACTAGGGGCAATTTATAATGGCCAATTTACCTATCACCTGCAAGTCTTTGGCTGTGGGAGTAAACCAGAGCATCCGGCGAAAACCCACGCAGTCACAGGGAGAACTTGCAAACTCCACACAGGCAGTACCCAGAATTGAACCCAGGTCGCTGGAGCTGTGAGGCTGCGGTGCTAACCATTGCGCCACTGTACTTCAATATTAAAATGTATACAACTTTAAAAGTTTAAATGAAGCCAAAGGGCTTGAAGCCCTTTAAAATTGGCGCTGGCGCCTGCACAGTGGCGCCAGATGGTGTTGCCAGGGACGTAAAGCCCGCCCTCTCCATGTCATCGGGGGGGGGGGGGGGTGCGGGGGTGCAGTCAGCCCTGGCCATTTAGATGAGCTGCTGTGCTAAATACCGCAGTGGCTGTGCAGAGTAATTCTCACATGTGCGTGTTTTTGAAGCTCGCCGCCGATGGAAAAATCCAGCCCACTGTTTCTGAGATAGTAGAACCAATTCTCATTTTTAGTTTTTAGTTTTAGAGATACAGCACTGAAACAGGCCCTTCGGCCCACCGAGTCTGTGCCAACCATCAACCACCCATTTATACTAATCCTACACTAATTCCATATTCCTACCACATCCCCACCTGTCCCTATATTTCCCTACCACCTACCTATACTAGGGGCAATTTATAATGGCCAATTTATCTATCAACCTGCACGTCTTTGGCATGTGGGAGGAAACCGGAGCACCCGGAGAAAACCCACGCAGACACAGGGAGAACTTGCAAACTCCACACAGGCAGTACCCAGAATTGAACCTGGTTCGCTGGAGCTGTGAAGCTGCGGTGCTAACCACTGCGCCACTGTGCTGCCCTAAAAGGAAAACACAATATTAGTTAATGCACAACAATGAAATAGCTAACTTTATCCATTTACGGAAAGCCAGAGGAGAGATGAGTACAGCACTGTCTATCAATAACACTCTCCAGATGCTGTATCACGTGAATAAGTTGAAGTAATCAATAACTTATGAGCAGTTTGGGTCTGGGAGGGTTGGATCATTATATATAGACCTCAGAATCAAAATAATTGGGAAATAAGGGATGAATGGTTAGGTGAAATGTATAATTAAGAACAAAAGAATCTGGGAATTTCATTTCTGTTTCCTAGGATTTTGGAATAGTTAACTTGCACAGAAAATGTTCAGCCATTATTATGCTTCATGCACCAGTGGAGTACCAACTGCACATGGCTAATGACACAAGAAGGCACCATTGTTGTACTACCTGCTTGCATTGATGAATATGCCAGAACTGCACCATACATCTACACTTCTTTCTTAGTGTCTAACTGTGATCAAAGTGACATGAACTAATGGGGCACTGAGCACTTTCTGAATGATGGTAAAACAAAGTTACCTGATTTTAGAAGAGTGGCTGCAAGCTAGACTTTGCAGTGTTCCGCATTGCTGCTGCTGCTGCTGCAAATTGAAAACAAATGTGCAAGATCAGCTTTCAGAGGTTTTAAATGCCTTGTGATGTTTTTTCTACATTAAGGTCACTATATAAATGCTGTTTTTGTTGTCTCACTTCCTCTGATACCAGCTAAACCTTACAACATGAAGCTGTACCTTTGGTACCAGCACACCAATGTCATGACATGGCACAAGTTCTAAAATGGAAGTTAGCACTGAGAGAAGCATATTTAACTCATAATATTGTTACAATCATGGTTCGTGGTAATTTTCTCGAGGTAACTTTTAATTTGGGAATTGAATTTGTTTTAATGCAAGACAAATGAAAACACCTGGTTTGAGAAGCTGGCAAACAAATCTAGGGTGGTTATAAATCAAAGGGTGGCCTATATTTATTTAGTAAGGTCATAATGGGAAGTATGAAAACCCTAAACAATGGGAACCTCTCTGAACTTCTTGATGGAGATGGTGTGTCTGCAGCTGCCTCGATCAGGGTTTAAATTATTCATATGATTTCCCAGAACAAAGAGATGTTTTGGGAGTTGGAGGTAATTAGCTTAAATTGCTATCTGAGACATTCCATTTGTACCACATTGCTCTGGAGATAGATTATGAAAGGGGTGCCTATAGGTGTTTTGATCTTTGTGCTTGCTGACAGACAAGCAGTTGGCTTTTGGAAAAGCTGTTGGCTTCAGACACTATTGGTCACAGAGAAAGCTGTTGTCTTTGAAAGCAGCTGGGCTCAAGCGCATAGAGGCCCTTAGAAACTGGGGTTTGTCTGTTTTGAGGCAGGCCCATGCTCAAGCTGGGTAGCCCAGATTTGGGAGGTGATTTCATACCTCGGAAAAAAGCTGAGAAACTAGGGAATCAAAGTGAATTCCTAAGAGCTGTGGTACAGTTTGGATTGCTCCCAGGAGAAATGAACAAACTATCAAGATCCTATAACATATAGGGGAACTATTGGGTAGAATTAAAAGTCAAATGGGGATGTTCTGTTGAGATTTAGAGTTTAGAGCACATGTCTTTGTGTTTTTAAAAAATATTTTAAGATTAAAGTATGTGTTTCCAAGTTAGTAGTATTTTATACCATGTTCATGAATTCTTTGCCCCCAAATAGCGCATGTTGTCCAGTGTGTATATTTGAACTTAAGGTGATCCTTAAAAGTTTCCAGTTTATATTTCAAGATTTCAAAACAAATACTGTAAGGAACTGTAGCATTTTTATGTTTCTCATAAAAGTTATGGCAGGGAAAGTATTAGACCAGGAGTCCATTGAGTTACTATAGAATTACCATAGACAACTATTACCATGGAAATTAAGCTGAATCTGTTCTGTTGTTTACTGCATATTTTCTTTTCGCATCTGTTAATTTGACAAACCAAATGTGTGGTATTTTCCCTCTCTATGTGTTTTTCTTTGAAGGTGGTGGGTAAATTGCAGTTTATTGTGGTAATATTTTAACCATTCAGAGTGCACTGAATGGTTAAATGAATGAATATTTCTGAATTAACATTTAGTTGTTAGCAACACATTTCAGTTGCAGCAAATGCCAATTCTGTCAATTACCCAAGAGGTTAAGCATTCAGATGCATTTATTGGAAGGACAGATGTAATTATTCTCATTGTATTTTGTGTTATCTTTCCAGTCACTAGCACATTATGATATTACTGTTTTATATGAAGATTCTGTCATCTATTGCAGGTGGAATCTACGAAAATCTTGATTAACAGACTGGACTCAGTTTTGCATCACACCCAACAGGAGCTGCAAGGAACTATCAAAGCTGTCAACAAGGGTGAAAGCAAGACAAATCAAATTGGTGAAACTCTGCAAAAGCTGCAAAATGAAATCCTTCGTGACCTCACTGATGGTATCCAAGATGTAAAGGATGCGAGAGAGCGAGATGTTACATCTCTTGAAAAAACTGTGGAGGAAAGATTAACAGAATTAACCAAATCAATCCACGATAACATTGTTGCTTTTACAGAGGTACAGGAGAAGAGTCAGAATAACATTGATGAAATTAAGTCAAAGGTCAGTTCACTGGAAACAACTGTTGAGACAAAGGGTCAAGAAATTCTAACTTTAGTCAGTAAATATGATCAGTTGAAAAGCACCTTACATTCACAGCTTACTGCACAGGAAACACTGAAGCAATCAGTCTCTAAGACTGAAATATCTCTCAATGCTGTGTCTGAAGAGATTCACGATTGTTGGCAAGATTTACAGAAAACTAAAAACAGCTTGAATGAGCAAGAAAAAATACTGCTTTCAAAAACAATTGATGCTTCAGCAAATGCTGAAAAGCAAAATGAAAATTTTGAATCCCGATTAACCACGACAGAAGAAAACGTCATGGCTTTGAATACAGCTACAACACACTTATCTGAAAAACTAGAGTTCTATGATCTAGATTCAGTGCAGCGTACAATGAGAAGTGTGGCTGAGTCTCAGGTGTCCCTCAGCAATGACATCCAAACATTAAAAGCAAACCTGGATGATCTGCAAAGTCCAGTGACAGATGAAGCACTCAATGCTCTGCAGAATGAAATGCAAGCTCTAGAATCACGTCAGAAGCAAAACATTGAGGAAATGCAATCCGAACACAAGGAAAGGTTAAAGCAATTGGAAAAGAATGTCAGTGAAATTGGTGAAAAAAGTAAGAATGTTGCAGCTGCATTAAACTCCATGGAAGAGACTATACAGTCTGAGATTGATGAGAAATTATCATCAATGGAAACTTCCATGGATGAATTGAGATCTTCGATCAGTGAGGCAAAGAGTGAACTGGAAGCATTAGGGTCAACTGTGGACAGCCTACTCTCAAAACCTGGAGAGTCTGAGACTGCTGAGGATGAACTGGCATCCCTAAAGCTGTCACTGAATGAGTTGCAATCTGATGTTGATAAATTATCAGTATCTTTAAATAGAATGCATTAAGGCATTAATTATAACCAATTAGGCAAAAGTTTTAAACAATCTCAATATCATAATGAATAAAACATAGTTCTGAAAAATCAAATTTAAAGAGATTGTTTTATATGTTTTTTATAATGAAATACAAACATATGTAATGTATTGCAATACTTTGCAGTTAAGAAATAAAAGTTCTAAAATTAACATTTTTCAATATAAGTTTAGTTTTACACTGATAACTTGTAAAATAAACCTTTTGAACTGCAATAGGAATTCTTCCAGCTAAAAGCCAACAAATTGCCCTTCAATCCTTCTTCTGTCCAAAGGCACGGTTTACAGATTCAGATTGCATGCATTTATAGCAAACATGTTGGTTCAATTCCCTCTGGCCTTGAAATAGCAGCGGCAAAAATTCAACTCACAGCTTCCTGTTTTTCCAGCGGAAATCAGTGTTCGTTCATTGAATTTTATGTCATGGTCTGCTGTTCTTGAAATGCACCACAGTATATTGGCTCAAGCAACTTTATCCACTGTGGCTCTGTGATAACACCCTCATCTCTGAGTCAGAAGATGGTGCGTTCACTCCAGAGATTTGAACATATAATCTAGGCAGACACTGAAAGAATGTTACACTGTCATAGGTACTGTCTTTCAGATATGTTATAAACTGAGGCCGTTTCTGCCCTCTTTGGTGGAAGTAAAAGATCCTATGCCACTATTTAAAGAAGTGAAAGGGAGTTCTAACCAGTGTCCTAGCCTGATCTGTCAACCAACATCACTAAAAAACAGATTATCTGGTCATTATCACATTGCTGCTTGTGGGACCCTGTTGTGTGCAAATTGTTTGCCATGTTTCCTACATTATAATGGTGATTCCCCTCAAAAGTACTTCACATCCTGAGGTTATGAAAGAAGCCATATAAATCCAAGTTCTTTCTTTCTTAATCGTACAGGGAAATCACCTGAAACGGGCATTAGGTTACTTAGAGATGCAACTTTGGGCCCTACAGGCATTATAAGACCCTAAAAGTGAAATTCAAGCACAAATGCATATATGCCATGCACATGCCACCTTGTTGTACCAGGTGTTCAGCAGCCTGAACAGCAATCATTAAAACAACCATTGGAGAACACTCAGGAAATGGTCCAGTTTTTGTTTTTGTGGGCTCAGGAGAAGCAGGATTGCCTAGTGCTGACCAATTTGAAGTCCTCCCCGGGATTGCCGGTCCACCACCAACACATTCTACCCACCCCCCGCACTCACCCTACCCCAAGACCTGATCTGCTGGCCAGCTCAACGTAGGAGCTGGCTGTGAGCTGCAGGGGAGTGCCCATTTGATACCTGTAGCTCACTTGCAGCATTTAAATGTGACCCAAACTAAATTTGGCATGGGCTAGCAGAGTTCCACCAACTTTGTGTCCAATTTAGATGCAAGTTGCATTTCTCTCACATTGTGTGGCATTAACATGGGAACACTTAATGTAATCATATGAAATTCATTTGTCTGCTATTTTAACCTAGGTCTGGCTCTTACCAAATTATAAAACTAAATCTACCACTAGAAAAGATAGAACTATTGTTTCGAAGTTATTGATGGAGTGTAGGATGGCCAACCAATCTCATTAAGAAGGAGGACTCTGGTAAGTGTGGAAGGTACATTGAAGTACAGTGGGTATTTCTTTAGTTTAATCTCCAATCCATCATCCAGCTGTCATAAGCACACTGATCATAGATGGCACAAAACTCATCATCACACTCATCATGTACCAATTGCTGCCATTCTTATATTCAAGGTTTGCCTTCCATAGTCCTACCATCTTCTGAGGGTGCTTACCTTCAGCCATATTGCAGCTATTTTGTTCAGTGCAACTTCATACGGGTCACTCTTCAATACTTCAGTTCTTGCCACTTTGTCATTCTGGCTGATACCGAAAATCTAACAGTTATGTCATTGATAGCAAGCCAAGCCATGCAGTTTGCTGTACCTTAAAATGTCTACAAATGATTACATCATTATCAGATAAAGATCTTGCATTAAATGGGAAATTTAACCAGGAAGTAAAGTTTGATGTTTGTTAAGACATCCCACAGATGGATAATGTAATCTGTTTCACTAAGGTGCATGGAAATATTCAAAATGATCAAACATTTTGATTTCAATGCAGCTTATTCAGTAGTTACTGGTGATTTAGACAAATGCGATAATGTAAAATAGGAATATAACTCAAAGAACACAGTAAGAAAAACGCCAGCGGCCCTCAATGGCTTCAACAATGATTCATATTTTTATGCAGAATAAGTTTGGCCTCTTCACTTCTGTACAGCTGCTCACCCATATAAAATGGGCACTTCTGTTTTATGCCCATGAGAACTTGGCTTCTGAAAGATGTGATTGAGATGGAGATAGCAAAGGAAGTTTGATTTCTTTTGATCTTTATCTTGGTTGCATTATTTTTGCTGCTGCCTTCTTTCCTTTGATAACACAGAACACCTTTCCCCCCCAACTAATGCTGCTGCCACAGCTGCTGCCTCCCCAACAGTGGCCACAGTACTCAGAACAGACATTCCATTGGGCCTTCTAATGTCTGGTACGCATTTGAAAGTGAAGAAGAAGACAAGCACAAGGAGGAAGATGGGTTTGGGCTCAGTGAGGAATTCCTATTCTTTTGTAGTCTCCTATAACCTTTGTGTATTTCACACACTCCCCCTTCCTTTTGACTTTTAAAAAAATGTATTTTTAAAAATTCCCAGAATCACAGAATCGTTGCAGTGCAGAAGGAGGTTATTCGGCCCATCGTGTCTGCACTGGCTGTCTGAAAGAGCAATTCCCACAGTTCCATTCCCCCGCCTTCTCCCCATAACCCTGCACATTCTTCCTTTTCATATAAATGTCTAATTACCTTTTGAATGCTTCATTTGAACCTGCCTCCACATTCTCAGGCAGCACATTCCAGACCTTAACCACTCGCTGTGTGAAAAAGTTTTTCCTCATGTCACTTTTGCTTCTCTGACCAAATACTTTAAACCTGTGCCCTCTCGTTCTTGATCCTTTCACGAGTGGGAAGAGCTTCTCTCAACCTACTCTGTCCAGACCCCTCATGATTTTGAATACCTCTATCAAATCTCCTCTCAGCTTTCTCTTCAAGGAAAACAGTCTTAACTTCTCCAATCAATCTTCATAACTGAAATTCCTCATCCCTGGAACCATTCTCATGAATCATTTCTGTACTCTCTCCAATGCCCTCACGTCTTTCCTCAAGTGCGGCACCCAGAACTGGATGCAATACTCAAAACAGAGGCCGAACTAGTTTTTTTTCATCCTTTTCCCTGATAGCAATTTACAATTTGAGGACTGAGATAAAGACTTTCAATGTTGAACACATTTCTTTATGTGTTCCATATTGTTATTTTGTAACAGGCTCCTTTTCAGAAAAATCTTTCAAAGAAGAACAGAACTGAAGTGAATTCAAACAAGTAAATCTTCACGGAGCATGTTTGCTAAGTGACATTGGTTGTGTCATTGTTCCATTACAGTCTAACTGGAAATGATGATGCTTCCATCTATCAGTTTTGCTATCAAGCTTGACAATAGACCGTATTAAAAAAACAACTGTCGGCCAATCTATAAACAAACCAAAGAAGTACAAATTGGTATTCCATGTGGATCCCTCTGCTGATGTCAACGTAGCACATGCTTCTGTTCCACTTGATTGATGTAGCTACGTTCTGAATTCCAGAGAGGAACACTGAGACTTTACTGTCTTCATTTCAAATTCCATTTAATTTTCTGCTCCAAGTGTGATCACTATTGTCAGATGTATTTGAGTCCTCACTTGCCAATAATGATGGTTCAGCTCCATAAAACAGAGAAAATGATAGTCAGTTATTTTCTCTGCAAAATTTTTAGTCTGCTGCACTTTGCAATGTACAGATGTAGTCAGTGTTTGCAACTGCAATGGCTGACAGAGAAGAAATTGGTATGAACTTCAACAAAGCAACCCTGAACCTCCTGAGGCAAATCCAAGCACCAGGGCATGTGCTTATTCACTCATTGTTTGAAACAAGTTTACGTTGGCTGCTCTCAAACTCATTCAGCATATTTTGTATACTAGAAGTCAGCACTTACCCTGCAGGAGTGGTCCCCCAGGTCCCGCAGGAGTCCTCGGATTTCCGCAGCCCCAGAACGCCCCCAGATCTTCAGAGAATCAAGAGAGACAGCATTTCCCCAATCTAATTGCTGTTGAAGCTCTGCAACTCCAACTGGTGGAACCATTATTGGATGGGTTATGATATGCCCATGTTGTGATCAAGAAGATGGTAGCAATGCACTCAGATATTTTATAGTGAGTGGCACTTTTGATATCTGCTATTCATCGAGTAAGGAATTAATTTGTCAGTTTTCTCATGACAAGTTTTGATTATCCTCCCTGGGAGTGAGTAGGTATCAGTGCTCTCTTTGGGGTAAGATGGTTTCACTATAACATGCTTAATGATAAAAGTTTGGAAGCAGTAATCCAATAACTGAACCAAGCAGGTTTGTGATATTCCAGGGCACTGTTGGTTGACCATCCAGTACTGGAACCTAGAGTGATACATGTATATGGAGTGCATACTCCAAATTGAACAAATAGATATTCTGGGTGTAGATGTCTCAGCAGCTTGGTTTGGAGACTCTCAAAAAATAGAACTTCTGATGAAAGGTCATCAACCCCAAATGTTAACTCTGTTTCTCTGTCCACAGATGCTGCCAGACCTGGTGAGTATTTCCAGCACTTACCTGGTAGAGCCAGTAGTTCCTGCTTTCCTTTCACTGCCAAGTTTCTATAACCTCGGGAAGTCCATGCAACAGCAGTGAATTTTAAATCAGGTCCCAACTGCACTGTGGAAGCCTGATTTAAAAACAATAATGAAGTGTCCCACCTTTCCACTACAGGACACTTGTACATCACTATATCCACCACCAGGCATATGTCTGGCTGGTTCGGGTCATATTTTTTGCATTTGACTGTTTAACCCTGACCCCAGCCTTCACCCACCCATCATGAGGAGATTAATATTGAGGCCCTAGTCACTAGTTTTGAGGGGAATTACTTGTTGATATTCTGATTTATGAAGTCTTTCTGGAAATTATGACAACCTAGGTGCATGTCTAAGAATGGGGAGCTTCATTTAGTTTTGCGGAAAATTCATGTGCTCCACATTTAAACCTGTAGCTGCATGTAATCTATAGATCCTTTCTTGGAAAACTATATTGTCAGTTGCATTAGTTTGGGCCCATGGCAAACTGATCTCTTGCAATAAATCAACCCAACCTTATTTATTTTCCTGAATGAATTGTTCTCAAAGCACATCCTAGATTGCCAAAAATTGTTTCTTACTTTTATTTAGGATAGGAATATGTGATTCCATCATTTCATTGGCCCTCCACATAAAACCAATGGAAAATGAAAGCTTCAATAAATTGAAGCCAGTAGAACTTTGCAGTTTTATAGTACAACAACAATTTGCATTGATATAGCACCATTAGTGTAAAAAAAAAATCCCATAGCTTCACAGAGGAAAGAGCAGAAAATATTATTAAGCCAAAGCGAAAGGCAATCAAAAGCTTGACAAAAAGGATGAGTTTTAAAGCAGGGGTTGGTGTATTAAATAAGAGGGAGACAGAAAAGTTTAGAGAGGTATTTTAAGCCATAGGGCTGAGCTGAGATGAAGGAGAGAGGGAGGCATTATAGTCATAGCAGTCAGAGGAACTGTGAGCTCAGTGGGTTACAGTCTGGAGACGGATACAGAGATAGATTGTGGTGAGGCTGTGAAGAGATTTAAACATAAGAATGACACTGTTAAAGTTAAGGTGGTGTAGGACCAGGACCCAATGTTAAATTCCAGAAAGCTTTTTGTGGAAGGATGATGCTGGAGCCTGTCTTTACTCAGTTTCACATTTGTTGTACAGAATAAAAAGGATTACTCAAAACCTCCACCAGTCTCAGTGTCTCCTTATAAGTGCTCAAGTAAGACCCCAATTAACATCCTCCATTTGCATATAATTAAACAATTGATACACAATTAACAGATTTTCTTTTATAATAAAACTTAGATTAACATTCTCAAACAACATTTCAAAATAAATTCCATATTATGCCTTACATTGTCTTACATTGCAAGATGCCCCTCCTCTAGCACCCCGAACATATCTTTGTACTAGTATTTCTTTTTGTAAAACAATCAGATAGCTGATGACTTGCATCTACCCATTTACGTTTGGAGATTTCCTTTCCTTCCAGCATTTGTTTCAATCCAGCATGGTCAGTACATGTTTTTTTTCTCAGTCACACCTTTTGTTGAGTGTACATGATCCCACAAAGAACAATTATCCACATAACATTCAATGGGTATACATCTTCAGTACGTTCCTTGTTCAGAATCTCAACTAAAATATTTGAGAAATAGAACCCCATATCCACTTCCTCCACGAGACCCAGTGTTTCTGCAGCTAAAGAGCTTTTAATGACCCATTTTATTTTCTTAGCTTCCCAAGTTAAAAGACATTTCCCATTTTTACCCATCAGAAATATTATGAAACCAGCTGTACTTGAATACCCATCAGGAAGATTAGCATGTGAAGCATCACTAAAAATGATTAGCTTCATGTTCTTTGGGTCACCTAAGGATAGGAACTTAAGTACACATTTCTCCAGATTCAATTTTTAAAATGTTTTATTTGCCCTTAAAATAGTCTCAATTTTTGGGTGTTTCATCATTGTACTTAACTCCAGCACGTCAAAACTAGCATCAGGTCTAGTCTGAGCGCACAACCAGTTTAATTCATGTTTCACAACTACTCAGTCTTTTCTTTAGATATATCATCATCTTTCTGTGTTGACCTAGCATGACGAACTGAGATGGGAGTAACAGACTCTAAATAGGATTGTTGATTTAAAGTTATTCCAGACTTACTGTGCTTAATATCTAAATCAATATATTTAAAGGCCACACAGAACTGACTCCCAATGTTAAATTCTGTCCTAATCTTATTAATAACATATTTCTCAAAATTCACAGTACCACCCCATAAGAAATCATGAACATACATCATGAAGATGCCTGAAAATGTCTCTATATGATACCAATAAAACATTGCAGGATCTGCTTTTAGTTGAACACAACCAATTTTCAACAAAACATCTCACTGAGAAATACCACACCCATAGGCCGCGCCTTTGTTCAGTTTCCATAGCTTTCCTTCTGCACCTGCTATCTCTTTCGGTAGTTTCAGAAACACTTCTCTCTGAAAAGTATCACCCTGCAAAAATGTGGCTTTAATGTCAATAGAGTCATTTATGACACAGAAGGAGGCCATTCAGCCCATCAAGTCCATTTGGGCTCTCCACAAAGCAATACAGTCTGTACCACTCCGTGGCTCGATCCCCATAGCCCTGCAAGTCTATTTCTCTCAGATTTCTATGTTTTGATGAGTGGTTTTATTATGATTTTAAGGAATGTTCCATTGCACTTCATGCTGAATTTGGCAAACGAAAGATGTTTGCATGAGGTCTCCTTACATAATATTTCCATACCAATCATTCTGAGCATTTCTAAATAGATTAAATTGTGATGTAACTGTCGAACTGTAACACTGAGCTATACTGGATAGAGGGTATAAGCTTTTACCAGGTTTTAATGTGCATTGGATTCATCAACTGGAGTGATCCTTTACTATGATTTTTCATCCAATATTCATTCAATATTCAGATAAAAATAAAAAACTGACCCTTAACTGTCCTAATGTTCCTTCAAGAAAGGCATGGCAGAGAAGGGGATAAATTCAATATTATTCCAAAAGTGTGAACAGAAAGTACTTTTTGATGAGCTATAACACATTTACATAAAAATGAAAACACTTCCATGGCAGCATAATAAACCTTGAACTATTGTGTTCTTTACTGTAAAATGAATACTGTTTCACTATGGATGGTATTCTATAAATAAATTTCAATAAAGGAATACAATTCAGTACAAACTACCAAACAGCAACAAAAGAACAGCCAAATTAATTCACATAAAAGACCAAAGAAGAATAAAGTTTAACTCTTGTTCATGTATATGTACACATCCATTCTATAAACAATCAGAACAGTGATCCACAATGAGCTAGTGAGTACCAACATGCAGTATATATTCTGTGCATTATAAAATATCTTTTACTAGCCTGTCACTATAGACCAACATCCGTTTAGTAAAATAATGCTTTTTGGGTGTAGAAATTCTTTCATGTTCTACTGATTTGTAGAGCCTGAATTCAATGTTGGATTTTCGAATTTTGCAGTTGGATATCCCACATTGAAATTACACACAAATGGTGGCACAGTGGCACAGTGGTTAGCACCGCAGCCTCAGCTCCAGCGACCCGGGTTCAATTCTGGGTACTGCCTGTGTGGAGTTTGCAAGTTATCCCTGTGTCTGTGTGGGTTTTCGCCATGCACTCTGGTTTCCTCCCACCACCAAAAGACTTGCAGGTTGATAGGTAAATTGGCCATTATAAATTGCCCCTAGTATAGGTAGGTGGTAGGGGAATATAGGGACAGGTGGGGGATGTGGTAGGAATATGGGATTAGCATAGGATTAGTATAAATGGGAGGCTGATGGTCGGCACAGACTCGGTGGGCCGAAGGGCCTGTTTCAGTGCTGTATCAATAAATAAAATAAAAAGTACCATATTGGTAAAGGTGGGCATTAGGAGTCCCTGGCAGATTCCTGAAGTGAATAGATCTACACTCCCATGAATATGTGGCCAAAAGGATTCAAGATTACTTTCCCAACTGTGGGACAGTCCACTCTCACATCGGTATCACCCAGTCCCTCTTCAAAACCCCTTGCAACTAGCCTCGCTTTAGCCTTATAGATCCCATCTGGAAGGACTTTTTCAGTATAAATCCATCTATGTGACAAGGCTGGCTGTCTCCTTTCTGGTACCTCAGAACAAACACTAAACTTTCTCTATGTATCTGATTGCTTATATTTTGCTTCTCGAATTAGTTTATCCTCAAGTTTATTGGCAGCTACTAAAACTTCACAGACATGAAACTTCTGCTTCTAGTTCTATTCCGAGGCTGTTCTCTAGCCTTCGTTTCATTGTGCACTTTGTTCAAACTATGAACTCTATTAGTACTTTGATGTTTTTCGGGACTACCACTATAAGATCTCCCTCTCGCACAAGAAATCATAGAAATCATAGAAGGTTTAAGGCACAGAAAGAGGCCACTTAGCCCATCGTATCTGTGCCGGCCAAAAAACGATCCACCTATTCTATTCCTTCCAGCATTTGGTCTGTAGCCCTGCAGATTCCAGCACTTGAGGTGCATATCGAGACTCGTTTTGAATGAGTTGAGGAGTTCTGCCTCAACTACCCTTTCAGGAAATATTGGAGGCTCTTTGTCCAGTACATGATCGTTTCCTTATGCAAGAGTTACTGCCAGAACCACTATTAGAACTTGCACAGCGCTTTCTTACTCTGCACTCTTTCACCCCATTCTGCCAGTCCATGGACCTTGCTCCTTGGCCATCATCTTGAACATTCAACTAATATTTAAACCTGCCAGTAGATTTTCCTGCACGTCCCACAATTGTTGCATCCCTCCATTTATTAGACCCCTCTGGAATATATGTTACCGGAGTACCTACTCGGGGCAATTGGGCTTTGGATGCGATAGCTCTTTCCTGAGCATTGTTATGACCAAGGTGGGAGGAGTACACTGTCTTTTCCAGTCCCACTTCTCTGCAGGTCACAACATATATATATTTAAAATGTTTATCCAGTTACTGATTCGGTCAATCATATACTCTGCTCTTTATCAGAGAAGTAAATACACCAACCAGGTTTCTCTAATAAACAACATTATCAGTTTATTATCAAATAAGATTTATCCAGTAATGAAGCAAAGCATTCACACACAGATTGAAATATGAAAGTTCCCTTTTTAATTCCCCACACACACATGCGTGCACACACTCTGAAAAATATATAGAAATTCTCTCTGCAGAGGTCTGTTACAAAAAAGACAAAAATAAAGAATACTCTGGCCAAATACTTGCTAATTCTTGAAGAAAAAAAGAGTAGATATGGAAGGAAGTCAGTTGTCCCTTTTGGTCTGTCAGCCAGGTATATGGAGACAGGTCACTGGGATTTTTTCAGAAGCAATTCATTCTGGAGATGTCGATAAATTGTCTGGTAGGCTTTCCAGGAGACATGTGGCATCAGGAGTTTCAGCCAACACACACTTGAATGTCAGTGTTTTTCCAAAGACAGGAGGAAAGGGGAGCTGATAAACTGGCCTTCTCAGGGTCTCTTAGAGAGGTGCAGGCAAAATGAGCTGCTAGGGTTTCTTTTTCCTTGGCAGGCAAAACACCAACTGTCTTGTAAACAGTTCACACCCCAATTGAACAGAAAACAATATCCAAACCACAAACAGAAAGTCAACCTCCTGACCTCCATTAAGCATGACATGTGGCTCCTCTGTAAACATCTTCCCCAGGTCACCAAGTTTTCTGTTGTTTATTGAGCTTAAAGCACATGATTTCCAGCAACGGTTGTTTTTAAACAACATCTCGGTATCCTTTCAGTGAACTGTCAACAACAAAACAAAGTCCAGCATTTATAAAATCTTCAGCCTTCCAATGAATCCATCTCCACAATTTAAATATGAGTCCTCAAAAAAATCTTTAAAAAATATAGAAGCACCTTTATAACAGGGTCATGATCATTACTATCCAATCCTTGCTCTACCATATTGTGTTCCTCAGGGCCTTCATCACAAAGCACAAGAGCATTTGAAGTACAAGGTGCCTTGTTTCCCTCTATCAGCTGCTCAGATTCTGAGATTTCGTAATCAATCCTGATTAATCATTAGGAATGAACCTTAACAGTTTGATTTCCATGCTTGATAACTACTGTTTTACCTTAGGTTCAAACAAGGCAGATGTAAGTTTATTAGCCTTATCACTTTAACCCAGTTAAAATTACTAAAATATGTGACGCAGGCGAGGGACATAACCTGCTTGCATGCAGGCGAGAGGCACACACACAAATAGATACAGAGGGGAAGAAAGAATTGGGGGAAGGTGGTTGAAGTAGAGTTGGGAATAAATGGAATACAGGTACTGTCCTTTGTGTCCTTTTTGTAATGTCCTTGATTGAAGTTAAAGCCTGGGAGTCCTCACTGGGGCCACGTGCACAACTCCAGACTTGTTTCTCTGGTACCAGAAGACCGAAGAGGGACATTGTCTGTAGTCTTGAAGTCTAAGCTGCCACTGTGAGTTCCCTGGGACTTTGCTGGAGTGAGAGGCAGAGAGAGAGGGATCTTCTCCTTGGTGTTCAAATTGCAATCTGTTTCCTTTCTGTGAGGCCCAATTCAAAAAGCCCCAGTCTAGCCAGCAGGTAGGTCATGTGACCATCTCTTTGTTTGAAACAACAGCTTCTTGGAGCGTTGTTGGATTTCAAAGCTTTCCGGACACACTTGGTGGGGGTAGATGGGTATTGGGAAGTGGGGCTGGGTGTGGTGGTTGTGGTGGAGTTCTGGCTCTTACACTGTCAAAGAATGTTGATCGCCACGATTGACAAAACCCATCTCGCTAATTGACTCAGTGAGCACTCCTATTGTCTCTCTATTCAACTATCTCCTAGCTAGTCCTCGTCTCCTCAGAATGCAAATGTGTAACGATGTTTTCAGCTGGTCAGTTCTGTTTTTTCTTTAAACAAGTTATTTGCAATGTCCAGTAAAAAGGTTTCAAGCAGTGTCCCATACGATGAAATTAATATGTTTCTATATGGCAGGTTTGATTTCCGTCACAAAATGCCAGCACTGAACCAGGGATCTCCAAATTAAATTTTCTCAATCTTCTCTACAGTCTGTTAAAGTCCATGATATATTCCTCCATTGAATAGCCATCTGTTTTCCAAAATCTATCAAAGTCTGATCATGCCTTATACACATTCAATAGGTCATCTATCTCATAAATTCCATCCAAGAATTCTAACAGAAGATCCAAACCTTCACCAGTATCCAACTGACAGGCATCCAGTTCACAAAACACTTTACTTCGGATTTTACTTTTGGTAGGAAGCGACAAAGCCAAGGCCATACCTTGTTTCTTCTTTGGTAGGGACATAACCTGTATCCACATATCCACTTCATTCTTCCACTGGTCATATGGTGTCCTTGACAGAGGACAAAGGATCGGCACAACATCGTGGGCCGAAGGGCCTGTTCTGTGCTGTATTTTTCTATGTTCTATGTTCTATGGTTCAGACTCAAAGAATATCAGAGGGTAATCGTATCCTGACAATTTACACTTACTTTCTGCCAGTGCAATTTTAGTTTTCTATGTAAAAAAATGTTCTTAGTTTCCAACTTTCAGCTTTGGGCAACCATCCTCTGCTACCATGTTAATTCAGAAAGCTTGCTGTGGAAGGATAATGCTGGAGCCTATCTTTACTCAGTTTCACATTTATTGTGCAGAGTAAAAAGGTTTACATGCAAGTAACACCCCACTCAATACCTCCACCTGCCTCAGTAAGTGTCTCCTTATAAGTGCTCAAGTAAGACCCCAGTTAACACCCTCCACCTGCATATAATTAAACAATTGATACACAATAAACAGCCAATGCCAGTCAGCAAGGAGAGGAATGATGGGAAAGTGGGACATTGCAGGTTCGGACATAGCCACCAGAGGAGTGTTTAAGGGTTTCAGCGGCAGATGGGTTGAGGTAGGGGTGGAGGAGAAAGTAAGCTGTCTTTGTGATTGGAGAGGGTATGAGGTTGGATGCTCAAGGCACCACTGAAACGGATGGCGAGACTGCAAGCTGTCTGGTTAAACCTGAAACAGTGGCTGAGGAAGGGTAGTTGAGTCAGTGATGAAGATACTGAGTTTGTGACAGGGGCTGAAAATGATCGTCTTCTCAATAATTAGATGGAAGAAGTCATGACCGGAATTTTATATTGGGCGGGAGGCCCCGCCCACTGGCCAAAATGTCAGGGGCAAGCCCGCCTCTGCCGGGCCTGGGAGCCTCACTATAATTTTACGTGGCCCAGGCTCTTAACTGGCCTGGGGCAAGACTTCTGCCAGTCTGAGGCAGGAAGTCCCGCCTACAAGAGCTGCTGGCCAATCAGCGGGCTGGCAGCTCTCAGTCCCAGCAGCGACACCAGGAGCAGTGGCCACTGCTGGGACTGCACCCAGCCAGAAGAGCAAGAGGGAAGCCGGCCTCGGAATGAAAGATGAAAGTAAGTGGATGGAGCTTCCTCGGGGACAACCTGTCGTGCCCCCAAAAGGGAAGGGAGTGTCGGTTGTGGGGGAAAGGGGGGTGGTGTAGTGCAGTGGTAGCAGCTTGTGCCGTGGGGGGGGCCCCCGGTAGGTCACAGGGTGCCCAATCAGGAGGGCCCACCCAGCCTGCAAGGAGGCTGCCAAGTTTTACTGAACAGCCTCCTGAGCCCTCCCACCTCCAGCCATTCCTGCGGTGGGTGGGGGGGGGGGGGGGGGGGGGAAATAAAATTCCAGCCCATGTTTCATTTGTTATAATTCCTGTAGAGACCACCCACAAACTAAAAGAACTGAATCCACCAAATGGCCCCAATTTAGGAAACAAAATAAAAACAGACAAGAATTCACTTTTATAAATTTTTCTTTAACACTCAAACCAAAGCCAAAATAAATTAAACATGAAAAGCAGTTTAATAATGGTTGATATATGTATCTCAAAGGTTACAAATTAATTTGCAGATGCATCAAGGAAAGTCCTCACAAATCCTCTGAACAGTCTTATCAGCCACGTGGCATTTAATACCCCCACAGTACAACAAGATCAGGAACCTCAGTCGGTAGATTTCCAAGTCTGGTCCTCAATGTTGCAGATATGAAAGTAATAATGTCCCTTCAATAGCGAGCGATGCAATCTTCCCTTTAACGATTTGGTCTTGATGCCTCTCGAGCAACCTCGGCTTTGCCCACTACTGTCCTGATGGTGCGGTATCACAGACAACTAATGGTCAGTCCTCAGTCCAGGCTTCTTTAAACAACCACTGAAGACTGTCACAATTCAGAAAGCCTCCTTTTAAAAACACACCCAGCTCTTTTTTTTTTAAGCTGGCTTGAAACTAAAACTTAACCTCCCTGTCACATATTCTTGCTCAGTAAAAACAACTGTTTGTTTTAAATGGCAGGACTGTTTGTTTGTCTAACCTGGGTTTGACTTCCAACCTGGAAACGCCCAGTCGCAAATCAGGGACTGTCTCAAATACATAAACAAAAGCTGTACAGCATCACACACTGAAGATTGGATATTAGACTGTCAGTCTGTTGAATAAAGGCAGTGGAGGGATCAAGAGAGATGGTGGAGAGGCAGAGATGGGTGTCATCAGCATACATGTGGAAACTGATCCATATCAGTACATGATGGTGTCAAGGAGCAGTGTGGAACTGAGGAAGAGGAGGGAACTAGGAATGGGTCCATTAGGGAGTCCTGAGATGATGGTCTGCAGCCTTTGACATGTGGTGAGTAAACCACCTCCTGACTCCCCAAAGCCTGGCCACCACCTACAAGAAACAAGTCAGGAGTGTGATGGAATACTCTCCACTTGCCTGGATGAGTGCAGCTCCAACAACACTCAGGAAATTCAACACCATCCAGGACAAAGCAACTTACTTAATCGGGACCCCATCCATCACCTTAAACATTCACTCCCTCCACCACCAATGCAGTGTCTACCATATCGAAGATACATGCATCAGCCTCCTTCGACAGTACCTTCCAAACCCGCGACCTCTTCTGCCTAGAAGAACAAGGGCAGCAGACATAGAACATAGAACATAGAACATTACAGCGCAGTACAGGCCCTTCGGCCCTCGATGTTGCGCCGACCTGTGAAACCATCTGACCTACACTATTCCATTTTCATCCATATGTCTATCCAATGACCACTTAAATACCCTTAAAGTTGGCGAGTCTACTACTGTTGCTGTGGGAACACCACAATTTACAAGTTCCCTCCAAGTCACACACCATCCCGACTTGGAAATATATCACCGTTCCTTCACTGTTGCTGGATCAAAACCTGAGAGCTCCCTCCCTAACAGCACTGTGGGTGTACCCACAACAGATGGAGTGCAGTGGTTCTAGAAGGCAGCTCACCACCACCACCTTCTTAAGGGCAATTAGGTATGGGCAACAAATGCTGTCCTTGCGAGTGACACCCACATCCCATGAAATGAATAAAAAAAAGGTTGACCACACCAGCCTCCTCCAACACCTCTCCACTGTCATCCAGCTGGGTGGGACTGCTCTCACCTGGTTCCATTTTTATCTATCTAATCATAGCCAGAGTATCACTTGCTATGGCTTTTCTTCCTGCTCCTGCACCGTTACCTCTGGTGTCCCCAAGGATCTATCCTTGGCTCCCTCCTATTTTTTTGTCGACATGCTGCCCCTCAGCGACCTCATCTGAAAGCACGCCATTAATTTTCATGTGTATACTGATGACACTCAGCTCTACCTCACCACTACTTTTCTCGACTCCTCCGCTGTTGCTAAATTCTTAGACTGCTTATCAGACATCCAGTACTGGATGAGCAGAAATTTCCTCCAATTAAATATTGGGAAGACTGAAGCCATCGTTTTCGGTCCCTGCTCCAAACTCTGTTCCCTAGCTACCAACTCCATCCTTCTCCCTGGCAACAGTCTCAGGTTAATCCAGTCTATTTGCAATGCTGGTGTCATATCTGACCCTGAGATGAGCTTCTGACCTCATATTCATGCCATCACCTCTGTAATATTGCCTGACTTCGCCCCGTCTCAGCTCATCTGCTGATGAAACCCTCATTCATGCCTTTGTTATCTCTAGACTTGACTATTCTATGCAGTCCTGGCCAGTTTCCCACATGCTACTGTCCGTAAACATGAGGTCATTCAAATCTCTGCTGCCCGTGCCTTAACTCGCACTAAGTCCCATTCCCCTATCACCCCTGTGCTCGCTGACCTACATTGGCTCCCAGTCACGCAATGTCTTGATATTAAAATTCTCATCATTGTTTTCAAATCCCTCAGTGGCCTCTCCCCACCTTCCCCCACCCCCACCCCTCTCTATCTCTGTAATCTCCTCCAGCCCCACAACCCTCCAAGATATCTGCACTCCTCTAATTTGGCCTCCTGTGCATCCCTGATTTTAACCACACCGTCATTGGTTGCCACGCCTTCAGTTGCCTGGGCCCCAAGCTCTGGAATACTCTCCCTACACTTCTCTGCCTCTCCACCTCACTTTCCTCCTTTATGACACTCCTTAAAACTTACCTCTTTGACCAAGCTTTTGGTCATCTGACCTAATATCTCCTTTTGTGGCTCGGCGTTATACTTTGTTTTATAATGCTCCTGTAAGGCGCCTTGGGACATTTTATTACGTTAAGATATAAATATAAGTTGTTGTTGTTGATTGAGGAGATTTTCTGGATATATCAGTACAGGTAAGAGTCAAAACAAGCGAGAGCAGTCCCACTGAGCAAGCCAATGGAAGAAGGGCATTGGAGGACAATGGCAAATATTTGATAGAGTCCCAGGTGGATGAGAAGGTGTGGTCATGAATACAGATGAGAGCTTACAAGCTAGGATAAGTTTAGAGGGAAAGGAGAGCAGAATTCAGAGGAAAGGGCAAGACGATAGGAGATGCAGATTGAAATCACCATGACGAGGAGTAAGTCAGTGGAGATGCTGAGGGAAGAAAGGAGGCAGTTATCTCCAGGGTGCAGGCTTGAGTGGGGAGAATGGAAGTGGGCAATAGATAACAAAGATTTTATGACAAAATGACATGGAGTGGAGTTAGGTGGCGTGCCCAATGTTGTCTTGATACCGAGCCATTTTGTCTGCGGTGAGCACCGTGGCGGGCGGGATGTCCGCTGGGAGGCCAATTAAGCCAAAAGGTGGCTGATTAAAGGTCACTTAATGGGCCGCCTCCCACCTCTGCTGGCAATTTGCCAACTTCGGAGGGGTCCGCCATTAAGTGGACACACTGCTAGGTGAGAACTGGAAGAATCCTAGGGAGCTCAGGAGGGGACCCTTCTCTAGGGGCAATCCAATACCCACAGATGGTCCCCCCAGCAGCGATGGCCGCACCCATGACAAGATCCACCCCCCCCCCTGCCCACACCAATCATCCCCACACCCCCTCTCCAGGGCCTGCCTGACTGGCCCCGGTGACCTCGACCCTACTTACCTTGGACCCAGGTCCTCCTTCCTGGCTGCTGCAGTCCCAGTAGTGGCCATTGCTTCTGGTGGAGCTACTGGGACTGCTAAACCGCTGGCTCTCTGATTGGCTGGCAGCTCTTGGGCAGGATCTTATCCCTCAAAGGTAATAGCATCCCCGATGGCGGGCAATTAATTGCCTACCCACTGTTGAATTTAGCTGGGGGTCTGATAAATGGCCAAGGTGGGGTCCTGCTCCACCTTTCAGCCCATCTCTGGGAATTGTCACTGAAATAGAATCCAGCCCATGGTTAACACTGTTCTGACACAGTTTTGAAATGTCTTTTGAAAGATGCTCCCCAACCTGCACAGTGTCTCCAGTCCTTTCTGGTTCATAAGCATTAAAGCACAGGCAGCTCTAACAAATACGTTCACGTGCAGCAGCAGAACTTAAGAGATATATGTATCTAAATACATATCTATATCTATATACATATATATATATATAAATTATACACAGATTTAATATAATTAAATACTCATTTATGTAAAGATTGCCAGCATAATCTGATGTATACATTTGGCTTTAAAGCTGAACATCATTAGTTACACAACGTCAAGTTGGTAACGCCGTGGCAATTTCAAACAATCAGCTCGTGACATCCACCACAGCCTCTGATAATCCCGCGTTCAGATATCTTCTGTAAAGTCAGACTGATACTGTTGAAAGTGTTTGCAAGTCGTTAACTGTTGAAATTTGCTGGAGAAGGAAAGCAACATTCTATGAGGACTTTGAGCAACATCCTGTGAGGACTTCAAGCAACATTGGACTGTAAATTTGCAAGGACCCATTTTTTTTTATTTTAAATGTTGTTCATATCTTCATAGTGTTTAAGAATTTAGTTCTTCTAATTAAAGAGCTAATTTGTTGATTTGAAGACACCTGGTATGGTTAGCCTCATTCAGGGGGTTAATAGATGGTACAATTTGGCTGGGTCTTTCTTTAATTTGGAAAGTTTTAAATGACAGGTTAACCAATCCATGGAGCGACAGAATTGAATTAACAGTGCATTGGTCCCACCACAATCAGAATCATATATTTTGATTGGGGGCTTTGACAGGAGCGGTCGGTCGTAACATATTTATTGGGCACTCGTCCGGGATTTGAATAACATATTAATTGGAGACTCACTCAAGATTTAAATCACCTATTAATTAGGCTTCTGCATTTGAATCATATCTTAATTGGGGACTCGCTCGCAGTTGAATCATATTTAATTCGGTGGCTCGTGTTTGGGATCAGAATCAGACAAATTTGGAGGGCTCGCATTTGGTATCATAGTAATTACTCGTCTCTGGGATAACATATTTAAATTGGGGTCTTGCGTTTGGCAACAATTGCTCTCGAGCCTGGGATCTTATCAATTGGAAACTTGATTTTTGGGATCTAAATCTGACACCAATTACAAAGAAATTAAAAGAACCAGGTCTCTTGCATAATAAGGTATAGTCTTTACCATTGTTATGGCATTAGTGGTTGTAGCAGAGTGTTTGGGAAAGCAGAATGTTTCCCTGAGTGACTTGATAATTTTAACTAAGAACAAAATAAAAGAATTGGCAGCGAAATTGGGGTTAGAATTGAAATCAGGTGCCAAAAAAGCAGGGATAATTGGATTGATAGCTGAAGATCTGGAATTTGTAGAAGAAGATGATGATGATAATACAGATGAAGGGCAATACGAGGAACAAGAAAGGGAATATAAGAGACATGAAGTTAATAGGTCCGAGACTGATGCAGTGGAATTGGCTAGGATTCAGTTGGAAATGAAAAAACTGAATCTTCAGCAGGAAAAAAAATAAGAAAACTTGAACTTCAGAAAGAGAGTGAAAGAGGAGAGAGGGAATTTAAATTAAAAGAGATGGAGCTAAGACAAAGGGGTAGTCCTAAATCCAGGGAAAATTCGGGTCAGGAAGAATCTGAATTTGGATCAGGACCCAGCGAGAAGTTGTTTAAATTTATACAGGCTCTTCCTAAGTTCGAGGAAAGGGGCGTAGAGGCATTTTTCATATCTTTTGAAAAAATAGCCAAACAGATGAAATGGCCGAAAGAAAACTGGACATTGCTCATGCAAGGCAGGCAGGTAGGCAGACCTCATGAAGCTTATGCCATGCTTTCTGAAGAGGCTTCTGCAGATTATGAGATGGCAAAAAAGGCTCTTCTTGCTGCGTATGAGTTAGTCCCTGAAGCTGACAGTCAGAAGTTTAGGAACTTACGGAGATTGGCTGGGCAGACATATTTAGAATTTGAGAGGGTGAAGCAAATGAATTTTGACCATTGGATATGCCATTAAAGATAGAAACCACGTACGAGAACCTTCGAGAATTGATTCTCTTGGAAGAGTTTAAAAACTCCATTCCTTCAGTAGTGAGAACTCATATAGATAACCTGAAAGTTTTGAAAACTAGGCAAGCAGCAGAGATTGCTGATGATTTTGAGCTTGTGAATAAGCCAACCTATTTTATCCATCACCCCCTTAAACCTGAGAAGGATAGAAAGTGGGAGAGTGAAAGGAAGGCAAGTCGCCAGGGACAAGAAGGAACTGGGAATGCCTCAGGATCACCTCCTCAGGTCAGAAAGGAAGGTGCTGAGGGTAGAAGTGAGGTTCGCAAGCCAAAGTGTTATCATTGCAACAAAACGGGTCATCTTTGTTCAGAGTGCTGGAAATTGCAAGCTCAACCCATGGGACTTATTGGAGTACACAAAGTTAGTGCAGAGGAAAAGACTCTGACTGAGAGTATAGCAGACCAGGCTATAGCTTTAACGACAGCTGTGAATGTGAAACCAGAGACTAAAACTAAGAGTGTAGAGGTTAAGAATAAAATACCTGAGAGTTATAATTATTTTTTGTTAAAGGGAAGAGTAACTCCGTATCCTGTAAGTGAGGCAGGAAAACCTATCATTATACTCAGGGATACAAGACCAACCCAAACACTCTTGCTGGGGAAAGATATGAGGTTTCCGCCAGACAGTGCCTTCAACGCTAAAGTTTCAGTTAATGGAATTGGCGGGGTGTGTATACCCGTACCTTTGTATAAAGTACGCCTAGACAGTGACTTAGTAAGTGGGGTAGTAACTGTAGGTGTTGTCCATTGTTTATCAGTAAAGGGAATTGATCTACTCCTAGGAAATGATTTGGCAGGATCAAAAATATAAGTTTCTCCTCTAGTTACAGAGGAATCAAGTGAAATTAAGGAAACGGAGCAATTACAGGAACAAGTTCCGAGAATATTTCCTGCGCGTGTAGTTACCCGAGCATTGGCTAAACAGGATCTATTGTCGAAGTTAAAAGGGGCACCACAAATAGATAATCAGGCATCTGAAACCTTATTTCAGGATTTAGATAATCCAAATGAAATGTTTAACAGATCGTCTATCATTGCAGCACAACAAGCTATGCAGAGATCTACCAAATAGCATAGATGGCTCTGTCAGAAGCTGAGGTGAAAGGAGTTCCGGAAAACTATTATATAGCAAGCAGGGTTTTGAGGAGGAAATGGAGACTGCCTCATAGACCTGCCGATGAAGACTGGACAGTTGTTGAACAGATAGTGGTACCACCTAAATATTAACAAGGATTATTAAGGTTAGCACACAATGTTCCTTTTTAAGGACATAGGGAAATTTGGAAGAGCAAATCACACATAAGCAAACCTTATTACTGGCCAGGTCTTACAAAGGATGTGAGACAATTTTGTTGGGCATGCCACACCGGTCAAACGGTGGGAAAACCACAAGCTACCATAAAACCAGGGGATGAAGTGTTAGTGTTGTTACCGTCACAGGGAGAACCAGTGAAAGCCCGGTTCAGTGGCCCATATAGAATGATCAAAGGAGTGGGTAAGGTAGATTACTTGATTGACACCCCTGATCGCCGGATGAAGAACCGGTTGTGTCATATTAATTTGCTCAAACCATATTATCTCAGGGAGGAGGATAAGCCAGTACAGGTATGTCAGGTAATCGGGACTGTGGAGAAGGAAAAGGATAGTGAGGGTGAGGCAGAAGTAGGCCTAGGAAATACTCAGATTGAACCTCCAACTATCCAATCAGTGAATGTAGAATGACGAGGAAAATTAAACAATAGGCTTTTACATTTAGAGGCAAAACAGTGTGAAGTGCTAACCAGGGTTTTCACAATGTTTCAATAAGTTTGTTGGGATAAGCCAGGATGTACAACCTTAGCTACACATGATGTGGGTATAGGGGGAGCCATTCCTTTAAAACGACATCCTTGTTGCTTAGATCCAGACAGACAGGCCCAAGTGGAAGCAGAGGCACAATGAATGCTGAAGGGCAGTTTAGATGAACCCAGTCAGGACAGCTGGAATTCGCAGATGGTCTTGGTGACAAAACCTGGTGGGACGGCTCAAACTTGCAAAGACTCTAGAAAAGTCACTGTGGTAAAGAAGGCAGACTCTTACCCAAATTCTCATTTAAAGGACCGTATAGACAGAGTGGCACACAATGTGTCTTAAAGAGACAGATGTGTCGGAGGGATACTGTCAAATTCCTTTGACACCCAGGGTAAGATAAAATCAGCTTCTGTTGCACTGGACAGGGTTTTCTAGTGTCAAGTGATGCCACATAGGTTAAAGGGTACTCGAGAAGCTTCTCGGAGAATAATGAACCCAGTAGTGGTCAAAGCTCCTAGCTGTGCAGCTCACCTGGCTGAGGTGATGGACAATAGGGACACTTGGAAGGAAAACAGGAAACAATTGAAAGACTATGCTTGGAAATTTAAAATATGCTAATTGGAACAACCTTTTGAACATTTAAAGCCAAAATGTTCTGGTGGAACTTGTTGCTGTAGTCTAAACATTTTTTTTTAGAAATGTGTATATCTGTAAATGCGTGGAAAAAAAAGTTCGCATTTTTTCAATTTGTACTTTTTTACCCATTGTAATGAAACGCATTTCAGGAATGGCATTTCATTCCACTAGGGGCGGAGGTGTCATGGTCCTGTAGTTTTTATTTGGAATATGCAGTTTGCTTTTAAGGCTTGCAAGGGATCAGTATTGCTTTAAGAAGCAGCAAGCCTCAGGAGTTGTAGGAAGGTGCAGTTTTGTTGCCTTAGAAACTGCGAGACTGCAATTCAAAGGGTGCATTCTCAATACCATTGAAACAGCCAATGGGAGTGAGACTCATGCGATACATTTGTTACAATTCAGTTTTGAACTGGCTTTTAGTGGAGACAGTTTGTTCGAACAGAGACACACAGACACAGAGGACACAGCTGTGATGAGCACACCTGAAAAAGAGCTCTCAACCATTTAAACTGAAGGAAGAGGATTTTAGTCTGTTTAATTATTAACTCTCAAAATCCTAAAACATCAAGCCAAAACAGAGATCTCTAGTAATTTAAATTGAAGGAAGGGAATTAGACTGTGACAATCTTTTATCCCTCAAAAAACTCTAAAGTCAGATTGATTCTGTTGAAAGTGTTTGCAAGTCGTTAACTGTTGAAATTTGCTGGAGAAGGAAAGTAACATTCTATGAGGACTTCGAGCAACATTCTGTGAGGAGTTCAAGCAACATCCTGTGAGGACTTCGAGCAACACTGGACTGCAAATTTGCAAGGACTCTAATTTTTTCTATTTTAAATTTGTTTATATCTTCATAATGTTTAGGAATTTAGTTCTTCGAATTAAAGAGTTAATTTGTTGATTTAAAGCCACCTGGTTTGGTTAGCCTCATTCAAGGGGTTAATAGATGATACAATTTGGCTGGGTCTTTCTTTAATTTGGAAAGTTATAAATGATTTGTTAGCTGATCTGTGGAGCAATGGGATTGAATTAACAGTGCATTGGTGCCACCACAATCAGAATCATATATTTTGATTGGGGCTTTACAGGAGTGGTCTGTCGTAACACACAGCAGCCTGCTGGCCCTCCCTTCATTGGAGGTGTCGCATCACACCATGGGGGTCCAAAAATGCTGGACGTATGAGACCCATGCCAGGTGACCTGTGGGCTTCCAGATCGCTGTTGAAGCAGAGGCAACCCTGCCTTGGCAACTGAGCTTTTGACGATTCTCTTGGTGGAGTTCCTGATGGACCTGTATGAGCGACCAAACATATCACACAGCAGTTTCGTAACTCAATACAGCACCGCCCACAAACACACACTAAACCCTTGCAAAGCCCCGAGACCCCGAACCCCACGCAGAGCCCCCAAAACCCCAATCCCCCTTGCAGAGCGCATAGCAACACGGTCTGACAAAGGCCTCCAAACCCCCAATCCCTCTTCCCCCATGCAGGAATGCTCAGGGCTGCCTCCCCATCATGGCAATTAGGCCTCTCACCTCAGTGCCACTAGCTTTTAATGGTCGCAAACCTGAAGGCACGTGAGTGCTGCCCACCATCCACTAAATTGAGGGACAATCATTAAATCAGTAATAATTAGATTAAAATGCAGTTAAGTAAGCTGCTCAGCAACTTAAAATAGCTTCCCATTGCATCAGGGCGTCAATGCTACCATGATGCTTTCCCACCACTGACAAAATCCGGAACCAATTTAACAATGCCGGATTTCCAGCAGACAGTTCCAATATAATTCTTCGCTCCTGCACACCATCGTTCCCGCCTTGAAAAGCCTCATTAACTTCTGCCCTATAGGTCATTTAGATTGACATCACCAGTAGGGAAAATACTAGAATCTGTTATTAGGGATGTTTTTTTTATTCATTCATGGGATGTGGGCATCACTGGCCAGGCCAACATTTATTGCCCATCCCTAATTGCCCTTGAGAAGGTGGTGGTGAGCTGCCTTCTTGAACCGCTGCAGTCCATTTGGGGTAGGTATACCCACAGTGCTGTTAGGAAGGGAGTTCCAGGATTTTGACCCAGCGACAGTGAAGGAACGGCAATATAGTTCCAAGTCAGGATGGTGTGTGACTTGGAAGGGAACTTGCAGGTGGTGGTGTTCCCATGTATTTGCTGCCCTTGAACTTCTAGTTGGTAGAGGTCGCAGGTTTAGTTCAGTTCAGTTCAGAGATACAGCACTGAAACAGGCCCTTCGGCCCACCGAGTCTGGGCCGACCATCAACCACCCATTTTATACTAATCCTACACTAATTCCATATTCCTACCACATCCCCACCTGTCCCTATATTTCCAGTTGGTAGAGGTCGCAGGTTTGGAAGGTGAAGCCTAAGGAGCCTTGGTGCATTGCTGCAGTGCATCTTGTAGATGGTACACACTGCTGCCACTGTGCGTTGGTGGTGGAGGGAGTGAAAGTTTGTAGATGGGGTGCCAATCAAGTGGGCTGCTTTGTCCTGGACGGTGTCGAGCTTCTTGAGTGTTGTTGGAGCTGCACCCATCCAGGCAAGTGGAGAGTATTCCATCACACTCCTGACTTTTGCTTTGTAAAATGGTGGACAGGCTTTGGGGAGTCAGGAGGTGAGTTACTCGCCTCAGGATTCCTAGCCTCTGACCTGCTCTTGTAGCCACGGTATTTATATGGCTACTCCAGTTCAGTTTCTGGTCAATGGTAGCCCCTAGGATGTTGATAGTAGGGGATTCAGCGATGGTAATGCCGTTGAATGTCAAGGGGAGATGGTTAGATTCTCTTTTGTTTGAGATGGTCATTGCCTAGCACTTGTGTGGCGCGAATGTTACTTGCCACTTATCAGCCCAAGCCTGGATATTGTCCAGGTATTGCTGCATTTCTACACAGACTGCTTCAGATTCTGAGGAGTCACGAATGGTGATGATTGACCTCCAACAACCACAACCATCTTCCTTTAAGCTAGATATGATTCCAGCCAGCAGAGGGTTTTCCCCGATTCCCATTGACCTCAGTTTTGCCAGGACTCCTTGATGCCATACTCGGTCAAATGCTGCCTTGATGTCGAGGGCAGTCACTCTCACCTCACCGCTTGAGTTCAGCTCTTTTGTCCTTTTTTGAACCAAGGCTGTAATGAGGTCAGGAGCTGAGTGGCCTTGGCGGAACCCAAACTGAGCGTTACTGAACAGGTTATTGCTAAGCAAGTGCCGCTTGATGGCACGGTTGATGACACCTTCCATCACTTTACCGATGATTGACAGTAGGCTGATGGGGCGGCAATTCGCCGGGTTGGACTTTTTGTGTACAGGACATACCTGGGCAATTTTCCACATTGCCGGGTAGATGCCAGTGTTGTAGCTGTACTGGAACAGCTTGGCTAGGGGTGCGGCAAGTTCTGGAGCACAGATCTTCAGTACTATTGCCAGAATATTGTCAGGGCCCATAGCTTTTGCAGTATGCAGTGCCTTCAGTCGTTACTTGATATCACATGGAGTGAATCAAATTGGCTGAAGTCTGGCATCTGTGATGCTGGGGACTTCAGGAGGAGGCCGAGATGGATCATCAACTTGGCACTTCTGGATGAAGATTGTTGCAAATGCTTCAGCCTTATCTTTCGCACTGATGTGCTGGGCTCCCCCATCATTGAGGATGGGGATATTTGTGGAGCCACCTCCTCCAGTTAGTTGTTTAATTGTCCACCACCATTCACGGCTGGATGTGGCAGGACTGCAGAGCTTAGATATGATCCGTTGGTTATGGGATCGCTTAGCTCTGTCTATCACATGCTGCTTACACAGTTTGGCAGGCAAGTAGTCCTGTGTTGTAGCTTCACCAGGTTGACACCTCATTTTCAGGTATGCCTGGTGCTGCTCCTGGCATGCCCTCCTGCACTCTTCATTGAACCAGGGTTGGTCTCCTGGCTTGATGGTAATGGTAGAGTGGGGGATATGCCGGGCCACGCGGTTACAGATTGTCGTTGAGTACAATTCTGCCGCTGCTGATGGCCCACAGCGCCTCATGGATGCCCAGTATTGCATTGCTAGATCTGTTCGAAATCTATCCCATTTAGCACGGTGGTAATGCCACACAACACGATGGACGGTATCCTCAATGTGAAGGTGGGACTTCGTCTCCACAAGGACTGTACGGTAGTCACTCCTACCAATACTGTCATGGACAGAAGTATCTGCGGCAGGCAGATTGGTGAGGACGAGGTCAAGTATGTTTTCCCCTCGTGTTGGTTCCGCCACCACCTGCCGCAGACCCAGTCTAGCAGATATGTCCTTTAGGACTCGGCCAGCAGTGGTGCTGCCAAGCCACACTTGGTGATGGACATTGAAGTCTCCCACCCAGAGTACATTTTGTGCCCTTGCCACCCTCAGTGCTTCCTCCAAGTGGTGTTCAACATGGAGGAGTACTGAGTCATCAGCTGAGGGAGGGCGGTAGGTGGTAATCAGTAGGAGGCTACCTTGCCCATGTTTGACCTGATGCCATGAGACCTCATGGGGTCCGGAGTCGATGTTGAGGACTCCCACGGCAACTCCCTCCCTACTGTATACCACTGTGCCACCACCTCTGCTGGTGGGACAGGACATACCCAGGGATGGTGATGGCAGTGTCTGGGACATCGTCTGTAAGGTATGATTCCGTGAGTATGACTTTGTCAGGCTGTTGCTTGACTAGTCTGTGGGACAGCTCTCCCAACTTTGGCACAAGCTCCCAGATGTTAGAAAGGAGGACTTTGCAGGGTCGACAGGGCTGGGTTTGCTGTTGTCGTTTCCGGTGCCTAGGTCGATGCCAAGTGGTCCGTCCAGTTTCATTCCTTTTTATTGACTTCGTAGTAGTTAGGTACAACTGAGTGGCCATTTTAGAGGGCATGTAATCGTTGCTGTGGGTCTGGAGTCACATGTAGGCCAGATGGGTTTTTACAACAATCGACAATGGTTTCATGGCCATCATTAGACTAGCTTTTAATTCCAGATTTATTAATTAAATTCAAATTCCACCTTCTGCTGTGGTGGGATTCGAACCCATGTCCCCAGAGAAATACCCTGGGTCTCTGGGTTACTAGTCCAGTGACAATACCACCACGCCATCGCCTCCCCTGTGGTAACAGTGCACTTAGAAAATCATTATATGGTTAGGCAGAGTCAACACAGTTTTATGAAAGGGAAATCATAGATAAGGGGGAACCTGTGGATGCAGTATATTTGAATTTTCAGAAGGCATTTGATAAAATGCCACTCAAGAGGTTGGTTACACAAATTTAGATCTCATAGGATTGGGGGTAATAAATTATCATGGATTGAGGATTGGTTCGTGAACAGAAAACAGTAAGTAGGAATAAACAAGTCTATTGGGGTGCCAGAAGGATCAGTGCTTGGGCCTCCGCCGTTTACAATGTACTGATGACTGAAATGAGGGTACCAAGTATAATATATCCAAGTTTGCTGATCATAAAAACTAGCTGGGAAAATAAGCTGTGTGGAGGACACAAAGAGCCTGTAAAGGGCTTTCGAAAGGTTAAGTGATTGGGCAAGAAGCTGGCAGATGGAATATAATGAGGGGAAATATGAAATTATCCACTTTGGTAGGAAAAACAGAAAAGCAGAATATTTTTTAAAAGCTGAGAGACAAGTAAATCTTGGTATTCAAAGGGATTTTGGTGTCCTTGTGCATGAATCATAGTAAGTTAACAAGTAATTAGAAAAACAAATGAATTGTTCATTTTAATTGCAAGAGGTTTGGAGTACAAGAGCAGAAAAGTTGCTGCAATTATATAGGGATTTGGCAAAACTACATTTTGAGTACTGCATACAGTTCTGGTCTCCTTGCCTAAGGAAGGTTATAATTGCTTGGAGGAGGTACAATGAAAGTTCACAAGATTAATTCCTGGGATGAGGAGAGATTGAGTGAAGTGAGCCTATAATTCTCTCGAGTTTATAAGAATGAGGCATAATCTCACTGAAACACATTAAATTCTTAAAGGGTTTCACAGGGGAGATGCTGAAAGGCTGTTTCCCCGACTACAGAGTCTAGAACTAAGCTCATAGTCTCAGGATAAGGGGTCAGCCATTTAGGACTGAGATATGGAGAAATTTGTTCACTCAAAAAATGGAGAATCTTTGAAATTCCCCACCCTAGAGGGCTATGGATGTTCAATCGTTGAGTACATTCAAGGATGAGATTGCTAGATTTTTGGATCCTAAGGGAATAAAGGGATCTGGGAATAGGTCGGGAAAGTGGAGTTGATGCAGAAGATCAACTATAAAGTTACTGAATGGTGGAACAAGCTTCAGGGGTTGCATGGTTTACTCCTGCTCCTATTTCCCATGTACCCTATCACATGCCAAAACCCTCTCAAAGACTTTCATGTACAATAAATTACATTGAAGTGCAGCAACTAGATAATTTTAATGAGATTTAAGATAATTTGAAGGTAATGTTTGTTGCCAGGATTAATTAACTAGAAAACTAAATACTAGTAGAAATATAGGTGCTAATGGTAAACAAGATGATATACTACCCAGTGTCAATAATGACATTGGTAAATAAAGATTAAATATAACATTGCACAAATAATTATTTTGCCACCATTTGGCAAAGTCTGAAAACATTATACCACAGGCCACTAGGACTTGCATTTGCACCAACAGTCCTTCATCTGTTGAGTTCCTGAGCTCAACCATATTATTCTGAGGAAATACTTAACAATATAAGACACTTCACCACAAGAGTAAGCTGAAGACTATATCAACCTCAACCATGCTTGTGGACCTCCATTCCAGCTGGTTGCCTGACTTGAATGGTGAATGATGCTAAAAGAAATCCAAGTAAGATAGAGAAAATACCCCAAAAAGATCAAAATTGACCATCAACGGAAACATTGGCACTATGGAATAAAAGTGTACGAATACTGAACATATTTGTCTGAAATTCCTCTCTGCAGTTTTAATGGAGTTAAAAAAAACTTCACATTTCTACTAGAATAACAGAAAGAGGAATTTCAGATTTTCAGAACATTAAGTGTTTTGTTGGGATCCCATGGTTCAGTTTCAGGACCATTATCTATTATTTTTCTGCTATAATACACATGTACATTTTAAACCTACCTCTAATTATACCCTCAAGTCTAAACCAGGGGAAATGATCACTGACCAATTCAAGCAAATGGACCGCTGGGTGCAGCACGACCGAGAACTGTACTCCAGGGAAAATGTTGTCACTGATACCGCCCTCAATGCAGCCCAGTCTCTGCCAGTCATGGATGAGCTGGATGAACAGCCAACAAAATCGGAACTCAGATGCTATTGATTCTCTGGCCAGTGGAAAAGCCCCAACAAAGGATGACATTACCCCTGAAATAATCAAGAGTGCCAAGCCTGCTATACTCTCAGCACTCCATGAACTGTTTTGCCTGTGCTGGGATGAGGGAGCAGGACCACAGGACATGCGTGATGCCAATATCATCACCCTCTATAAGAACAAGGGTGACGGCAGTGACTGCAACAATTACCGTGGAATCTCCCTGCTCAGCATAGTGGGGAAAGTCTTCGCTTGAGTCGTTCTAAACAGACTCAAGAAGCTGGCTGAGCATGTCTATCCTGAGGCACAATGAGGCTTTCAAGCAGAGAGATCCACCATTGACATGCTGTTCTCCCTTCACCAGCTACAGGAGAAATGCCGCGAACAACAGATGCCCCTCTATGTTGCTTCCATAGATCTCACCAAAGCCTTTGACCTCATCAGCAGATGTGGTCTCTTCAGACTACTAGCAAAGATCAGATGTCCACCAAAGCCCACCATGACAATATGAAAGGCACGATTCAGCATACCCTGAGTGGCGTGAAACAGGGCTGTGTTCTCGCACCTACACTGTTTGGGATCTTCTCACTGCTGCTCTCACATGCGTTCAAGTCTTCAGAAGAAGGAATTTTCCTCCACACAAGATCAGATGGCAGGTTGTTCAACTTTGCCCGTCTTAGAGCGAAGACCAAAGTACGGAAAGTCCTCATCAGGGAACTCCTCTTTGCTGACGATGCTGCATTAACATCCCACACTGACGAGTGTCTGCAGAGTCTCATCGACAGGATTGGGCGGCACAGTGGTTAACACCGCAGCCTCACAGCTCCAGCGACACGGGTTCAGTTCTGGGTACTGCCTGTGCGGAGTTTGCAAGTTCTCCCTGTGACCACGTGGGTTTCTGCCGGGTGCTCCAGTTTCCTCCCACAGCCAAATACTTGCAGGTTGATAGGTAAATTGGCCATGGTAAATTGCCCCTAGTGTAGGTAGGTGGTAGAAGAATTGAGGGAAGGTGGGGATGTGGTAGGGAATATGGGATTAATGTAGGATTAGTATAAATGGGTGGTTGTTGGTCGGCACAGACTCGGTGGGCTGAAGGCCCTGTTTCTGTGCTGTATCTCTCTATGATTGTGGCTGCCTGCAACGAATTTGGCCTAACCATCAGCCTCAAGAAAATGAACATCATGGGGCAGGAGGTCAGAAATGCTCCATCCATCAATATCGGCGACCACACTCTGGAAGTGGTTCAAGAGTTCACCTAACTAGGCTCAACTATCACCAGTAACCTGTCTCTCGATGCAGAAGTCAACAAGCGCATGGGAAAAGCGTCTGCTGCTATGTCCAGACTGGCCAAGAGAGTGTGGGAAAACGGCACACTGACATGGAACACAAAATTCTGAGTGTTTCAAGCCTGTGTCCTCAGTACCTTGCTCTATAGCAGCGAGGCCTGGACAATGTATGTCAGCCAAGAGGGACGTCTCAACTCATTCCATCTTCGCTGCCTCTGGAGAATCCTTGGCATCAGGTGGCAGGACCGTATCTCCAATGCAGAAGTCCTCGAGGCAGCCAACATCCCCAGCATATACACCCTACTGAGCCAGCGGCGTTTGAGATGGCTTGGCCATGCGAGCCGCATGGAAGATGGCAGGATCCCCAAGGAAGCGTTGTACAGTGAGCTTGTCACTGGTATCAGACCCACTGGCTGTCCATGTCTCCACTTTAAAGACGTCTACAAACGCGACATGAAGTCCTGTGACATTGACCACCAGTCATGGGAGTCAGTTGCCAGTGATCGCCAGAGCTGGCGGACAGCCATAAAGGTGGGGCTAAAGAGTGGCGGGTCGAAAAAGACTTAGCAGTTGGCAGGAAAAAAGACAGAAGTGCAAGGAGAGAGCCAACTGTGTAACAGTCCTGACAACCAATTTTATCTGCAGCGCCTTTGGGAGAGTCTGTCACTCTTGAATTGGCCTTTATAGCCACTCCAAGCGCTGTTCTACAAACCACTGACCACCTCTAGACGCTTACCCATTGTCTCTCGAGACAAGGAGGCCAAAGAAGAAGAAGAATTATATCTGGTGAAAGTCTTCAAGCAAATCACTACTGAATCAATGATACTGCAGCATAAATGAAATACTTGTGACAATACAATGTATAGATGTAAAACATTTTATTCTATAAAAGAAACATAATTTTTCTGAAAATGTATTCTATCATGTGAATTCCAATCCTCTGCTGCATTCCAAGGAAATATCACTTGTCGTTCCTGCATCTGTGAGTTTTTCAGTATCAGATATATGAGAAAGCAAATTAAATATTTTGTAACATAATGCTCACCGCAGTGCAATCCTACTCCATATCTCAGTAATAACAGAAAAACAAAGAACTCTGACAAGAATGCAAATCACTGACAACTTCAGATAATTACAGTTAAAGTCTCCAATTTAGTATCCTGTTATAAGAAAAATCTATGATCACTGACCCATAGTAGTGACTTGACTTAGTTGATCTTTTGTACCCTGACTGTCATTTGCGTTTACAGTGCAGTTAGCTAATTCTTTCCTTAAGTTGGCAATTTCCTCATTTCTTTTCAGTAGATCAGAAGAAATTTGACCAACCCTTCCAATGAGATCATTCACTTGTGGCTCGAGGAGAGAAAACTCCTTTCTGAGGTTGTAAACTTTAGGTTTAAGGTCGTTGGAAAATACAATTGCTTTAATAAGTTTAGCTCGACTATTCTCCAGACTCAAAAGTCTGTCTGAAAGTTTATTATCTTCAGCCTTCAATTCAGTCAACTTCTTCTGTAGTGATCCAATTTTGTCTGTATTTCCAGACACCAAATTCTTAATTTGTGTGACTCTTTCAACACTGGTTGCAATTAAGTTCCCTATGTTGTGGATAGCAGTTTTCTCTACATTAGTCACTTTGCTTTCCAGTTCATGCAAAGAATCTTTCAACAAACCAATATCTGAATCCAGACCAGATATCCGCCGAATGTCAGTTTTGACACCAGAAAGTTTTGTGGTGACACCACTTGATATTTGAACTGTATTCTTGTCTATCCTTTCAATGGTATCAGAAAGAGAAACTAATTTTTCATCCAACTCATTTCTTTTCTCCGTGATGCTGGATGACCATATCTTCATTTTCCTGATTTCCATCTGCAGATCTTCCACTTGCTTCAGCAGCGAATGGTCTTTAAGTCTGTCCACAATTTCTTCTGTATTTTCACACTGCAAAGACAGAGAAACAAGCTGCTTCAGTGGTGATACATTAAGTATAAAACTGAAAATTCACTTACTTTGAGCATTTATTCTTTCATGATCACTAACAATCATATATCACCTTATCGTCTTTCTCAAGAACAACTCAAAATGTGCTCAAATACAATGAATTACTTTGAAATGTAGTGAATGTTATGTTGGCAATCTCATCATCCGTTTTGCACACAAGTTCCCACAAACAGTAATGAACAGTTAATCTGTTTTGGCCTGTGTTGGTTGATGGAGAAATATTCACAGAGAGAACACCTTGCTCTTCCTCAATACTGCCATTAGATACATAAAAACCATCTTAATCACAAATACAGGCACACACATCATCACATCTGAAGGACCACTAACAATGCAGCATCTCTACTGGAGTGTCAGCCTAGATTATTCACTCAACTCTGGATGCATTATTTAAGATGAGAGGGCTAACAGAGCCAAACTGACACACATTCAAGTTATACAAATAGTATACTGCTGCCAAATAATTAGATATCAAAACATATTTTTGTCTACAGCTGCCTTTGTGAACTGTACTTACATGATGTGCCATAATATTAATTATGGAATTACTAGCTCAAAGCATTTTTGTCTAGCATTAAAGCAGAGATTGTGCTATTACACACAAATTGTTCATTATACATTTGCTCAAATAAAACCTCAGTGTAAAGATATACAATGCAGTCCAAAAAAATCAGCTTTGTACAAAATTCTAAACAAACCATTTCTTATTCTTAGTTATATTTTAGGTCAATTTATGTCACAATGGAGTCTATTTTAGGTCATAATGTCCTAGGTTACAGAATGTCAACAAACCTCACATTACAGATAATATTGTCACTCAAAACAGATGTGCATTCTTGGCTTGGCTATTAACGTTTTCAATTCAGGCTGTAACATGCACGTCTAAATACTTTGTTCTAACACCTTAGCTCCTCTTTGTATTCTCAATTTTGTTACGTTTCTGCAGCACTCTGCATCGGGTAGAAGTTGAGAGTAAAGCTAAAGGGCTAAGCCGAGGACAAAAAGTGACACAAGAAAACAAGAACAGGAGTTGGCCATTTAACCCCTCGAGCCTGTTTTGCCAACAAATGAAACCATGGCTGATCTACAACCTAATCCATGCGCTGGATTTTAAGAGCCTGCCGTCACTCCCAGCGGCGAGCTCAAAAAATGGCGGTCGAAAAGCTGCCGTGATCTCCCGTGCGATGGCTCATTTAAATAGCCGGGCGGTGCACCTCCCCCAATCAAGTGGAGGGGGCGGACTGTCCATCACTGGCAATGGCATCAGTCCTGCCGGAAAATTTGAATTTTTAAAGTGAAGCCCCCGAAAATTTACAAAATAAGATTGTAACGCTCCTTTCCAACCCCCCAATAAAGATTACTGTAAGTTTTTGCCCTCCCCCCCCCCACAAAAAATACTTACCTTTGAATGCTGACCTCCCCCCCCCAACCCCTCACCACCCGCCTCAGACTGTACAAAGTTGAAAGTACACCCCCTTCCCACCATCCCTATACTGATGATGTTTATTTGACCTCATCCCCCAGCAGTAAAAATCTTAGCTCCTCCTCCCTCCCCACCAGTGCCACGCCTGCTTTCTCCAAACGGGGAATTGAAGTGCCAAAGATCACGCCGGGCCCAGAAGATTCAAGGTAAGTTGATTGAAATTTATTCATCTCATTAATTTAAATAAATCCAGGTCCCATCTCCCAGTGGTGAGGGTGGGGGTGGGGGGGGGGGGGGGAGGGGTGCTGCCATGGAGCCTCACCGCCACCAGGAGCAACCATCTTCCAGCACCCCCGACCATCCTCCCACCCCACCACAGAACCGGACATCATGGGCTTCATAAAATCCAGCCCATATACCTGCTTTTGTCCCATATCCCTTAATACCTTAGGTTAACAAAAATCTATCAATCTCAGATTTAAAATAAACAAACAATTAATCAACCATCAATTGCCATTTGCGGAAGAGAGTTCCAAACTTGTACTACGCTTTGCTTCCTAGTTTCATTCCTGAAAGGTCTGGCATTAATGTTTACCTCTTGGCCCCTAGTCCTGGACTACCCAACCATCAGAAATAGGTTCTCTCTATCTACCCTATCTGTTCCCCTTAATATCTTGAAAACTTCAATCAAATTACCCCTTAAATCTTCTAAATTACAGGAAATACAACCCTTGTTTGCGTAATCTCTCCTCATAACTTAACCCCTGGAATCCAGGTATCATTTTGGTAAACTCACGCTGCACTCCCTTCAGGTTCAATATATCCTTCCTAAGATGTGGTGCCCAGAACTGTTCACAGTACTCCAGGTATAGACTAATCAAACTTTGTACAGCTATAGCATAACTTCTACCCCTTGTAGCCTTCTCGATATAAAGGCCAGCATTCCATTAGCCTTTTTGATTATTTTCCATATCTGTTCATGAAATTTTAATGATCTATGTACATGGACCCCCAAGTCTCTTAGCACCTCCACTGTTTCTAGCTTTTCACCACTTAGGAAGTACTCTGATCTATCCTTTTTAGGTCCAAAATGGATGACTTCACAGTTGCCTACACTGAAATCTATTTGTCACAGTTTTGCCCATTCAATTAATCTATGAATATCTCTTGGTAATTTTATGCGTCCATCTACAATGCCATCTATCTTTCTGTCAGTCATCGACAAAGCTGAATATGGCTTTCTATCCCATTATCTAAGTCATCAATAAATACAGTGAATAGTTGAGGCCCCAACACAGATCTAGGTCACCACTATTCACATCCTGCCAATTAGAGTACCTATCCACTCTCCCTACTCCCTGTCTTCTGCTCCAGCCAATTTCCTAACCAGGTCAATAATTTGTCCTCAATTCCATGAGCTTCAACTTTAGCTAACAGTTTCTTATGATGGACTTTAACAAATGCCTTCTGGAAGTCCATATAAGTAACATCCATGGACATTCCTCTGGTGACTTTATCACCTCTTCAAAAAATTCAAACAGGTTCATTGGACATGACCTATCCTTTACAAATCCATGCTGGCTCTCTCTCTCTGATTAGGTGAAAATTTTCAAAGTGTTCAGTCACCTCCATCCTTAATTATAGCCTCTAGCAATTTCCCGTCAACAGCTGTTAACCTAACAGCTGGTTTCTCTCTCTCACCCTACTTGAATAGCAGTAGTGACAGGTACAATTTTCCAATCTAAAGGAAGAGTTATTGTATCAAGAAAACTTTGGAAATTATATTTAGGGTATCTGCAATGTCCTCACCAACTTCCTTTAAAACCCTGAAACCATCAGGTCCAGGGGATTTGATACTCCTTAAGTGTCATTATTTTCTTCACCATTGTTATTTTGCTTACATGCGCCAATGTGGGGGGGGGGGGGGAAAGAGGGGGGGACATGAAGAAAAATGTCAGGCTGAATTGTGAGGATACAAAGGAAGAGAGGTTTGCAAATGTGACCTTAAGGGGAAAAGATTAACATTCTGAAATGGGAGGGGTGTAGAGCAGTGCCAGCATGGACTGGCTGGGGTGTAGAGGAAAACCAGCAGAAACTGAGAGTTGAAGCAGCAAAGAGTGGCAGTGGGAACTGAGGTGAAAAGGAGAATTGATTTGAAGTAAAGAATTGTGCCATGAGCTGGGAGAGGAGGGGGGAGATCCCTCTGTCACTTTGACAGCTGCATAAACAATAAGGAAAGCCAAACTATATCCACATTATCCTTCAATTTTCTACTGGAAATTGGGGAAATATTCATAATTTGACAGCATCTTCTGCTACATAAGTGTAAGAATTTTACGTATACTAGCAGCTTAGATTAGGGCAAGTCTGTCATAATGCACTTTCAATGTGACTGCAGATCATAAGCCAATAGTTGAAGCTGTTGATCCGTTTTCCTAGATTGGAACGTTTGCATTTGGGTTCTCAAGAAGAGAACACTATGAGCAGCAAAGACAAAATACAAAATGGAGGAAGTGTATGTTAGATAGAGGACTTAACCACAAAGTTTCTATTAGCTGTGGCGTGGAGCACGGAGAGGGGAAACCCATTAAAAAAAAATCAATTCTAGAGGCATTGTGGATGAGGCGAGTTCTACTTTGCATGCACCAAGCATAAACACACACATTACATATGCCTGTACATATGTAATGGTTTGTCCAGTTTTGGAGGAAATCAGAGTGCTAGGCTATGTGGGTGTAAAATGCCCAGCATAGTGAGTCATTGTTATTCATTGAACTTCAATCATGTGGCCATGCAAGAGTAACAGGGTAAGAGTAAGCTAATTTTGGAATAATGAGCCAAATGGTGTCAGGACTTCTACTCAAGCCAAGTATCATAAGAACAATTTCTAAGAGAAAAATTAAATGAAAAGAAGATAATTCAATGCTGCTCTAATGTGCTGTGCCATGGACTGGTAAAATCTGGGTTTGATTGTTGATTCCTCATACATCAAGTTCCCAATGCTGATAGATAAAATTCAAATAAGGTCCAAAGCTGCTTCAAAGAGAGAGAAACCATAAAAGTGGTTTGATTTTAGCGTTTATTTTACAATTACCATAGCCATATTTTCTGTTAAGACATCAATGCAAAATATTCAGTGTACATATCATTGCTGTTTTTGGAACCAATGAACAATATTACTGGACTGGTAATCTCAAGGCCTGGGCTAATAATCCAAAGAACCCGAGTTCAACCTACATCATGGCAGTTTCAAAAATTTGAATTCAGCTTAAGCAAAAATCTCGAAATAAAAATCTGATATCAAAGTGACCATGAAGCTGTTGAATTGTTGTAAAAAGCCAACTGATTCACTAATGGCTTTTAGGCAAGGAAACCTACTGTCCTGACCTGGTCGGGGCTATGATTGACTCCAGTCGTACACCAACGTGGCTGCCTCTTAACTGCCCTTTGAATGTTCTAGCAAGCTAGTCAATCAGGGGAACGAAGGATGGACAATAAATGCAAGCTTTGCCAGTGCCCAAGAATGAATGAAGAATAGAAAATTATCTTTAGCTCTGCAAAATTAATCTTGTGTTAAGCTTGAAACATCACAATCGACATGCAAAACATGTAGAGGAGAGCAGAGGCCAGAGCAGGAATGGGGAGGGCTGTGGTGGAGGCAAGTTTGAAAAGGGTTGGTGGAGGGTGGGGAGGGAGAGAGACTGGAAGGATTGGAAAGTGTCTGATTGCGGGGTACTGGCGCAGCAAATATGCAGATTCCAGCAGGTAAGTGCAAAGGTACATCTTCTGGATCCAGCAGTCCTCACCTCCCATTCACTACCACATTTCCCAAGGCTCAGAAAACTCAGCCAGCAGAGGTTAAATATAAAATGGTGGTTGAATAGGAGGCATGCAGCCTCATTATAATAATATTTAAATTGTCAACCCAGCTCACGTGAGCAGGCTGGTTTCCTGTTTCTGGAAATAAATTTGATTAACTGCTTTAGTTTTTTGAATCTGTGGCATTTGCTGATTATTTCTGTCAGTCCAAGTTAAGTGCGAGAGTGCAGCATGAGATCTCACGGAATCCAATAAGTGCACCATGGCTGCAATAACTGTTAATGTTTGGGTCCATGCACTCTGCAAGGGCCGAAAGTGAAAAGTGACAACTTTCAAATATGAAGTGTTCGGCTTACTAACAGAAACTATTCAAGGCCATTGAATGAGAAAATGGGACAAAAAGACGCTACTACAAGATGCACTGTAATAATGTTATAAATAATACAGCACAAAACGAACAAGGCACTATCAAAAAACTGCTCTAGCAGCCTCACATTCTCTCACGTGGCAATAAGTGATTTCCTTGTATGTTCAACAGAATTGGCTCACTACTACTCTATGAATAGCTCATTTCTATTGATTTTACAATTTTAAGGGATGTCGTTGCTCCTTGCTATAACATATCTGACAGGAAAGATTGCACATGGCTTTCAAACTAGCAGAAATACAGCACATTTCACAACCAGCAAACTATACGTAAACTGCACAAGAAGTTGCTAAGCACAATTTGTAATCCTCAAATCAAGGCCAGTACATAACTCACAAGTGGCAAAATCAATACGGGTCCTCTTCACTTCCGGGAAAATCTATCAAATTAAACAATTTCCTCCTTAGGATTCTACTTCTAACTATTTCATTTCAACAGATGTCTAATTTTTTTCTCTCGTGTGGCCACTTCTTCCCCAGAATGGTTTGCAGTCAGCATTTTGATATTACATCTTTGGCTGTTGAGTGGTAGTGGAAGAATGTATGGTTATTACAGGAAGCTGAGATACTTTGTTTACTTTGCTTCAATGACTTCAGTAAGTGGAGCAGAGATTGGGAGAGTAAGAAAATTAAAAATAAAGGGTTTAATGCGAAGGACAGATGTGGTTGAATTACTCACCTTGTATGGACAAGGAACTGGAACACAGAATACTCAACATTTGCATACCTCGTGGATAGTTTTCTCAATTTTCAATTGATGATTGTTTGTGTGAAAGTAGTGATGATTCTCACATAAATTCCATGTCTCGTAGAAGAAACATATTTATTACTAGGTGTAATATGTTGGACAAGAAATATTTCCACAATTGCCAAGCACTGCATACTTATAAGTGGATTATGCATAACCTCATGAGTGAAGATAGTATTTGTATTGCATGGCTGGCCTTGACAGGAGTACTCTTCTGAGTTTGCACTCTCAGTGGAAAATCTCACCCATTAACTTATTTTATTTTTATAATATATTGCCTCCCTCAATGTATCCATAGGGTATTTCCTCACCTAGGGGAAAGGATGTACAATTCCTCTTAGCTTTCTGCTAAAGCCTTTCCATTGCTGACTACTAACTGGCTCCGCATGGTAACTTGGTTAGTTGCTGAAGCCTCTCAAGATTTGAGTCTATAGGCTGCGTTTAATTTGCAAGTGCCTGCAATTAACATTCTGTAATAATAATTCTGCATCATGGAGCAGGGGCTGGGTATAGTATGCAGTAGGTCCTTCAATGCACTGATAATCTTGATGGCATGCAGCATTGGAAACTTAGGGTCAGGCCCATAGAATTCTTTGATTTGGGAACCCTGAAATCCACCGTAGAATTTCTTCCCCGGTGTTCTTTCTCTTGTTCAGATCCTCTTCAATGTAACTGTTAATGCCAATTGTACCTGCACGTTCTGAGATCAGTGATGTAGTTGCAGTTGGAAAATGCACTGAACAGGAACTGATTATTAAGATTCATTCTAGTTTTCCATTGGCAAAAGTAAATTTATCTTTCTAGCTTCTGAAGCAATCATACTTCAAATTGGATGTCATGTAGTCAGTTTGTACATTTTTATTTTAATCTTAAAATAACTTGACTAATTAATCTTTTCAGTTGTTGAGAAAAAGATGAGCTGTTATTCTACATGATGGTGTTGTTATGACCAAGGGGGAAGTAATACACTGTTAATTCAGTCCCACTACTCCACAGGTCGTAGCATATTAGAAAAATTTCCCACCTACTGGAAAGTAGCCAAATTAAACACTCTATTTGTCCCCCAGAATAAAGCACACCAAACCAGGTTTCTTTAAACAACAAAATTAACTATTTATTAATAAACTAAGTATTAAACAATAATGAGATAACTCTATATGTGAAAAAGATTTTTTTCAAACTTCTTATTCTTCCTAACCCTCATGCACACACACATACATTCAAAAACCGGTTAACCGGGGAAAAAAGCTTTTTCAGTTTACAACGGTTTCTTAGGAATATCATAATTGGGTTGTCACGGTCTGGTAGAACATTCCGGGGTCAGTGAGCTGTCCCAGAATCAAATAGTCGGATGCCACTCAAAGACTCTCCAGGCAAGGTTAACAGTGTGTGATGGGTAGGCATTCAAGGTAATTCAACTGCAGAAGGCATCAAACAGGGCTTTCAGCAAAGGGTCTAACAGGTCTGCTTGGGTTTTGAAGTAGCAGTCTAGCAATAGAAGCTTTCTTGAGATTTCAGGATCTCCCACAACACAAGAGGCAACAGGAATCACTCTTGATGCAGAGATTCTTGAGAGACTGGAGGCAACAGAAAACTGCTGCCTTTGAAATGCAGGGCTTCCTCTCTGCAAAGCAGTCTTCCTCCACAAAGAGCAGAAATTCCTCTTTTCCTGGGTCCTTTTTCTCTCTTCTAGGGTCTTTTCCAGGCAGACCACAGCTACCACCTGAAAATGTAGGATTTTTTCCCCAAGAGATGCGAGTCTTCTTTTACAAAGAGCAAGTTTTTTCCTCTGGTCTGAAAAGAGGTCCCAGCCAGCTCACTGCATACTGCTGGTCCAACCCACACTTCTTTCACAATGCAAAGTGTAACTTAAGCCCACAATCAAGTTATGTGACAGTCATAAATCTTCCTGTCATTTCTCTGTTGAGCTGTTTGGAAACTGGTGCCTTGCAGTCTGTGCATACTTCACTCAGTCCACAATTCAAATATCAGTTCTTAAAGCACTTTTTGCAAAGAAAGATAAAAACACTCAGGTAAGTGTGTTTGGAGATCTATTTGGCCATTTGCTTTGATATTAAATTTACAATGTAAAAAAAAACAATGGAAGCAATCATCTATCTTTGGTGAAAATAAAAGGGAGTTTTTTTAGACCGCTTGGAATAGAAAGATAATTTTGAATCTTTGGCTGCTTTTTGGAGCACTGCACCCTCTCCATACCCCTTTCCCCAGTGATCAGGGAGCCCTTCTGCACCATTGCATTGCCACAGCATCTACGTGCTCCTGCCACGGAATTCCTTTCAGCTTTCAGGAATGAGCCTGAAGGTACTGCAGTATTCTGGTGGCCCGAGATTTGGGGTAGTTTTGTTTAAAGAGGAAGCGACTTCCATGAGCTTTTAAAAAAAAAATTACTCCAACTATTTAATGAAAGTAAACTGCATAATGTGATGATTGGGTTGCTTTTGCTTTGGTCTCAGCAGAAAAATTGTTCCAGTTTTCAATGTGGCCATTTGGTACAGTGACAACAGAATACAGTTCAGTACAGTGAAAACAGGATGACGATCTCTGTATAAACTTCTGTAGTCAATTATACTTAGCTGTGTATTCTGAATAAATAGCTGTGGCAGTATCGAGCATAAATAATAGAAATAATTTGTCAGTACTTAAAAATTCTTCAAGTAATCCATCTGGACTAAGTTTGTATTTTGACAGATACAACTGACTTGTAAAAGCTTTACTGGAGACAGGTTGTATCACTAAACAAACTGATTGATATGTACTATTACAAGCTGCAAAAACTATGCAATAGTTATAGTGTTAATGTAGCCTGTTTTTGCCAAGCTGTTAAGCCAATTCAATGCATGCTTAGGATTTGCTGGATAGCATAATTGTTACATAGTGGTTATTTAGAATATGTCTCATATAAACACCGAGGAAGTCACCACATCATTTGTGATACATACAAGCAGTGTGATGCCATTACTTGTTACACAAAACATAATAACAGGCTACTGTGTACTATGTAATATCCCCAGTTTCTGTAGTTTCCCATATGCTTTCTCTAGCTTATCATCTTACATTTTTCTTGAATTAAAAAACAGTTGTCTTTATTTTGAACTCCTATGTTCTTTTATTGTAATATATATTCATTCACAGGATGGGGGCATCACCAGCAAGACTAGCATTAATAACCAATCCCTAATTGCTCTCAAGGTGGTGGTAAGCAACCTTCATGAACTACTGCTGTCCATGTGGTGCAGGCACTCCTATTGTGCTGTCAAGCAGGGAGTTCCAGGATTTTGGCTCAGCAACAATGAAGAAACATGATTGATTTCCAAGTCAGGATGGTGTGTGAGTTAGAGAGGAACTTGGAGGTGGTGGTATTCCCATGCACTTGCTGCCCTTGTCCTTCTAGGTGGTTGAGGTCACAGGTTTGCGAGGTGCTGTCAAAAAAGCCTTGGCGAGTTGCTGCAGTGTATCTTGTAGAAACTGTGCACCGGTGGTGGAGGGAGTGAATGTTTAAGGTGCTGGATGGGATGCCAATTAAGTGTGTTTTGCCCTGGATAGTGTTGAGCTTGAGTGTTATTGAAGTTGTACTCATCCAAGCAAGTGGAGACTTTCCATCACACTCTTGACTTGCACCTTGTAGATGGTGGAAGGGCTTTGGGGAAAACTCACCACAGAGTACCAGCCTCTGACCTGCTCTTGTAGCCACAATGATTATGTGACTGGTCCAGTTAAATTTCTGGTCAATGGCAATGCCCAGGATATTGATAGTGGGGGGATTCAACAATGGTAGTGGGGAAGGTGGTTAGATATTCTCTTGTTGGAGATAGCCATTGCCTGGCACTTGTGTGGTGTGAATGTTACTTTATCAGCCCAAGCCTGAATGTTGTTGAGGTCTTGCTACACGACGGCATGGACTTCTTCAGTATCTGAGGCAAGGTATGAATCTGCGAAAATGACCAGGTCAGACTATTGCTTAACTAGTCTGATGGGACAGCTCTCTCAATTGTGGCACAGGTCTCTCGATGTTAGCAAGGGTGGGGCGGGTGTTAGTGCAGGATAGGGCTGGTGTGCTTCTGTTGTGTTCCGATCTGGTGCCTCATTTATAGTAAGAAAAGCAATGAAAGAGAAATGGGTTGGGGAGAAATAATAAAACCAGGCTGCAAAAATGAATCCATGCAAAGGATAAATCAGCACCTGATTCAATTCCAAAATATATTACACCTAATGTTATTAAGTCTGTTAAGGTTACTGAATCAGTCACTTGATTTAAAGTACCATTAAAAAAACCCATTAATTTTGATTTAAAAGCGGATAGTGGAAAATACAGAAAATTATTTTATTACAATTTTCAAATCTGGAAAGAAATTGAATTGGTTTAACCTGGTCACATTTTAAGCACAGTGCAAACTCACAATCACTGACCCAAGAGTCAAATTCTTCTTATTCAATAACAAAAATAGCTGCAAACACACAGCAGTTTAGGCAGCATCTAGGGAAAGGTAGAGTTAACATCTCAGCTGGATGACATTGAACTCAGATAATGCCTCAGTCTTTCAGCATTTTTTGTTTCTCTTTCGGATTTCCAGTATCCGCTGCATTTTTTATCATTCAAAATCTAATAAATATTATTAATGAGGAGCCTGTTTAACATGTACTACATAGAAAAGGAAATTCAGACTGGAATTTTAGAAATGAAAGCGTTAGACCATCTCCTCGATGTGTTCCTGCCTCCTCACGCTTTTCCAAGAGGTGGGAGTGGACCGGCAGCAGAGGGCAGATAATTAAGCCAATAAGTGAGGTACTTCGCAGGTATTTTGTGAGTGGACTGTAATCTTGTCGGCGTCGCGCGGGCCCTCCACTGTGTCTGGGGCCTGGCAAGTAAGAGGAGGCAGCTGCACAGCTGGCGGTGGAGGCTGCAGTACATAAGATTGAGATTTAACTGATACTGACAGAAAATAGCAAGGCTGCTATCGCCGCATCTCACAGCTTTGCTGCTCAGCATGGAATTTATGGAGACAGATGATTCAGATTGGGGGCCATAAAATTAAGGCCCATGACAACGAGCAGGCTGGTGGTTGGGGATGGGAAAGGGGGTAGGGGCCGTTCCCAGCCACTCCCACCCCTGCTGCAATTTTACATGGGGCTGCGATGGCAAGAAATGGTCCACCCACTCCAGCCCAATCAAGGCCCTCAAGTGGCCAACTAGCTGTCACTTAAGGGCCTCTTCCCGCCGCCGGGGTATATTACCTCCAGCGGACGGACGGCAAAGGCCCTAGTGGCCTTCTTGTGGGCGGGGCTCCTGATCGGGCACCCTGTGCCTCACGGAGGGCTGCCCCCAAAGCCCCAACTACCCCCCCACCCCGCCCACCCGCACAACACTCCCCCCACCCCCCAACCAACACCCCTTGCCTCACCGGGGCCTCAGCCATTTTTTTGGGCCTCGCCAGGGACACTTGCCTGAGTTGCGTCTGTCACCTTACTTGCGATGGCTGGGTACAGTCCCAGCAGTGGCCACTGCTCCTGGTGGCGCTGCTGGCTCGCTGATTGGCCAGCACCTCCATTAGGTGCCTCAAGGAGGTGGAAGTCCTGCCCAAGACCAATTAGGGGCCTGGGGAGCAAAAGAATCTCAGTGTGGCTCCCCAAGACTGCTGGAAACGGAAACCTCCGACTTTTCAGCTGGTAGGCGGGGCTTCTTCACCCCCCACCCGCCCCACCAAAAAAAATTACATTCCAGCCATGATGTCTCAGCCGCTCCCTTGATGCTGATGGTGGCTTCAGTGCTTCCCTGCTCCTAGGGCCTCAGCAGCACTTCCAAAGGTCACACAGTGGGGGTTGCCAGCCTCCTTAATAGTGGGCCGTGCTGGTCTGAGCTCCTGTCTCTGGAACCCGCCATCCATCCCGAATTGGATAGCGAATGTGGAGGCATCCCATTAACTGGCTGCCTCCCTGAAGATAACGCCATAGGGTGCACTGCAGCCACAAGCAAGGGCGGAATCCAGAAATGATCCAGAGGCCAGAGAATTTTATAAGTAAGGAAAGTTCCAGCCTCAATCCCTGAAAGGTAAAGTTTGTGCTTATGTTCTGCCTTTGTATTGAGCTTTCCCAATTATATTTAATAGCTTCTTATCTAATCTAAGGTCACTCTCACAGCTCACTGTTCTTGAATTTTCCTAAAAGACATGGTTGCAATTTCACACACGAGTTGTTAGTCACAACACATATTCTTCAAATTGCTGCCAATGTTTCATTTCGTGGATATTATCATTAACATAAAATTATTAATGTATCTATGCTATTAACAATGGTCAAAAACATTGATTTACTTATGTTAAAAAATTGCCAATTGTACTTTGCCTATGCCTCTCACCTTGGAACTGAACCAGCACAGCAATTTGCACTTGCATCTATTTTTCGATAACATGCTGTGCTGCACATACATGTAAGCGTTAATCATGTCAGTTCTGAATCACTGTAGATGTGAGTCCATAATTACTTACAGCAGCCCTTTAATATTTTTCTCTCTCGTTATGTTAAATCAAGTCAAAAATCTAATTCCGAAGTGACTTTTTAAAAAGCTAGTCAAAGACTCTAATTTTCAATCTGTAATGTCTTGCACTGCATATCTGCATTAGTCCAATGTAATCTTTTCTGTTGCACCATTACAAAAATGCAGTGTAATGCTGCATATCTTGCAGAAGTTGGAAATATCCCGTCATTTCTTTTACCAGCAGTTGAAGCCCAATAATCAGCACTTGGCGCAGATGAGTAAGTTTGTATTAATGGAACTTGGCTTTCCCCAAAAGCAAAGCTGGAAAGTATCAAAACTGTGACTCATGCATATTGCTGTACAATTACACTTGTGCATGCAGTATAATAGAACACTGACTTTAATTGTAGAATACTTCTTCTGAACTCTTTCCTCTTTCTCACAGTTATTATATCCCATTACAGTAACTTTCATGGCATTCAGATTTACTTTTCAATGGCATCAGACTGTAACAATTCCAGCTCTTTTTTAATATCTAGTATCTCAGTTATGATTTTTAGCATATTGTCCTCCAAATTAAATATCTGGACAGTCATGTGATCGACTTTCTTTTCAATGTTAAGGAGATCACTCGACACCTTAAGGATAGAGTGGACACCGTCATCAATTGAGGGAAGATGTTCTTGGCATTCTGCAAGTTTAGGTTCATACTCAGTCAGTTTCTCTACTAACTCTTTATCCTGAGAAATCAAACTGTTCTGTTGTTCGGTTAAACGCTCAATGGATCTCGTATTCAAGTTTGCTTGCTTCTCAAAGCCGCCTATATCTTCCTCCTCTTGTTGCTCGATTGCCTTTGTATTTCTCATAGTACTAACTTCTAAATCTTCCAGCTTTCTGGTGAGCTGCTTCACACCTTGCTCAACTGTATTAATTTCTGATGAAATTTTGCTATGCATGTTTTTTGACTCGGACTTCAGGCTTGCAATCTCACTGTTTATTTCATTTAAGCTTTGTTTCCAGGTATCTGAAATATTTTGGAAGTTCTTATTGGCATTCTGCATTTTTCTTGCTATTGTTTGTTCTTTATTCTGTAAGCTAGTCATACTGCTACGTAGCTCTGACATCTCCTGTTCAAAGTGGGTCATGACCGAACTAGATGATAGTGCTTTCTGCAGGACTTCTTCTGATGATTCCAGCTGTATCCACAACACAAAACGGGCAGATCTACTTAATCATCAATAAAGAGTTTGTGCAAATTCATTCTGAAATAATTAGTAAATGTACATATTGCTAATCTGTATGCCTCTTTTTTTAAACGTTGAATTCAAGACATGGTCCTAGACATTTGTTTAGGTTCATTTTCGGGCACAGAATAGGTGACAGCCTCAGAGTGTGCGCCAGAATACAGAGGTATCAGAAATTGGGCCTCATCTAAATATTTCCAGTGAACTGTGGGCACCTGTTGGACCTCCATAGGCAGTACACCACTCTTTGAACTCCAAATGGGGTCAGCTTCCACAATGGCAGAAGACCTCAGGGAGGTGCTGAGAGAAAAAGGGTGTAAATGCGGGCCAGCAGCAGCCCACAGTTGTGCATGAGTACAGGAGGGGCACAATGCTTATGCTTTTGGTGGCAACCTCCAACTGTGCCTTTAAAGACCACTCATTAGGCCACTGAAGAACCAAAAAGATGGAGTGATGCAGGCACCTATTCTACACATCGCTGACCCATTTCCCAGAGGGATTTCAAAAATAAAAGCAAATGATGAGAGCTACAATTTCTCTGCAACTGTTTTTCAAAGGGCTTCACTTTATTGAAAATAATGCAAGAATGTCATCGGTGTCAGAGGTAAGTGGCCAATAAAAGTGCACATGAAGTATCATTCATGTTGCAGCACAATATTAAAACAATAGTAAAAAGGACTCATGCAACAGTATTTCGGAAGCATTGGTCTAAAGTATAAGAGGCCAATGCTCACAAAATCTCTCTACGATAAATAGTTGGATATGTTCCAAAGGTAATCCCGTGTTATGAGGAAAACAACCTGTAATGTTGTTGCATGCAGTAAAGTTCCAGGTTCCCTGACCTCCCATTTTTGAAGATTCCAACTCACACTATTCTACTTATAAACACTAAAATTGCAGTAATATAGTATATTAGCAAGATGTCAGGGTTAGCTCTATCACTAGAACGTTAACCCCACACTACAAAAATCAGCATGGGTATTAGGAGAGTTGTGTATTACTGACCTTTCTCTTACGGGACCTAGGATTGAATTCAGCTCAGACCAATGGGATGAAAACCTCCTCTGTAGGAGGTCCATTGCAAAGTGGGTTTGGACAGTTTCAATCTAGTTCCTGGTAGGAAGTGGTACACAGCACAAATGTGCCCCAATGTCAACACTTATTGGCAGTAAATTGGTAAACTCACTCAGACAGCCTACAAGATAGCAGATTCTATCAAAGGATAAATGACTACTCCTCCTCTAAGTTTGTAGCACATTTTCAGGACAGAGTGGAGGGAATGGTATTCTACGTAAAACTACTTTATATCTCTGTGTTAACTATCCTTAACGAATAAGTGGCTGATGCTTCTCAGTGCCTAAAAAGGGTTATATTATATACATAACCCTATGTATATAAATGAATAAAGATTTCTACTTAGAATTTTTTTTAAAAAAGGAAATAAAAGTTTTTTTTGTTATGTCTTTCTATCCTTCAATTCCAGCAACCATTTTGATGGTGGGAATATCAAAAAAATTGGCCTTTGATTGGTTGAAAAATACCTCCAAATGACCCCAAAGTCAATAAAGAATGAAACTGGATGGACCACCCGGCATCGACTTAGACACCAGAAATGACAGTGGCAAACCCAGCCATGGCGCTATCAGATCAGCCATGATCTTATTAAATGGCGGAGCAGGCACGAAGGGGCCGAATGGCCTACTCCTGCTCCTAATTCATATGTTCATTTGTAAATTGAAGATGGCTTTCGATGTTCCAATTGCGGCCGCAGATCTCTGTCTGATGTCTTTATGTTCTGATGTTCTCTTCGTTCTCCAAAAACAAAAAAAAACCTTTAAAAGGTAAACTCATTAAGTGCTCGTCTCACCCATGTGACTTTAGGTTTCAGTTCCTGAAAGGCTATACAACAGCTTCTGGTGGCAGTCTATTTTGATAAGATGAGGTGTGTTCACACTTTATTGTCCTGATTGCGGATGGATACAGAGCATCAGCGAGTGCCTTTGTTTTAGCTCATTTTTGTGGATAGCTCACATCCATGTGTGATGAACAGTTTACAATTTTAGTGTAGATGGGGTTAATGAGTTGTCGTTCCAGCAGGCATGAATGTGTATTTCAGTGCAGGCGAAGGTGGATGTCATGTGACTTTGTCCTCCATCTTGTTGAAGGCAAGTGTACCAGTACAAAGAACAGTACAGCACAGGAACAGGCCATTCGGCCCTCCAAGCCTGTGCCGATCTTGTTGCCTGTCTAAAACGAAAACTTTCTGCACTTTCGGAGTCCGTATCCCTCTATTCCATCCTATTCATGTATTTGTCAAGATGCCTCTTAAGACATCGCTATCGTACCTGCTTCCACCACCTTCCCCAGCAGCAAGTTCCTGGCACTCACCACCCTCTGTGTAAAAAAAAAAAACTTGCCTCGCACATCCCCTTTAAACTTTGCCCCTCACACCTTAAACCTATGTCCCCTAGTAACTGACTCTTCCACCCTGGGAAAAAACTTCTGACTATCCACTCTGTCCATGCCGCTCATAACTTTGTAAACCTCGATCATGTCACCCCTCCACTTCCATCGTTCCAGTGAATACAATCAGTTTATCCAACCTCTCCTCATAGCTAATGCCCTCCAAACCAGGCAACATCCTGGTAAACCTCTTCTGTACCCTCTCCAAAGCCTCCACATCCTTCTGGTAGTGTGGTGATCAGAATGGCACGCAATATTCCAAGTGTGGCCTAATTAAGGTTCTGTACAGCTGCAGCATGACTTGCCAATTTTTATACTCAATGCCCCAACCGAAGAAGGCAAGCATGCTCGATGCCTTTTTGACTACCTTATCCACCTGCGTTGCCACTTTCAGTGAGCTGTGGACCTGTACGCTCAGATCTCTCTGCCTGTCAATACTCCTAAGGGTTCTGCCATTTACTGTATACTTCCCACCTGTATTAGACCTTCCAAAATGCATTACCTCACATTTGTCCGGATTAAACTCCATCTGTCATTTCCCTGCCCAAGTCTCCAACCGATCGATATCCTGCTGTATCCTGACAATCCTCATCAGTATCCGCAACTCCACCAACCTTTGTGTCGTCCGCAAACTTACTCATCAGACCAGCTACATTTTCCTCCAAATCGTTTGTATATAATACAAACAGCAAAGGTCCCAGCACTTATCCCTGTGGAACACCACTAGGCACAGCCCTCCATTCAGAAAAGCACCCTTCCACTGCTACCCTCTGTCTTCCATGACAGAGCCAGTTCTGCATCCATCTTGCCAGCTCACCTCTGATCCCATGTGACTTCACCTTTTGTACCAGTCTGCCATGAGGGACCTTGTCAAAGGCTTTACTGAAGTCCATGTAGACAACATCCACTGCCCTTCCTTCAATCATTTTCGTCACTTCCTCAAAAAACTCGATCAAGTTAGTGAGACACAACCTCCCCTTCACAAAACCATGCTGCCTCTCGCTAATAAATTAGTTTGTTTCCAAATGGGAGTAAATCCTGTCCCGAAGAATCCTCTCTAATAATTTCCCTACCACTGACGTAAGGCTCACCGGCCTATAATTTCCTGGATTATCCTTGCTACCCTTCTTAAACAAAGGAATAACATCGGCTATTTTCCAGTCCTCTGGGACCTCACCTGTAGCCAATGAGGATACAAAGATTTCTGTCAAGGCCCCAGCAATTTCCTCCCTTGCCTCCCTCAGTATTTTGGGGTAGATCCCATCACACCCTGGGGACTTATCTACCTTAATGCTTTGCAAGATGCCCAACACCTCCTCCTTTTTGATAACGACATGACCCAGACTATCTACACTCCCTTCCCTAGACTCATCATCCACCAAGTCCTTCTCCTTGGTGAATACTGATGCAATTTACTCATTTAGTACCTCGCCCATTTCCTCTGGCTCCATGCATAGATTCCCTCCTCTGTCCTTGAGTGGATCAACCCTTTCCCTGGCTACCCTCTTGCTCTTTATATACGTATAAAAAGCCTTGGGATTCTTCTTAATCCTGTTTGCCAATGACTTTTCATGACCCCTTTTAGCCCTCCTGACAACTTGGTTAAGTTCCTTCCTACTTTCTTTATATTCCTCAAGGGCTTCGCCTGTTCCCAGCCTTCTAGCCCTTATGAAGGCTTCCTTTTTCTTTTTGACTGGGCTTACAATATCCCCCATTATCCAAGGTTCCCGAAACTTGCCAAGCTTATCCTTCTTCCTCACTGGAACATGCCGGTCCTGGATTCTAATCAGCTGACGTTTGAAGGACTCCCACGTCAGATGTTGACTGACCCTCAAACAACCGTCCCCAATCTAAATTCTTCAGTTCCTGCATAATATTGTTATAATTAGCCTTCCCCCAATTTAGCACGGTCACCCGAGGACTACTCTTATCCTTATCCACAAGTACCTTAAAGTATTTTACATTTTTTTTTTATAACTCCAATTTATTTTTGTATTTCCGTCACTGCACTTCCCATGAGCGTGACATCACTGATACTTTGTGTTTTTCTTAACACTGCCTATCTTTAGCCACCTGTTCATTTTTCACTATTACGTCCCAGCAGATATGGTTATAGTGCGACGTAAAAACTATAAAATGCCTTCAACCTCCCAACAAACAGCAACTATTTCCGACCCCAAACAAACACCAACTGTCCCCCAGTCCCCTAACTATCACCAGTCCCTGCTAAGACTTGCTGTTGGATGCAAGTAATAACTCTGTAATAGGAGGAGGGTGGTGGTGGTGGTGTAGCGATATTGTCACTGGACTAACAACCCAGAGACGCAGGGTATTGCTCTGGGGACACAGGTTCGAATCCTACCATGGGAAAAGGTGGAATTTGAATTCAATTAATAAATCTGGAACTAAAAAGCTAATCTAATGATGTCAATGTTGTAAAAACCTATCTGGTTCATTAAGGTCCTTTAGGGAAGGAAATCTGCTGTCCTTACCTGGTCTGGCCTACACGTGACTCCAGATGCACAGCAATGTGGTTGACTCCTAAATGCTCTCTGAAATGGCCTAGCAAGCCACTCAGTTGTATCTGCTACGAAGTCAATAAGGAATGAAACCGGGCAGAGCACCTGGCATCGACCGAGGCACCAAAAACGACAATGGCAAACTCAGCCATCAATCCTGCAAAGTCCTCCTTACTAACATCTGGGGGCTTGTGCCAAAGTTGGGAGAGCTGTCCCACAGGCTAGTCAAGCAACAGCCTGACAGTCATAGTCACGGAAACATACCTTACAGACGATGTCCCAGACACCAACACAATCCCTGGGTATGTCCTATCACACCGGCAAGAAAGACCCACCAGAGGTGGCGGCACAGTGGTATAAAGTCGGGAGGGAGTTGCCCTGTGAGTCCTCAACATTGACTGTGGACCCGATGAAAGCTCATGGCATCAGACCAAACATGGGCAAGGAAACCTTCTGCTGATTACCACCTACCACCCTCCCTCAGTTGATGAGTCAGTACTCCATGTTGAACCACCACTTGGAGGAGGCACTGAGGGTAGCAAGGGCGCAGAATGTACTCTGGGTGAGGGACTTCAGTGTCCATGACCAAGAGTGGCTCGGTAGCACCACTGCTGACCAAGCCCTAAAAGATATAGCTGCTAGACTGGGTATGCGACAGGTGGTGAGGGAACCAACAAGAGGGAAAAAACAAACTTGACCTCGTCCTCACCAATCTGCCTGCCATAGATGCATCTGTCAATGACAGAATTGGTAGGAGTGACTACCACACAGTCCTTGTGGAGACTAAGTCCCACCTTCAAACTGAGGATACCGTCCATCATGTTGCGTGGCACGACCACCTGCTAAATGGGATAGATTAGATTAGATTAGAGATACAGCACTGAAACAGGCCCTTCGGCCCACCAAGTCTGTGCCGAACATCAACCACCCATTTATACTAATCCTACATTCCTACCAAACATCCCCACCTGTCCCTATATTTCCCTACCACCTACCTATACTAGTGACAATTTATAATGGCCAATTTACCTATCAACCTGCAAGTCTTTTGGCTTGTGGGAGGAAACCGGAGCACCCGGAGAAAACCCACGCAGACACAGGGAGAACTTGCAAACTCCACACAGGCAGTACCCGGAATCGAACCCGGGTCCCTGGAGCTGTGAGGCTGTGGTGCTAACCACTGCGCCATTGTGCCGCCCTTAAAATTTTTTTTTAAAAACTAGATTTCGAACAGATCTAGCAATGCAAAACTGGGCATCCATGAGGCGCTGTGGGCCATCAGCAGCAGCAGAATTGTACTCATCCACAATATGTAACCTCATGGCTCAGCATATCCCCCACTCTACCATTACCATCAAGCCAGGAGATCAAGCCTGGTTCAAAGAAGAATGCAGGAGGGCATGCCAGGAACAGCATGAGGCATACCTCAAAATGAGGTGTCAAATGTGGAAACTACAACCCAGGACTACTTGTGTGCCAAACTGTGTAAGCAGCATGCGATCCTACAGCCAACAGATCAGATCGAAGCTCTGCAGTCCTGCCACATCCAGCCATGAATGGTGGTGGACAATTAAACAACTAACTTGAGGAGCTGGCTCCACAAATATCCCCATCCTCAATGATGGGGGAGCCCAGCACATCAGTGCAAAAGATAAGGCTGAAGCATTTGCAACAATCTTCAGCCAGAAGTGCCGAATTGATGATCCATCTTGGCATCCTCCTGAAGTCTCCAGCATTACAGATGCCAGGCTTCAGCCAATTCACTTCACTCCACACGATATCAAGAAACGACTGAAGGCACTGGATACTGCAAAGGCTATGGGCCCTGACAATATTCCGGCAAAAGTACTGAAGACCTGTGCTCTAGAACTTGTCGCGCCCCTAGCCAAGCTGTTCCAGTTTCGCTACAGCACTGGCATCTACCCAGCAATGTGGAAAATTGCCCAGGTACGTGCTGTACACAAAAAGCAAGAAAAGTCTAACCCGGCCAATTACCGCCCCATCAGTCTATTCTCAATCAGTAAAGTGATGGAAGGTGTCATGGACAATGCCATCAAGTGGCACATGCACAGCAATAACCGGCTCAGTGACGCTCAGTTTGGGTTCTGCCAGGGCCACTCCTGACCTCATTACAGCCTTGGTTCAAACATGGACAGAAGGGCTGAACTCCAAAGGTGAGATGAGAGTGACTGCCCTTGACATCAAGGCAGCATTTGACCAAGTATAACATCAAGGAGACCTAGCAAAGCTGAAGTCAATGGGAATGAGGGGGAAAACTCTCCACTGGTTGGAGTCATACTTAGCACAAAGGAAGATGATTGTGGTTGTTGGAGGTCAATCATCTGAGCTCCAGGACGTCACTGCAGGAGTTCCTCAGGGTAGTGTCCTAGGCCCAACCATCTTCAGCTGCTTCAATGACCTTCCTTCAATCCCAAGGTCAGAACTGGGGATGTTCGCTGATGATTGCACAATGTTCAGCGCCATTCTCGACTCCTCAGATACTGAAGCAGTCAGTGCAGAAATGCAACAAGACCTGGACAATATCCAGGCTTGGGCTGATGAGTGGCAAATAACATTCGCGCCACACACGTGCCAGGTAATGACCATCTCCAACAAGAGAGAATCTAACTATCTCCTTGACATTCAATGGTATTATGATTGCTGAATCCCCCACAAATCAACATCCTGGATGTGAACATTGGCCGGAAACTGAACTGGAGTAGCCATCTAAGTACTGTGGCTACAGAGTAGGTCAGGGGCTTGGAATCCTGAGGTGAGTAAGTCACCTCCTGACTCCCCAAAGCCTGTCCACCATCTACAAGGCACAAGTCAGGAGTGTGATGGAATACTTTCCACTTGCATGGATGGGTGCAGCTCCAACAACACTCAAGAAGCTCGACACCATCCAGGACAAAGCAGCCCGCTTGACAGGCGCCCCATCCACAAACATTCACTCCCTCCATCACCGACGCACAGTGGCAGCAGTGTGTACCATCTGCAAGATGCACTGTAGCAACACACCAAGGCTTCTTAGACAGCACCTTCCAAACCAGCTACCTCTACCAACTAGAAGGACAAGGGCAGCAAATACATGGGAACACTGCCACCTGCAAGATCCCCTCCAATCCACACACACCATCCTGACTTGGAACGATATCATTCCTTCACTGTCGCTCGGTCAAAATCCTGGAACTCCCTTCCTAACAGCACTGTGGGTGTACCTACCCCACATGGACTGCAGCGGTTCAAGAAGGCAGCTCACCACCACCTTCTCAAGGGCTATTAGGGATGGGCAATAAATGCTGGCCTAGCTAGCGACACCCACATCCCCATGAATAAAACAAAACACCATAAGGAATAAAACATGAACTACGGCATGCAGGTTTGAACCTTTTGTTAAACAGTGACTACTACTAAACCTAAAGGTGATTAATTGAGGTATTACAACTGAATGAAGCAGCAAAATACATTACAGGTAATTTCATTAGACCAGTTCAAGTGGAACGATGAAGATTTGTCTTCATGGGGGCCAGTGCTAAACAAGGCTCTTCAAATCTTCATCACGAGGAAAATCCTAATGGCTTCTCTCAATTGGCTGCCCTAATTTCAGCAGAATCCCATTTACACATCTATCTTGAGGGTCCACATATCTGTCAAATTTACAGCAGTAGATCAGGAGAACCAGAGGAAATTCTCGTCAAAGACTTTATGAGCAATGAACCAAAGGCATTGGTCAATATGTGCAGATTGCTTCAAATAGCAGCTTTTCTGATAACTTGAGTGTCAATTATCTCAGATTATTTCAGGAAGCAATTATTGCACAAGTACAATATCCCAAAACCTTCAAAGGCATCTCATCCAACTCGTGGATCATCTAACAGTAGACAGTCACTTCCCACTGAGGCAGTAAAATGAAGATTCCCACTGATTGGTATTTATCGCAAAACTGCCAACAGGTTCATTTTTTTTGGTTACAATTTTGGAGGAAATTGTCCCTGTGTACGTGTACGTGTACGTTTACATCACAAGGTGCCCGGTGGAGGGCTGCCCCTGCTACCCAAATCACCCCAGCACCCAACACGCCCTCTTCCCCTGAACCGACCACCCTTGCCTCACCAAGGCCCGACTGATTATCCCCAGCGATGCAACTGAAACCTACCTGTCTTCCCAGCTCCATGTCTTCGGCTGGGCCACAGCCCCAGCAGTGGCCACCGCTCCCGGTGGCATTGCTGGGACTAAGAACTGCCGGCCCGCTGATTGGCCGGCAGCTCAATGAGGCGGGACTTCCTCCCTCAAGCGGGTGGAAGTCCCGCCTCGGAACAATTAAAGCCTGGGGACCCGTAAAACGTGGGTCGGATCCCCAGGCGAGACGGCAGCGGGTTCGTCTCCGACCTTTCAGCCGGTGGCTGGCTCCCGTCCACCCAACGTGAAATCCCGGCCACTATCTCAAATTAATCAATCACAGTTAAACAGAATTCTAAGCTATTATACTTGAAAAATATTTGAATCATTTGATACCTAAGGATTTGATATGCAAGTTTGTGTGATCTTTGTGCAAAATGGTTACCAGTTTTATTATCCAACAATAATTATTGAACTTCAATTTATTGTACATGAAGTGTTTTGAGATGTTTCTGGGAGACAGATAACGGGATGTTGGAAATGCAAGTCTTTCATTCCTAAAACATTCAAATATTCCAATAAATATCTATTTTTAGTATATAGTTGTTATAAAGACAAAACTATTGGCCATCATAACCCCATATAAATATTAGCTTATAATCAATCATTCAGGATATTAATAAAGTGACAGTGTCACATCTCTTGGAAAGATTGCAACAGTGGCAAGGCACCGAAACAAAAATTGTATGGAAACAATGGTAATCACGTTTTGTAGGAAGAGTAGTAAAGGCTTAATCTACAGGTTTCTTTATGGGCTTCTTAATGGATTTTCTTAATTTGTTCAGTGGATGTGGGCAACACAGACAAGGCCACATCCCCTGCCCAACCTTAAGGTGCACCAAGAAGGCAATAGAAGATTTCTTCTATATTTTACAGCTGAATGGGCTGCTTCAGAGGGCATCAAGTATCAAGCACAAATTGTGGAACTGGAGTCAAGTAGGGATGGTAAGCTCGCTTCCCTTAAAGACCATTACAACAATCCAGAAACTTTCATGGTGACTTCGGATTCTAGTCTACAAATTACTAGATTTATTGAATTCATTTTCAGAATGGCAGGATTTTATGCCAGGCATTCTGGGTTACCAATGCAGAACCAGATCCACTATGCTAACAGTGAATATGCAGTACTATCTCTTAACTGTATGTAATTTGTTTTACAATTCATGTTTACTCTACCATGCACTTGTTTTTTTGGCTACAGTGGGTGCGTTATCATATTTACCTTTTTTGAAACTTTGCTAATTTCATCTTCCAGGGCCTGGGCAGCTACAGATTTCATGTACAGTTGCTGGTACTTTTGTTCCACATCAGCAAACTTAACTGATTGCTGGAACATGAGCCTGCAAAAAATTGATAAGTTTCAAAATGTCAAACTTATTCACAATTCTTTATTTGTAGCTTCCAGACAACAATAGTAAAGGCCAATAGTTAAAATCATGCAGGTGGTTAGACCTTTAAAACAGTCAAAATTTAAGCTACCAGTTTCACACCGATAGGACTGAGGGAAATACAAGCAGGCAGCAAGTTATACTGCCAGCTCCACACCTCTCGCATCTTTGCACTGAACTAGAAAAACACTGATTTTTAAAAAAAGTTCATACACCTAGGAAGTGGTGTTGATGTCCTAACAGTGTATTACATTTTGGCAAATGATGCAAATTGCCTTGAGGAAGTTGTCTGCCAATACTTTGGCTTTGAACACACTGCAGTGTAATTGCAACCTAGGGAAAGAAACCATCTCAAGGCATCTATTGACTGCCAGGGATCATTTTTTAAGTGGTCTCAATGAGCAGTCTATCTCATTACCTCTTGTTTGCCATAAAAAAATTGGATTCTGACTAAAAGCAGAAAATGCTGGAAACACTCAGCAGGTCTGGCAGCATCTGTGGAAAGAGAAAATTCATGTTTCAGATCGGTCAACCTTTCAGTTCTGACAAAGGGTCACCAACTTAAAACGTCAACTCCATTTCTCTCTTCACAAATGTCACCAGACCTAAGTATTTCCAGCATTTGTTTTTTAATTTCAGATTTCCAGCCTCCACAGTACTTCACTCTTGTATAGTTATCTAGACACTGGACAACAGGGTAGCATGGCGTCAAGAAAACATGATACGCTGAATGAGAAATATTAATTCATCAATTGGAAACTTATTTTAGACTTTTAATGGAAAAAAATCCTAGTTAACTTTTTTATTTAAAATGACAACCAAAATGGCCACCACAATTTGCATGAAATACCAGGAATCAAAACAGAGACACAAGTCTAACAAGAAGCCCAGTTAGAATAATTCTTTGGCTAACTGAGTAGATTATCCAGATCACCCTTGTTAGCGTGATATTCAAAGCTATCTTGAGGTAATCACGAATGCAGACGTGCCTCTGGGGGTAAACACTGACAATGCCACCTGAGAGGTTTTGGATTTTAGACTTTGGACCTCATTTAAAACAAAGTGGATTGAGAGAACCGAGTGACCATCCCTCTAGGCTGTGGAAAACTGGGAGTTTTGTTACACACATGAAGACAAGCAGTAACTGAAACTGCAGCAGTAGAGAAAGTTGTGTGCCTCCCTTTCTCTCTCTTCAAAAAAAAAGTTTGGAAACCGTCTGTGACTGTGAACCCTGCAAGCTTACAGATTGCTACAGAGACCAGGAGAAGAGAGCCATCTACAATGCTATCTGCAAGAAAACTCTGAGCCAAGCTGGCCAGCCACAAAGTGCACTTTCACCAGGCAAAGATGTCAAGAATACAACTCCAGCCAGAAGACCACCGAATCATCCAACCTCAGACTGTGCATTTAACTTTTATTTATTCTGGACTTTAATCCAACCAAAAAAATTATTTTCCACTTTGTAATCTATTCGTGTGTGTGTGTGTTCCTCGTGTGAATGTCTAATTTTTTTATTTTAGATTGGCTTCAGTTTGTTGAGTATAATAAACTTACCTCTTTCTTGTTTAAACTCAAGAAAACCTGTTTGATTGGTTCTTTCATGATCACATTAAAGGCAAAAAAGGTAAAACACTCAGAGGTGGTAAGCACAACCACTGTTTTAAAAAAGGAGTAAACCCTGCTGCAGTCAAATAAGAGGAAGGGCAAGAGGGGCAACTGTAATCCCCTCCTCACCTGGCCGCAACAACGGACTTAACAGAGTTTTCCCTGGCCACAGTCTGACAAAGGGTTGATATTCAGGATAACTTCTTGTTGGCAACTCTGATTCCAATAAAACAGGTACCGATTTCAAAGGTGGGGCTAAAGAGTGGGGAGTGGAAGAGACTCAGCAGTTGGCAGGAAAAAAGGCAGAAGCGCAAGGAGAGAGCCAACTGTGTAACAGTCCAATCAACCAATTTTATCTGCAGCGCCTGTGGAAGAGTCTGTCACTCTAGAATTGACCTTTATAGCCACTCCAGGCGCTGCTCCACAAACCACTGACCACCTCTAGGCGCTTACCCATTGTCAAAGAGGGGACAAGGAGGCCAAAGAAGGTTTCAAAGCACGACCTGCAACAGATACACAGGGTGTAGAAATGTCTGAAACGTGTACGGATATTCAAATAACGCCCAGAACGCATTTTTTAAAAAATCAATTGAAATAAACAACAATGCGTTTCTGAAATGAATTCATCCTAAAGTTCCTTCGTCAGTTCAACTCCGACAAAAGCAGAGTTTAAGGAACCCCGCGGTTCACGTTCCGCGCGGTCCAAGGCGTCAACCTCGCAAAACGGATTGAAAACGAAGCGACAACGTCCACAAATTTGCTTCGAGATCCTGTGGGAAGAGGGCGAATAGTCTGGTGCGTTTACAAATATTTTTGTGGAAAATCCCATCTCTGCCTGGACTCTATTTAGGTTTCATAGTTCGAGGTGTTTCGAGGATAGAAATTTTGCCAAAAATGATTGAATTTAAATTTAAATCTGTAACTCCCACAATAAAATCGACCAAACAGGCCGCGCTATGACGCCACTTCATGGGGCTCAATTCCAATAAATTGGTCGAAAATCGCAACCTTGTTCTTGGCTACTGTTTCAACTACACATTTAAAAGTACTTTCGTCTCATCAGAAATCCACACAGCTGTCAGTCGGCTAAAATTTACACTCCCATCCACATCCCTTTTTATTTTTAAGTTTATCCCTTTAAAATAAACCTTTCCTGGTCCTTAAAGTTCTGAGCTAAAGTAATTCTCCGCAGCATTAAACTTGACAGTCAGTACTTGCGGTGGGTGGGCAACACGAACAGCTCATCGAAGAGGAGCCACAGGGGCGAGTGCCACTGGCGGCCGCCTTTCCTTACCCAGCGAGTGCCGCGCTGGCGAGAAGCGAGAGCAGACACAGCGCATTCCTCACATCCAGCGGCCGCCTGCACGGCCCGGGCTCCGGCTCCTCCGCTATCTTCCCTTTCACATTTTGCTCCCTTGCTCCGTCGCTTTGTTTACTGCCAGCAACGTTTTTCTTCCTTTGCTTAACTTCACTGGACATTCTGCAATTTTTTTTTCTTCTTTAAACAAACCGTTCTGTCCCAACACTCGCTCTTCTCTCAAGATGCTCCTTTCAAACTTGTTTCGAAATCTCTGCCAAATTCCAACACCAGTAACGGTAGGGAAGAGGGGAATCTCTCCCGTCACCGCCACCCTCCCGTCCACTAAAAACACAGGATTTACTTTGATTTGCCTTTCAATTTGCCTTTCCGTATCCTCAAATATATTGCGTGTTATTAGCGAAAACCGCGTAAACGAATTAATCCTAGCATGAAAAACACAACGCTTGAACTTCCCTTGTGTGATTGTAAATGGTAAAATCCAACACGCCCGTGTGAATGGGTAACCCGTCATTCTGCATTGGACTAGGTGGAGGTTCACGAGGTAAAATGGATCAAACTGCAAGTTTCCATATCCCACCTCACTTTTTAGAGCAAAACAGAATTTGTAAAGACATTACGTTATTTAATTTATGTGCTCTATCAAAGTGGTATATGTTTTATAATTTTAATAGAGGAGGAAAACAAAGCAGTATTGGGCACGAAAACTGAGGTGATTATTATGAGGAAGCACTGTGTAAAAAGGAAAAAGATTTGCGAAGACAAGTGTGGACTCATTACAGGCAGAGACTGGAGAATTTATAATAGAGAATAAGGAAATGGCAGACAAACTAAACAAATACTTTGGGCTGAATTATACAATTGCACTAAAATAATGGCGGGTTACATGTTGCGAAGTAGCGGCTTAGGCGCTAGTGCCATTTTTAAAGGGCTTTGAGCCCTACTGTTAAATTTAAATATTAAAAGCTAATAATATTTAAATGAAAAAAATTAATACATTTATTTTGCCCCTATCCCATCCCCCAATAACAAATTATTTGCCGTCTTCCTGCCCCAAAACACTTACCTTGTCCACCTGACCTTCCCCCCCCCCCAAGTGCATAAACTTTAACCTAAAACCCTTCCCACCATTCTCTACACCAATGATGTTACTTTGACCCCGTTCGCCCTATCTCCTACACTGAGAAACTTACCTCCTCCCCTCTCCCCATAAGCGTTCTGCCTTCGTTTCCTTGGATGGGGATCCGAAGGATGGGAGTGCCAGCCAGCGGCAAGAAAATCGAAGCGGGACAGAAGGCAGTGTTATAAGTATGATTAATGCATTCATTTCCATATATTTAAAAATGTAAATGGGGTTCCCGTAGGCGAAGAGCAGGAGAGCTGCCATAAGGCCTCGCCGCCACCGGCAATATCGGGCCAGGCGCTCCCGGCGTCAGGGCCCTCTCCCAGAGCCATTTTCTGCCCCCATCACCCCCATGTTGGGAGGTCTATAAAATCCAGCCCTTTGTGTCTGTCTTCATGAAGATTTTTTTTAAAACTCCCAAAAATACTACATACCCAAGGGACTAGTGAAAATAGGGAACTGAAAGAAATTAATATTAGTAAAAAAGTAATACTGGAGAAATTAATGGTACTGAACATTGGTAAATCACCTGGACCTGATGATCTACATCCCAGAGTGTTGAAAGAGATGGCTGTAGAAATAATGGATGCATTGGTGGTCATTTTCCAACATTCTATAGATTCTGAAACGGTTCCTGCAGATTGGAAGGTAGCAAATGTAACCTCGCTATTTCAGAAAGGAGGGAGAGAGAAAGTGAAGTACTACAGATTTGTTAGCCTGACATCTCTCTCAGCATTTCTTTGCAGATAAAGATTTGGGAAGGTTGTACTTATCGGTTGCAGGCCTGCTGGTGGCCAGTCAGGCCAATCCATGTACGGCAAATTCTCCCACAGCAGGTACAAGTGAAGGTGTAGTTGCTGCTGGGAGCAATTGGCTCTATCCTTCTCCTTTTCTCTTTCATGCTGGTTCTTCTCTTGTCTTAAAGGTGTCTGTAGCCCTCCTGATGTAGCATCTCCAGGCATCACGATCTATGGTCTGTGTTTCCCACTGGTGATGGACGATGTGGCACACAGAGAGGGACTTCTTCAGGGAGTCCTTGAAACGTTTGCATGGGGCCCTCTGTTCCTTTCACCCGTGGTCAGCTTTCCATACAATATGATCTTGGGCAGGTGACTGTCATCCAGCCGGGCAACGTGACCTGCCCAACGCAATTGGCTTTGCAGGAGGATGACCTTGATGCTGGTGATGTTGGCTATTTCCAGGACTTCAATGTTTGTGATGCAGTCCTGCCAGCGGATCTTGAGAATGCTGCGGAGGCAGTGCTGATGAAAGGGCTCTAGAAGACGTACGTGACGGGGGTATAGGACCATACTTCAGCGCCATACTGAATGGTGGTGAGGACTACGGCTTTGTACACTTTGAGTTTGGTCTGTGCTCTGAGGCTGTGGTTGCTCCACACTCGTTTGTAGCGTCTGCCGAATGTACTGTTTGCTTTTGAGAGTCTATTGTCCACTTCCTTGTCTATGGTGGCATCAAGCGAGATGACACTCCCCAAATAAGTAAATTGCTTAATGGCATTCAGCTCAGTTCCCTTGATGCCAATGCTTGCTGGTCTATATTCTTCTTTGGGTGCAGGACTTCAGTTTTCTTTAAACTGATCTTTAATCCAAAGAGTTTTGCTGCCTCGGAAAAATGTGTTGTTATACGTTGCAGGTTTGACTGACTGTGGGCCAGGAGAACACAGTCATCGGCGAAAAGAAGTTCATGGATGAGTTTTTCTTGTGTCTTTGTGTGAGCCTGAAGACTGAGGTAGTAAAGGCCTCCATCAGTCCGGAAGCGTACGTAAACTCCCTCCTTAAGGTTTTCCGTTGCCTGCTGCAGCAGCGTGCTGAAAAAGATGGTGAATAAGGTTGGCGCCAGCACACATTCCTGCTTCCACGCCATTGGAGATTTGGAAGGGACTCGAGAGGTTGCTGTTTTGCTTGACTTGTCTGTACTGATTTTCCGGAAACTGCTTCACCATGGCCAGGAATCTGAGTGGACATCCAAGTTTTACAAGGATTTTCCAAAGTCCATCTCTGTTCACAGTGTTGAATGCCTTGGTGAGGTCTACGAAAGTGACAAACAGGTCTTTGTTTTGCTCACGACACTTTTCTTGTAATTGTCTGAATGCAAGTACCATGTCTGCCAGGGCCTGACATCAGTGATAGAGAAAATAGTAGAATCTATTATAAAGGATATGATAACTGGACATTTAAAATATAATAAAAGCAAAGTACTGCAGATGTTGGAAATCTGAAATAAAAACAGCAAGTGCTGGAAATACTCAGCAGGTCAGACAGCATCTGTAGAGAGAGAAGCAGAGTTAACTGCAGTTCTGATGAAAGTTCACAGACCTGAAACGTCAGGATGATTCTGAAGCAGGGAAGCTGCAACATTCCTGTTTCTCTTGGCCTCACAAAGGAAAGAAGCCAACTTGCCTTGAAGGGCCTTTTTGTTCCCTTGACAGCTGCTGACCTGGTGGGAAAATTGTGATGGCATCTCCAATCAGGCCCAAGTGCTCATTGATGCAATGGAACCCCAATTAGCAGAAACTTGACAGGCACCTCAGCCAACAAACTTCAGTAAGTGAAAATGGTGGTTAGTTGGATTCCAGCAGGAATGGGGAGATGAAGCTGATTGCACCCACCCACCCACGCCATCCCCATCCCCCTTACCTTTCAAATTCCCTCAATTAGATACAGCCAGGCATCAGAAGAAAGCACAGTTTCAGATCAAATTTAAGAAGAACATCAGGAAATATTTATTTTCACTGAGGGTGATCAACAGCTGGAAATGATTAATAGGGGACGTGGTTAAGCCCAACACACTGATCTTAATTTTAAAAACAGCTAAAGATACTGAATTGGGAAGATGGTAATGTTATTTTACTGAACAAATGAAATAGAATTAGCTGAAAGGCCATCCAAAACTATCTTATGATCTTCTCTCCATCCAAACCCTAGTCATCCATTGAGAGGATTGCTACATAACCTCATAGTAGTTACTCTCCAGGTGCAAGGAATTAGCTGAGCATTTTATATTCCATTTTCTATTTCAGGTAAGGCTTTACCTTTAACCCTGGCCCATTTAAATGTAAGTAATAGCCTTTCATGTGGAATTTTGAAAGTCTAGTTCAATTCAGTTGGGATGTTACTTCTTCAAAATAGTCAAGGGTTTGACCAGGCAGGATCTTTCCTTCTGAATCAATACTGGTTACTACTTATTCAATTTTACTTCTGATAATCAGTCTATTATTTACCCAAAATAAATGTGAGATTGATGTTTCTGTAGTTGTGTGTCTATATTGTTACCATTTTTGAAAATGGGCACCACATTTGCTCATTTCCAGTATCAGCACCACACAAATTTTGTTCCTTGTCTCTCAGTGGCCTAAAGTGAGTATCATCCATCTCCGAGGATTTATTTGCATCATGCTCCCTTCCTCTGGACCTCCATCAAAACTAGATTTAAGTCATTAACACTACTGCAATTATTACAGATCATGGAGGGCATCCACTTGGAGGAATACAGTGCATCTGAGGTCTGTGCTGCAGTTGTCATTGAATTTTGTTGCTTCACAATGGCGATCTGCAGCGCAGACAACAGTTGCTCCATAATGGTGTATAATTGGTTGGCAAATTTTGGAATATCACCTAGATCAGCTTTCATTTTGCTCTGCAAAGACATAAGTAAATGGTTCACTCATTCACACTCGAACTGACTCTGTGTTTCACTGCTGATTGGATCAGAATCAAAGTATCTCTGTAGGGTCGTTGGCCATGCTAGGACTCTACTGAAAAGCAGCCACCAGCTCTTCTACAGGCACCACCTTTCCCTCTTCCATGCCCATAATGTTCCCTCTTCTAAATCACTGAAACCATCCACTGTATTGAATCTTATCAGGTGCAGTTTCATGTTGCACTGGTCCCATACAGAAGCTTGATGTCCCAAGGGGCTGACTCGCTGCTCATGAGTTTGAGGATAGCTGTGGAAAGAGAAGCTGGCAATCATAAGTACGTGTGTATAACTAGGCATTTGATGCACATATGGCATATACTTTTCTCTGCAACTCAAGTTAATTTGTGACTTTAAAGCAGCTGAAAATCATATTCATTGGTATGGTTTTGTTGTGAGTATAAATGCACAAACTAACAAAAGCATGCCTGTGCCTTCTGACTTGTGCATCACTCAGGATTTCTATGGAGCCCAAGCATAGAATCTTCATGATAGCTTCTTCAAAGTAGGTAAGAGGTTTTTGTTGTTGTGTGGCCCCACCTGACCATAAAAGTTGTATTTTGTTGAAAAACACATTCTACTGTAAGGAGCCACTAATATGCTTCAAATGATTGGAGAGGTAGAGTGTTTTTGGCTGCAGCTCATTGTCTGTGGCCGCATGTGTCATTTCATTGAATTTAAAGTACCTTGGCAGCTGAACTTCTCACAACTGATTGAGTGAATTGAATTGTCAGTTGTATGTGTGCATAAGAATCAATCTTTTTCAGCTGGCATCTTTTTATGTTTTCCTTTTTTGGCTGCCAAACAGGTCAGAACAATCTTCATTAGTTCCTTTGCTAGTGTTGCAATTAGATCAGGTTACTGGATAAATGAGAGTGTTTTTAAAGCTACTCAGCTGAAAATGGCTGACACCTACCATGTAGATGCCATATATGGCAACTTTGGGTTATTCAAATTCAGTCTTATGGCTCACTTTTGCACTTTACTTCAGGTTTGACCCCTCTTCTGAATATCCTTCCAAGTGCAGCAGTTGGTGACATTTTATTTACTGTTGACTGCTCTGCGAGTTAGTGGGTTGGCAGCCTACCCAGAAGAGGACCCTTAACCAAAACACCAGACTCTATGTTCTATGGCTTCTTTTCTGAAGTGAGCTTTACACAGTCTGTGTTCTACCATCGTTTTTTCACAGAATAACACATTCCTACACCAGTAAAATCTAAAACAAGCTGCCAGTGCTGTAAAACCTCAAACAAAAACATTTTCAAAAAGGGATCTGCACTGGAAACATCAATCTTTCTGTTCTCTACACATGCTACTGAGTTTTTCAATCATTTATACCTGTTCAGCTGGTTGTCAGGTTCTTCCTCATCATTATTGCAAGTGCATTATGATTGTTGATTTACTTGAACATTACTTGTAACTCACTCAAGCTCTCTGCAAGCACACATGGGGCAATTTTCTGGGTTTGTGCTGTGATTCCCCAATATGCATCGGCAGCAAAACAGGGCTCTTTATCAAAACCAGAGCTTGGAAAATTGGCCCTAGAGAATATGTGTCTAACTAAGAGTACATTTAAAAAGGAGAGAAACTGTACTCCCATTTAAATCTTCCTCTGGTTCTAAGAACACTTTCAGACTCGCTGTAACATCTATGATATTATTTAGCATTTTAATAAGTTATAAGTTTATGGCTCAAGTATAAAAATTCTGCAGCTCAATTCGGCCAACTCCCCCTAACTCTCCGTGTCAGATCTTTTTGTATAATTTTACTTAGGTAGATCTTCCAAATTGAACAGCCTGTAACATTCTCGGGGTGTCACTTGAAAGCATTACAACCTATTTAAGTAAAAGCTGGCATTGGCCACTGCATGCATACTATGTTGCTGAGTTTCCTTAGTAGGAATAAATGGGTCATTTTAAGATTGGCAGTCTCTTAGTAGTGGGCTGCCACAAGGATCTGTGCTGGGGCCTCAGCTATTTACAATTTATATTAATGACTCAGATGAAGGGACTGAATGTAATGTATTCAGATTTTCTGATGAGACCAAGCTAGATGGCAAAGTAAGCTGTGAGGAAAGAGTCTGCAAAGGGATATAGATAGGTTATGTGAGAGGGCAATAAAGTGGCAGATAGAATATAATGTGGGGAAATGTGAGGTTATTCACTTTGGTTGGAAGAATAGAAAAACAGAATATTTTTTAAATAGTGAGAAACTATTAAAAATGTTTGTGTTCAGAGGGATTTGGGGATCTTTGTACAGGAAACACCACAAGTTAACATGCAGGTACAGCAAGTAATTAGGAAGGCAAATGATATATTAGGCTTTATTGCAAGGGGTTGTAGTACAAGAGTAAGGAATTCTTGCTGCGATTGTACAGGGCTTTGGTGAGACCACACCTGGAGTGCTGTATAGTTTTGGTCTCCTTACCTAAAGAAGGATGTACTTGCCTGACAGTGGGTGCAATGTAGGTTCACTAGATTGTTACTGGGATTAGAGGGTTATCCAATGAGGAGAGATCGAATAGAATTGGTCGAAGAATGAGAAGTGATCTCATTGAAACATATAAGATTCTGAGAGGGCTTGGCAGGGTCGATGCTGACAGACTGTTTCCCCGGGCTGGAGTGTCTAGAACTTGAGGGCATAGTCTCACAACTGAGATGAGGAGAAATTTCTCCACTTTGAGGGTTATGAATCTTTGGAATTCTGGGCCTTAGAAGGCTGTGGATGCTCAATCATTAAGTATATTCAAGGCTGAGATCGATAGATTTTTGAACTCTCAGGGAATCAAGGGATATGGGGATTGGGTGGGAAAGTGGAATTGAGGTTGAGGATCAGCCATGATATTACTGAATGGCACAGCAGGCTTGAGGGACTGTATGGCCTACTCCTGCTCCTATTATATTTTTATGTACTTGTCAGTCCACTGGTAATTCAAAATCTAGCCCTTACTTTCACTAACGACTAATGATTTGACAGAGCAATTTTTTCAAAAGTTTTTCAGTTCTATTTTTGCAATATTTTCCAGAAGTTTCACCAGCAAGCAAGAGAAATTCTGGACAGAAGATGCTGTTTGTCTATTGGTCCACCAAGGAGGACTGTTTCCCACTCATCCACCAGGGTGTGCTATTTGTCCACCTAACCACCCCAGGATACCCTGGCAGCACAATGGGAAAATGTGTGAGAATTCACATAGCTGACAACGTCCCATGTTTGATCCTGGGTGCATGTTGACATAGCTGAGACCAACCATGATATTAGCAGCGCATTTCAATTGGCTGCAGCAACCTTGGCTAGAACAGGGAAACAAGCTCAACTTGGGTTCTGTTCCCTATTGTTATCCAATAATTCCTGCTGGAAACTGCATCTGTGTGAAAGTCAATTCAAGATCAGGCTCAGCTGTGCTGCCTTGCATTGTTGAACCATTTCTGACACTCACTGTTTAAGCTCTCATCGGAGCAGGAGTAGGCCATATAATTAGTCAAACTTTTTCCGCCATTCAGTTAGATCATGGCTGATATGTATCTGAACTCTATTTTCCCAACTTGTTCCGTAATCCTTAATACCCTTGCCTAATGAAACCCTATCAATCTCAGTTTCGAAATTTTCAATTGACCAAGCCTCAGCAGCTTTTTGGGGGAGAGTGTTCCAAGGGAAAACTCGGCAACTACAAGCCAGTCGGCCTTATGTCACTGGTGGGGAAACTTTTAGAAACAATCTGGAACAAAATTAATTGGCACTTGGAAAAATATAGGTCAATAAATGGAAAATCAGCATGGATTTGTTAAAGACAAATCATGTTTAACTAACTTGATTAAGTTCTTTAATGAAATAATGGAATGAGTTGATGAGGGCAGTTCAGTTGATGGTGTGTATAGTGACTTTTAAAAGGCATTTGATGAAATACCACATAATAAACTTGTCAGAAAAATTCAAGACTATGGGATTAAAGAGGCAGTGGCTGCATGGATGTGAAATTGGCTAAGTGACAGAAAGAGAGTAGTGGTGAATGTTTGTTCTTCATACTGGAGGGAAGTGTGAAATGGTGTCTCCCTGGGGTGGGGAGGGGGGTGCGGGTGGCTGGCACCACTGTTATTATCAATATGCATCAATGGCCTGGATATATAAGACATAATTTAAAAGTTTGCAGACACGAAACTCAGAAATATAGTAAACAATGAGGAAGGTAGTAACAGACTTCAGGAGGACATAGACTGGTAAAATGGGCAAACATTGGCAAATGATATTTAACACAGCTCGGGTCGTGTGGCCAATTGTGGGCACCACATTTTAACAAGGATGTCAAGGCCTTATGGTGCAGAGAAGATTTACTGGAATGGTACTCGGAATGAAAGACTTCAGTTACGTGGAGAGACTAAAAAGCTGCGGTTGTTCTCCTTAGAGCAGGGAAAATTAAGGGCCATTTGGTAGTGGTGTTTAAAATCATGAAGGGTTCTGATAGGGTAAATAAGGAGAAACTGTTCACAGTGGAAGCAGGGTTGATAACCAGAGGACATTGATTTAAGGTATTGGCCAAAGAAACAGGCTACATGAGGAAAAAGTTTTTACACAGCTAGTTGTTGTGATCTGGAGTGCATTGTCTGAAAGAGTGGTGGCAACAGATTCAATAATAATTTTCAAAAGGGCTATGAGGAAAGAACAAGGGAGTGGAACTAAGTGAATAGCTGAATAGTTCTGAAGAAGGGTCACTGACCTGAAACGTTAACTCTGCTTCTCTCTCCACAGATGCTGCCAGACCTGCTGAGCATTTCCAGCATTTGTTTTTATTTCAGATTTCCAGCATCTGCAGTATTTTGCTTTTATTATATAACTGAATAGCTCTATCAAAGAGCCGGGATAAGCACTTTGGGCTGTCCCATTCTATGAGCCTGTGATTTTCACTATACTTTGTGTGAAGAAATGCTTCCTGATATCAACCCTGGACAGCCTAGCTCTAATTTTAAGGTTATGCCCTCTTGTTCTGGACTGCGCCACCAGACGAAATAGTTTCTCTCTATCTACTCTCTCAAATCCTTGAATCTTCTTAAACATTGCAATTAGAGCATCACTTAATCTTCTACACTTAAGGAAATCAAGCCTGGTCTATGCAACCTGTCCTCACAATTTAACCTTCAAGCTCTCACTTGAAGAATGGGTGACAGTCCTGATAGATATGGACACCATGGAATTGTATCACAGCAGGAGAGGATAAAAGTCTGGGGAAAAAACGGTATTGGATACCATGTAAAACAAAAAGATTCTGGTGAAGAGAATTAAACAGTGGGAGCTTCTTCCAGCTGTTTGTACCAGATCTGATGACAGTTTACAAGTTTGCAGATGATACAAAACTTGGAAGCATTGTGAACTGAGAAGGAAAGTGTCGAACTTCAAAAGGACATAGACAAGTTGGTGGAATGGGCAGACAGGTGGCAGATGAAGTTCAATGCAGAGAAATGTGAAGTAGTTCATTTTGGTAGGAAGAACATGGAGAGGCAATGTAAAATAAAGGGTACAATTCTAAAGGGGCTGCAGGAGCAGAGGAACCTGGGTGTATATGTGCATTAGTCATTGAAGGTGGCAGGACAGGTTGAGAGAGCGGTTAATAAAGCATACAGTATCCTGGGCTTTATTAATAGGGGCATATAATACAAGAGCAAGGAAGTTATGTTGAACTTGTATAAGACATTAATTTCACCTCAGCTGGAGTACTGCGTCCAATTCTGGGTGCCGCACTTGAGGAAAGACATGAGGGCATTGGAGAGAGTACAGAAAAGGATTCATGAGAATGGTTTCAGGGATGAGGAATTTCAGATATGAAGATAGATTACAGAAGTTAGGACTGTTTTCCTTGAAGAGAAGGCTGAGAGGAGATTTGATAGTGGTATTCAAAATCATGAGGGGTCTGGACAAAGTAGATAGAGAGAAACTGTTCCCACTCGTGAAAGGATCGAGAACGAGAGGGCACAGATATAAAGTATTTGGTTAGAGAAGCAAAAGTGACATGAGGAAAAGCTTTTTCACGCAGTGAGTGGTTAAGGTCTGGAATGTGCTGACTGAGAAAGTGGTGGAGGCAGGTTCAATTGAAGAATTCAAAAGGGAATTAGACAGTTATATGAAAAGGAAGAATGTGCAGGGTTATGGGGAGAAGGCAGGGGAATGGAAATGAGGGAATGGCTCTTTTCGGGAGCTGGTGCGGACATGATGGGCCGAATGGCCTCTTTCTGTACTGAAACAATTCTCTGAAAATGTGAAATTGTCTTATCTTTCAGACAAAAAATACTAAAGTAACTTTGCTGTCATCTGGTGGAATTTTGGCAAATTGCAATAGTTTGATTTTACAAACAATTTACCAGAGCTTTTCATTTTGTTGTCCATTGAGATGTCTTTGTAAGTGAAAGTTAGCTGTGGAGCTTACTGCTCATTTCCTCTTCATGGCAATGGCAGAATATTTTGATTTGAGAAAAATGAAATGGAGCAAATTAGTTCTCCAACACGCTGTGCAGAGGAACGGTAGAAGCTGATTCCAATGCTGTTATTTTATACACAGTAGGCCTGATTTTAACTAGAGGGATGCAATGCAATGCAAAGGCAGAGAGTGCCTGCCGCCTGCCCATTGCAATGGGCATTTTGAGGCTTGTGCCTCATTTGCTCATATTCGCTGGGCTCCTGGTGTCAAACTGACTCTCCGTGGTATCTCTCCATTTGGGGGTGGGCAGGAAACCAGTAATGTCGAGCCACAACAATATGCCAAGCGAAGAAACTTAAATTTAGGAAATGCAAGAGTAGACACTGCGTGCTTCGCCGTAGACACAGAGTGAGTAAAACTTAGTGACTAAATCATCCTAAACTACTGTTCTATATTTCTTGGTGGATAGTTACACCGTGATACGGCCGAGGCCTGGGATTAATTAACTGACTCATCATAATTCTGTATCAAATCTCCTACTATGCAGTCAAAAGCAGCATTAATGGTGGCCTTGAGACAGGCTGTGTTTCCATCGTGACACCCCTCCCCCTTGGCTACAGGAGGCATATAGCTAGGGAGATCTGCAAGGGGAGAAAGTGACGAAAAAAAGTTCTGACCAAGGTTATCAACCTAAAATGTTAACTTTGTTTCTCTCCACAGATGCTGCCAGACCTGCTGAGCATTTCAGAACAAAAGAGAAGGTCTGTGATAGGGTGGAAGCCAGGAGTGATGCAGTGAGAAAAGAAACGATGGTGCAAGGCAAAAGGGATAATAAAGAAATGAAAGATGGGTTCAGAGGAGATGTAAATGGCAACAACAGAACTATTACTAGCATCTACTGACTGAGAAAATGGGAGCAGTGGCTATGATCTGAAGCTGTTGAACTCAGCGTTGAGTCTGGAGGGCTGTAAAGTGCCTCATCAAAGATGTAAAAATGTATATTTTGGTTTGGTACTGAAGCAAGAATACCAGGATAACTCCAGGTTTGATTCTTGGCCTATGTGAATGATTTTCTGCATTAACATAGCAACGCAGCATTTGTCATGCTGGATCTTCTTCTGGCAACAAGTTTGCTGTCAGTGTTTTCTGATTGTCAGATATTTACAAGTCAGGCGTCTTGTTCATGCATTCAATGAAAGTATTGCATCTTTTAATTCCTTCAAAGCAAGTTTCTCCATATTTCTAGCAAGCCTAAACTACAGCTGCCACTTCTTATCTTTGATGATTCTATCTTAATCCTCCATTGCCAGCACTATGCCCAAAACCACAATTTGCTCCAAATAATTCTTTCCCCCTCAACATCTCTAAACTATTAATAAGCAAAATGACTCTTGACAACGCAGAGCGTGCGCGGAGCAATCGCCGACGTCATCAGTGTATGTGAACATTTGCCAGCTTGCCAGTATGAATGCACGCACATGATGTCACCATGCAATGACGCCTTCACCCCTCAATAGCCTTCTCCAATCACCCAGACAGTACCCCGCTCTCTCCCACCATCCCTTCTTCAATCGCCGCTTCACCCCGCTCAACCGCTCGCTCCCCACCACGGGGCTGCCTTCCCTCAGCCATTTGCTCCACCCGCCCCCGACCGTTCCCACCCCACCGTGGTCGAGAGGAGGGAAGCAGCACAGCCTGGACCGAGCAGCTGAGGGGGGGTGGGGGAGCGAGAGGCTAAGGTAAGACAGCAGGGAGCGAGCGGCAAGAAGACGGGTGCAGGAGGGAGCAGCGAAGAGAATCACAATGGCAGGAGGGAGCAGGGAACTGTTGGAGGTGGGATGGAGGCGGCGATGGGAACCATTGAGGGGATTTTCGGGTTGAATTTGTTTTTTGTGATAAATTGAGCAGTGCCATCTTTATTACTGGCAGCTGCCTGAGAGGTCGCAGACAGTGACGTTTCAGTGGATGAGGCTGCATTTGTGCATGTGCCAGTACTGCGCCACCTAGTGGTTGCGTTGTCAGCAAACAATCATATTTGGAGAGCTTTTTTTAATCTGTGTAGGATATAACTAGACCCTTGTTGTCTGATACCTCATTCCTCTCTCACCCTGTTACTCTTTTTTGTTTTACTCCATTTTATCAATGTTGCTTCATTATGGCAAGTGCTCCTGTGGCTTTCCTTTCATGTTTCTTGTAAACTAAAAAAATGCCTTTGTACATGTTCTTCTTCCTCCCCCCTTCCATTGTGTTCAAATCAAGATACATCATACTTGTGTTTCTCAACTGTCTTTTCTCTAATGATGTAGTTTAATGTAGCTGAGCTTCAATTGGACAAGGTAATTTGCTGGACAGCTAATACAAAGAATGCGACTGAGATTTAACTTATTGCATTGGTACGTAAATGGGTAGGTTTTCTGACTCCTTGTCTATGGCTGTGAGCAGGATCAGAAAGTCAGTATCAGGCTGCCCACAACTTTACAATCTTAGCTCCCAGTTGACCTCACCTTAAATGAGGACTCAGAACATGTAACCTAAAAGTCTGAGAAATAAGAAAATTCCACTGATTCAACAGAGAAGTTGTCATCGCAAAGCAATTGGTACTTTTGTCCATCTGGTAATCATGGGAAAACAGCATTAACAGTCACTGCACAAAGAGAGCATTTGACCTGTAGTGTCCCTTTGCGGAAATCAAGAACAGTTTGTTCTTTGTCATGCACAGGATCACTGAGAAAATGACTTAAGGATATTCAGTATTAACTCTAATCCTAAAATGATATGAATTCAGTTTACAATGTTCTTATGTTATCACTAGAGTAAGGAATTAGCTTTTATCATCTGCTATGCTTATTAATTCTAAGATAGATCATTGAATTTCTTCCTGTACCTTCCTTTACATGCCTATACCATAATTTCTGCTCTTTTATTTTGTGTCTACCCTTATGCACACGATGATTAAGCTGACTTGCTTTTTACAATTCCTTCACTTTTAAAGATAATCTGGCTTCTCAACTCTACAGAAAAGCTTTCATATACATTTCACCAAAATTGAAAATACAAAGCAAGTCAGTTTGCATCAGTAAAGAGAAAAGTGAAGTTAATGTTTCACGTGTAATCTCCATCACAACTGAAAATTAAAAGATAAGCATTTTATAAAGGCTGGAAAAAATAGACAGTAAAGGGAAGGAGTGGGACAGCAGATAGGACAAACTGTAAATTTGCATTATAGAAAACTAATGGAATGTGCATCTGTAAGTGTAACCTGGCCTCGCTGTGGCTCATTACTCTGATTCCTTTGGCCTCCTGTTACTAAGCAGGATCAACACAAGCTTCAGGAACAATATCTCATCTTTCTCCTGGGCAATCTTCAGTGAGGAGATCGAGCCCATGCTGTTAGCCTGCTTCTTTTCCTTTTCTGGGATTGGCAGTCCTGCTGTCTGTTTCCATCGTTTCTGTTTTAATTTTTGGTCTACATTTCATTTTTACATTTTTGCAGCTACCAATCTACTAAATCATACCCTCTCCACCACTTTTGATGCCCTTGTCCCCATTAAAATGTTTCTTTCGACTTAGTCATTCTTCCTCATCTGCACTCTCTCAAGTCCAAGGAATGCACATTTGAATGTCTTTGGTGGACAACGCGTTTAACCATCCATTGCCAGATCTGGCTGGACCACATAAAGCAGCATTGGGTCCTGTTCTCCATCGCTAAAATTGCTCACTATTCAAAATCATCCAGGATGCAACCTCTGGCTTCTCTTCACCACAAACCATCTGTTCCCCTACTTTCTCCACTCGCACCACCAAAAAAGTGTGAGGAAATCAGGGACTTTTTTGTCACAAAGATCAAGATAATCTGTTCAACTGCTCTGTTTCCTTCCCTTCCCCGAGCCCACCTGGCTAGACTTTCCCAAATGTTCCCCACTGCCCTAGCCCTGAACTCATGTCTTTTTGATAGATTCTATCCCATATCTTGTCTTGATCTCTCTAAGCTCATCTTATCCATGAGGCCCACATCCTACTCCCTTGATCCTATTCCAAGCAAGTTGTTCACCATCTAACTTTGCTTCCTGTACTCATATTATTAAGGGTTTCCTCTCATCAGTTACTGTCTCCCTACATTCCCCGCCCCCCCCCCCCCCCAACACCACCCAGTCTTCATATCTGCCACCATCACTCCTCTCCTCAAAAAAACAATCTTTGAGTCCTCTGTCTTTGCAAACTACCATCACATCTCCAAGCTCCCTCTCCTCTGCAAAATTCTTGAATGTGCTGCTACTTCTGAAATCCATGCTTACCTCAGGTTGGTGAAGCTGTACGGACATAGTTTGCTCTGAATTTGGCAACATTCTAGTAGACCTGATATTGACACCTAAGATGGGACCAACATGTTGACCAAAAAAAATCACCAAACCATTTTAAGTGAAAATAAATAAAAGAAAAAGGGGGCCAAATCACAAAGTCCAAAACAATCCACTTGAAGACAACATTTCCATCTGAGATAGACAGAAACACTCCTCTAATAGTAACCAAAAGAGACCACTACAATCCAGAGTGGAGACAGAAATACTCAGAGGTGCACAATGTAAATAAAGTGCTTGGGAAATGGAAGTATTCTTAGCTGTAAACATGAGTGGCATTGAAGGGTCCCTTATGCTTTATACATTAACATGGATTGATCTCTTGACCATACCAAAAGTAGGTTTGAGAAGATCAATTAATAACCAAGAAACAGCAAGTGCTCATTTTATTTTCTAAGAATTTACTCAGCAAACCTCCAATTATTTCTCAGAAGCTAGATGTTATTGAGAACTGGCCCTTATCACATTACTATCACAGCAGGCTAACATGCACAGTCTCATGCTATGATTTCTATGTTGCAGCACATATAATGCAAAAAGGTACCCATGTCGTCTGAATGCAAATTTCACCCAAGACAGCAGTGTTTCCATGGTGATAATAGTGGATTATGGGATACAGAATCAGTGTCAAGTCAATTTGCAGTTTATTTTGCCACAAATACCTGTTTTAGAGTGGACTTTAATCGAGAGAGTGGCAGGTACAGATAGATACTGGGGTGAGGTAAATTTGCAAATGTGCAATCTCACCACCAGTCATACACCAATAAAAAGGCTGCAGTGCAAATTGGGCCTACAGATTCACTAGAAAGAAAAACAGAATTGGGACTTGATTCTACCCATTACTCAGGTTTTTAAATTAGGCTCCCTCAATTAACTTCAATAGGGTATACTAATTAAAGATAGTGCAACATTCATTGGAACTGAACGTTTAAATGATGATCTTGTTTCAAACTGCCGGTCCTGGATAAAATTGAAGAAGCAATTTTACAGCAGCTTAATATCTGACTTGAATACTAATGAGGGCATGATTGCATTGAAAGGCTGGCGTTATTTCATGCAACGTGTGCTTGGGATCCTCATACTCTTGGGGATACAGTCAACGTGAATTCTGTTTCAATACAGGATATATTCTTCTGTTGTGTACCATTTAAAAAATGTACTTTGATGCAATTTTGCCAATCAATGCATATATGTTATTGAAGCATTTTGTCGCATAACGTGCTTCTATTGACAAAATATGGGTTATAAAATCTCTGATTTCCATGTCAATCTTTAAGCCGCTCTGCACGGTATCTATTCAGCTTTTGGATTAATAGTTTGTCCCAACCTCCTTTTGATACGTATGAGCTTTCTCCCAGACCACTCTATCTGGTTATTCCTCCAGATTTGCATATTTTTTGCACTCTTCACATATTTTGAAGCAAGTATCATTTTTTAATGAATATCCATCCAAATGTTCACTGTCAAACTGGTTTTGAAACTTTGACTACTGACTCAAAAATATTTGTTCTTATTTTGTAGGAAATCAATAAATAGAAATAGCGAATTGTTAAATGGATCTTCTTTCTCGATGGTAAGTTGATCCCTGCTGTGTGACATTGCACAGGACAAGATGGAGCTCATATATATCAACCCCATATCTGAATAGTACATCAACGTGCCCTTTATAGGCTCATACCTAAAGAACAATTGTTAGACAAGATACTTCTGGAACCCATACCCCATCTTCAGAAGATGAAAGACATAGGAAATAAACTGGACTGGAAAAAGCTACAAAAGAAAAAATCTCAGACAATCTGGCAGAGGTCCATAAAAACAATAATTGTTAATTTTGCCCCATCTTAAAAGAAGACTGAAATGAAACTAGCACCATCCCAACCTAGACAAATTTCTGCGTCATTCCGAATGGGTGTACCAGCATCACCGCTGATCTTGAGGACCCATTGAGAACACTTCCCTGTTTGAAAATGAACAACTTACCAGAACAGCTGCTAAACCAGTTAAAAACTCTCAGCTGGCTAGAGTCATACCGATCACAAAGGATGATAATTGTTGGAAGCCACTCATCTCAGCCCAGCTCATTGCTGCAAGAGTTCCTCAGGGGCCCAACCATCTTCAGCTTCTTTATCAATGACCTTCTTTCCACCATGAGGTCAGAAGTGTGGATATTTGCTGATGATTGCATAGTGTTCATTTTCATTCGTACCTCCTGTTATGATCAGGCGAGGAGAGGTAGAAAGGCTCCCCTCCTGTACCTCTCCTTGTTTGACTGCGACAAGGTTTATTTATTTTAAAACAGTGGATATGCTTACCAATTCAGTGAGTGTTTAACCCTTTATGTGCTATGATCATAAAAGAACCAGTCAGACAGGTTTTCTTAAGTTTAAACAAGAAAGAGGTTCGTTTAATATAAAATAAAAACAAAGGCTGGAAATACTCAGCAGGTCTGGCAGCATCTGTGGAGAGAAAAGCAGAGGTTCGTTTATTGTACTTAAAACCAAAAACTGATCTAAGTAAAATAATAAACTACACTCCAACTTCCACACATACACGAGAATCACACACACCCACATAGATTAGAGTGGAGAAGAATAGATTGGTTGGATTACAGTCCAGACCAATAAAAAAGAATATACAGTCTGTGGAGTCTGTCTGGCAGATGTGGTCCTGAAGTTTCTGGCCAGTAGATGTGGTCCATTGGTTCAGGGTTTTCTTGGAGACAGTAATGCAGATAGTTTTCTTCCCAGGGTCTCTGTCTGCAGCAATGATAGACTTGGATGTTTTGCAGCCAATAGGCAGGGTTCAAACTTGCCAGGTTGCCTGGAGAGAGAGAGAGAGGCAGACAGACTCCACTTGGGTCCTGCACTGGTCAAAATCAGTTGCTTGTCTCTCTGTAGAGAGAAGGAAATGCAAGTTTTCACACAGATGGTACACACTGCTGCCACTGTGCATTGGTGATGAAGGGAGTGAATGCTGAAGGTGGTGGATAGGGTGCCAATCATGCGGGTTGCTTTGCCTTGGATGGTGTTGAGCTTCTTGAGTGTTGTTGGTGCTACACCCAACCAGGCAAGTGGAGAATATTCCATCACAGTCCTGACCTGTGCCTTGTAGATGGTGGACAGGCACTGGGGAGTGAGGAGGTGAGTTACTCGTCGCAGAATTCCCAGCCTCTAACCTGCTCTTGTAGCCACAGTATTTATGTGGCTGGTCCAGTTCAGTTTCTGGTCAATGGTAACCCCCAGGATGTTGATAGTGGGGGATTCAGCAATGGTAATGCCATTGAACATCAAGAGGATATGGTTAAATTTTGCACTGATGTGCTTGTTTGAGGTGGCCATTGCCTGGCAATTGTGTGGCACAAATGTTACTTGCCACTTATCAGTCCAAGACTGAATGTTGTCTAAGTCTTGCTGCATCTGAACATGGGCTGCTTCAGTATCCGAGGACTCATGAATGGTGCAGAATATTGTGCAATCATCAGCGAACATCCCCACTTCTGACCTTATGATGGAGGGAAGGTCATTGATGAAGTAGCTGAAGATGGTTGGGCCTAGGACACTACCCTGAAGAACTCCTGCAGTGATGTCCTGGGGCTGAGATGATTGACCTCCAACAACCACAACCATCTTACTTTGTGCTAGGTATGACTCCAACCAGCAGAGAGTTTTCCCCCTGATTCCCATTGACTCCAATTTTGCTGGGGCTCCTTGATGCCATATTCGGTCAAATGCTGCCTTTGATGTCAAGGCAATCACTCTCACCTGTCTTCTGGTGCTCAGCTCTTTTGACCACATTTGGACAAAGGGGGTAATGAGGTCAGGAGCTGAGTGGCCCTGGCAAAACCCAAACTGAGCGTCAGCGAGCAGGTTATGTGCTGCTCGATAGGACTGTCAACGACATCTTCCATCGCTTGATGATCAAGCAGTAATTGATAGGGCAGTAATTGGCCGGGTTGGATTTGTCCTGCTTTTTGTGTACAGGACATACTTGGGCAATGTTCCACATTGCCAGGCAAATGCCAGTGTTGTAGCTGTACTGGAACAGCTTGGCTAGGGGCGTGGCCAGTTTAGTTTAGAGATACAGCACTGAAACAGGCCCTTCGGCCCACCGAGTCTGTGCCGACCATCAACCACCCATTTATACTAATCCTACACTAATCCCAGATTCCTACTACATCCCCACCTGTCCCTCTATTTCCCTACCACCTACCTATACTAGGGGCAATTTTTTTTATAATGGCCAATTAACCTATCAACCTGCAAGTCTTTGGCATGTGGGAGGAAACCCACGCAGACACAGGGAGAACTTGCAAACTCCACACAGGCAGTACCCAGAATCGAACCCGGGTCCCTGGAGCTGTGAGGCTGTGGTGCTAACCACTGCGCCACTGTGCCGCCCTAGAGCACAAGTCTTCAGTACTATTGCCGGAATGTTGTCAGGGCCCATAGCCTTTGCAGTATCCAGTGCCTTCAGCCATTTCTTGATATCACGTGGGGTGAATTGGATTGGCTGAAGATTGGCATCTGTGATACTAGGGACCTCAGGAGGACACCAAGATGGATCATCCACTCGGCACTTCTGGCTGAAGGTCGCTTAGCCCTGTCAATCGTTTGTTGCTTCCGTTGTTTGGCATGCAAGTAGTCCTGTGTTGTAGCTTCACCAGGCTGACTCCTCATTCTTAGGTATGCCTGGTGCTGCTCCTGGCATGCGCTCCTGCACTCTTCATTGAACCAGAGTTGGTCCCCCAGCTTGATGGTCATGGTAGAGTGGGTGATATGCTGGGCCATGAGATTACAGATTGTGGTTAAATACAATTCTGCTGCTGCTGATGACCCACAGCGCCTCATGGATGCCCAGTTTTGAGTTGTTAGATCTGCTCGAAATCTATCCCATTTAGCACAGTGGGAGTGCTACACTGCACGATGATGGGTAGGTATCCTCACTGTGAAGACAGGACTTCATCTCCACAAGGACTGTACGGTGGTCACTCCTAACAATACTGTCATGGACAGATGCATTTGCGACAGGTAGATTGGTGAGGACGAGGTCAAGTAGGTTTTTCCCTCTTGATGTTTCCCTCACCACCCGAAGCAGACCCAGTCTAGCAGCTATGTCCTTTAGGACCCGGCCAGCTCGGTCAGTAGTGGTGCTACCGAGCCACTCTTGGTGATGGATTTTGATGTCCCCCACCCAGAATTAGTTCAGAACCTGGTATGAAAAGACTCCAACACCATCAGGACATTCTATCACAAGGGTCAAACAGTAGCATTTCCAAACTAATAGACAAATTCCAAATTGCACAGTCCAATCTATTCTGCTCACCCAAAACCAGTTATAGCTTCAACCCCAGTAATACTCTGCAAACTAACACATTCTGACTTCACTACCATATCTGATTCTCAAAGGTACACCACTGACTTCTAGAAAACTCAAGCAGACGCATTTTATCCAATACACTTTATTCACTTTTATGTCAGCAGGCAACACAAGAAGTGTAAGAGGTGTGTCTATTCCCTGACATGCAATTCACTGCAACTGTTATGGTCAGCCAGAAGAATTATCAACCTGTTATGGAAAAGCATACCCTACCCAAAATAGGTATGCGGGATGTATAAACTACATGAAGGCCTGCTACCCGATCCCGACAGGACGCAACGACATATGTTGGGCTCAGGTCAGGTCGCACTTCCGGATCTGGCATTCGGGCTTGGGTTGGGTTGGGCTGGATCGGACGTGCTCCCTATCACCACCTCAGGTAAGTGACTCTAATGTTAATTGACTTTTTGGACTTTAAAGGTGGTTTTGTTACAGTTATTTTAAGCTTGTGTAGGTAAGGAACAAAGTGAAAAACGGAAGGTAAGTTAACTGATGGTCGGGTCGGGCGCAGGAAAAGAATGGAAGGACTCGGGCCGTGTCGTGCCTCATTTGCAGACCCGAGCAGGCCTTTACAACTGCATATCCTGCTAATGGTTGTATCTATAAATATATGTGCAGTGATGTAATGCTGCAGAGAGGGAGAGCAACCAGACATTTTTACTTGTAACAGCATGTCATCATTGATTTCATTAGAAAAGAATTCTGGTCAACTAAAGGCCAAAATAATCTTGAAATAAAGCATGAGGGGGAGTTTATACCTGCAAGATAGCATTCTGAAAGTTCAACTGCATTTTTACTGCTATGCCTCAAACTCAATGGAGTGTAAAATGTATCCACGATGTGGTGAGCTTACAGAGCAATGTGAATGGAGAGTGCACATTGAGGGAGTGTTTAGATTGCTTAACATGGGGTGTCCAAGATGCTCTTTCAGGCCTAATGTAGGCAGGAGCTCTTTTTATCCAGTCTGCAAAGCCCCTGCCAATTGGTTTCATCGTTGCATGCTAGTACAAAAAGCCAATTTCATATTCTGTTCAGGAACCTAGGAACAGGAGTAGGCCATTCAGCCCCTCAAGCCTATTCTGCCATTCATTGAGATAATGGCTGATCTGTATCCCTTAATGCTCTTGATTAGCAGAAAACTATTGAACTCAGATTTAAAGTTAATTGAGCTCATAATTACTGCTGTTTTTGGGAGTGAATTCCACATTTCTACCACCCTTTGTATGAAAAAGTGTTTTCTAACTTCTCTCCAGAATGGCCTTGCTCTGATTTTAAGGTTATGTCCCCTTGTCCTAGTCTCTTCACCAGCAGAAAAAGTTTATCTCCAACTACCCTATCAATTCGTTTCAAAATCCTCAATAAAATGCAATCAAATTAGCCCTTAAAACAAACCTAATTTATATAGCCTTTCCTCACAGTTTAACTATTGCAGCCCTGGTAGCATTCTGGTGAATCTGCATTGCACTCTTGCAAGGCTTTACATCCTTTTCAAGGTGCAGTGCCTCTGCTTCAGCTCTTTAAAATTCCTGTTCCTGGAAATCTGCAAAAGGTTGTTCTCTGATTGGTGGTTTTAGATGAATCCAAGTGCTGCCTGTGTCAATCAGGAATCAGCCTTTACCAATCTCCCAAAAGTTTAAAAACCTGAATGAACCTTTCTGTTTGCAAGCTACAGGGTAGAGAGATGACGGAGGAAGGAGTGGCAGGGAGGGGAGTTGGGAATACGGTTTTGAGGTTTTTCACGTATGTAGCATGTATGAGTGATCTCATTTTTGTGCAATTTTAGTGTTGGGGTCTCAAATTTTTGTGTATAGGAATGTTGGAATTTCAGTTTATCTAGGAGTTGTACTTTTGGGTATGGGGACTTGCATTGCTATGTAATCATATGAAGTCCACTCACATGTTTTGGTACATAATCCAGCCCATAGCATCAAACGTTTGCACATCCTTGGCTTAATATATTAAAAAAATTCTTGCAGACAGTCAGTTAATTCAGCCACTTACAGTGTACAATGGTTTATCTACCTCTCATTATACAGGTTTTAACCACAGTCTAAAAAGCACCGATCTACCTTGAAATAATACCATGGAAGACTAGCAGATAAGCCTTAACACTTTCATCTGAAATATCTCTCTCCACTATTTTACCTGCTTTGCCAACCCATTGCCAACAGTGAATGTTTCCACTAAAATATTGAAAAAATTTCAGAGAAATACATTAAGCAGTTACTGCAAACTGTACTTTGTTGCATATTGGGAATAATGTATTGCTATTCCTTGCAACAAATGGTGAATTTTTTGTGCTGATCACTGCTGAGCAAAGTGAAAAGCATTTCAATTTGGTTAACAAGTGATGTCAATAGTAGAGTAAATATCTTCTTAACCTGTATCTACAATGTGCCTTAGTCCCAATCTCAATCCTATCCCTATTACACCGATACAAATTTCACCACTTTCCACACCAACAATCACTATGACGTCTCTAAGTGCGCGTGGCAATTTTGTGCTGATTAGAAACAATGGGAGGAAATTTATGCTGGCGGCGGGGGTCTTAACGTCAGGGAAACGAATTTAGTGCCCATCAGGCACTTAAATGGACAGCAGCGGGCCTTGCATAGGATTTAGGACCCCGTTGTGGAAATCCTGGCCTTGCAGAGCTGCTGGCCAACCAGAGGATGGCAGCTACAGCCCCACTGTGGAGGCAGTAGCTGCACCTACCGGAGGCCACAGAGCGTTGCTGGAGCCAGGTCTCAGGTAGTTCAAGGCGGGAGGAGGCTCACAGGGTGGGGGTCGGCAGCAAGGGCAGGGGATGGCCCTCAGCGGGCCGTCCCTTCACGATGCCTGCTTCCTCAATCAGGCACTGTGCCTTTGATCGAGGGACCCCACCCTCCCCACCCGGAGCCAGGAAGCAATTTGCACAATTTTCCTACTGTGCTTCCCATGCGGCAACAAGGCTGCCTGCCACACAGATAATTGCAGCTGCAGCAGGAAGAGGCCCTTAATTGGGGGTTAATTGACTAAATTTCGGTGGAGGCAGAATGGTGGAGGCAACACCCCCCACCGCCCCCCCAAACACCATCCCACCTGATTTTATGCTCTCCTGCCTTTAAACCTGCCATGGAGAAAGAACATAAAATTCCACCCAGTGTCTGTTATAGATCCACGGTCACTCGGATCTGGAATCAGAGCACTCAAGTTCACAGAATCCCACAATCAGCAGGCAGTAAAGACTTTCATCCCATCAATCTGGATTGGATTTGAACCTGACACTCACCATTAAAAGGCTACTATCTAATTAGATGCGCCACTCACTCCTCCCTAACTTTTCAGTCATTTTATTATGCTAGCTAGTTTCAGCTACCAGACTACAATTAAAGACAAAACATGCTGGAATCATTACTCTATTAAACGTGCATCAAATAGAGGTATTTGTGGCAGATAATTAATCCATGTTTTACGATCCAACTTTGGAAGCAAAGACAATTATCATTCATAAAAGCATTTAACTAAGCTGCAGCTTTTCTCCAAAAGTCTTTTCTCTCTCGCTGTGCTCTCTTCTTTTATCATAATATTCTTGGTTCCAGCAGTCAGGGAGCGATAGAGGCCTAGATTTTCATTATTGTTGATTCCTTTCCGTGTTGTTTCAGTCGCTGTGAGGCAACTATGGAGTGACCTCTCCATGGCGCATGCCTGGTTGATTATAATCAATGTAATAAGAAAGATTTGGTGTACAATTTATTGTATGATAACATCTCTGCAAATTCACTCACTGCAGCTGCTTAATGGGTCAGGATAATGACTGAATAAAATTGAGTAGCCTGGGAGAAATTCCGGCTGCAAGAAAATAATGGGGGTTGGAGGATGAAGGTAGGTGAACCCACACCATCCTTCGTATACTCTAATTCCAGGGTTGATCTGAACCAGTCTGGGTGGGGTAAAATGGTCAAGGCTCACAACTTCCTACAATGCAGTAGTTTTTTAACTGTTTAGTGCATCATGGATAATATACAAAAGTCAGTACACTGTTCCCTTTGAATTCAAACAGTACTCACATACACTGTTTCCTAATTCTCTTCAATTTCAAAAAGTAGCCACATATGTTGTTCCCTTTAATTCTCCTTAGTTTCAAACATTACTCACCCCGACAATCACTTGGAGTATGTTCCCATCTGTGCAGATGATCAAGTCCATAAACACATACTTCTTATAGAACAAGATGCAGGACGGATGTTCCCGATGGTGGGGGAGTCCAGAACCAGGGGTCATAGTCTAAGGAAACGGGGTAAACCTTTCAGGACAGAGATGAGGAGAAATTTCTTCACCCAGAGAGTGGTGAGCCTGTCGAATTCGCTACCACAGAAAGCAGTTGAGGCCAAAACATTGTATGTTTTAAAGAAGGAGTTAGATATAGCTCTTGGGTCTAAAGGGATCAAAGGGTATGGGGCGAAAGCGGGAACAAGCTACTGAGTTGGATGATCAACCATGAGCATAATGAATGGTGGAGCAGGCTCGAAGGGCCGAATGGCCTACTCCTGCTCCTATTTTCTATGTTTCTATCTAATAAATATCACACCTGTGACAATGATTAGCACAGCCCCTTTTGACTGTAATATCTTAATCTTGTCTGTTTCTACAAATCTATGGAATGTTTGATTTGATCACCTCCACATCCTGAGTCAGTGAAGTCCATTGTCACACAAGGAAATGTCCTCATTCTGCGCAATGTTTTAACCATTATCACACAAAGGTATTTTGATGGGGAAAATTCTGGGTTTATCAGCATCATCAGGTTGGGGAACAGGTTTTACTCTCTGTAACAGTTTTGAGATTATCATTTCCAAGGGAAGTGGGAGCCAATCTAGAGGCAGTGGAACCACAGTCGTTATTTTGTAAGTCCTGTTAACAGCTTGGCCACAGGACTTCAATGGTCAGGACAGTCACATAAATTTAAACAAATGTATGACATTGTGTGGTCTGATTACTCCAGGTATTTCCTGGTTAGCATATGCATGAAGTCAACCCATCATGTCTGTCACTCTACATGAATAATTTCCTTTCAGTTCACAGCTTGTTTTAAAAGTTCAGTTAAATGTACCGCTGGTTCCTGGGATACAAAACTTGGCCAATTTCTTATGATTGGCCAATTTATAAATTGCCTTTACAGCTCAGTCACTTGACCCTTCAATGTCAGTTTACTTTAAGTTCTTGCTGCAAGTCTGGCTACAGGCAGGAAGCAGCAGAAGAGCACAGAAAAAAAGAACTTTCTTGTCATTACTTCTGTGCTGAAGTCAAATATAACCACCAAAAAAAAACTCGTTACTCGCCATGCACATGTTGAAAACTTCAGAGGTCACTGTTGGTTATCAAAAGGGCATCAACAAAATTCTAACTGTACAATTTATTAATTAGCCAATTCTCGGCATATAAATCAAACACACTGCATTGCCAAAAAACAAAACATTACTTTAATACTAGCGTTGTTCCCTAAGAAACAGTAAGGGCTGAGAAAGAAGAACAAATGGAATGTTGCAGCAAGCCACATCACTGTTTACTTGTGATAGAGAGGGTAGTAGGATGGTGGAGTGTTATGTCTCCTAGATCATTGCAAAATAATTCCAGTGGGCATTTTTAGGACATGGAATTCCACAGTTGACTACCCTGCCCCTTTTCCTCCATTATCTTCAGCCCAATACCACTCAAAAAAGATTCAATGCACAATTGATCACACGGTAACATCTGTACTGTCACTGCTAACTTGATAAATGCAGTGGGCTTTAATTCAATTAGAGCCATGTTGGCAATTTCTGTCAGTCAGAAACCGACAATTGTAAATGCAGGATAGTCCAAGGAATTTCCATGCACTGTTCAAAACATTGTCAGTGAAGTAGAGTATATTCCACTTGTATCACTATGTTGAATCACCCATGAATCAGCCCTATCTTCACAATTAGAAACTGGGAAATTGATCAGACTGAAAGGTGATGAGAGGAAGGTGGATTTGGCCTATCAGAACAAGACAAAATTGTTACCTTTCTTATGTCAACAGTTTCTGTCTTGCAAAACAGCAAAAAAAATACCCTTTAGAAAATAGTATCAGCTTGTGATTACTACTTAATTGAGCTATTTGTTTCTTTTTAAATTTAAGATAAGTAAAATATCTTCAGTACTAGTTTCCTTTGTGGACGTGTTGAAGCGAAGTCTGGCAGGAGATCCCTTTGCAGCGCATCCGTGCAGAAGTACAGCAGCAGTATTTGTGGTATCTTCAGAGACTAATTATGGGCCAGTTGTTTTTTTCTTCAATCTTAACTGAGTAATTTATACTTGAAGCAGCAGAGTCTACCATCTAAGTGCCTTGATGCAAGTTAAATTCCACACAGCCAGACAAGCCACAGATATGGAGCAGTTGCTCCTCTTTTTAATTTTCACTCCATGGTGCTGCTGCTGAATTGTTATGTCTCATTTTGGGCATTCTTTCATGAGACATAACTCAACAGCAAAACGATTAATTGATTATTTGATCACCCTCATTCATATATTGAAACTCTTTAGAGACGCTAAGCTTAAATATTGGCTGAGAAGTACTTTTCATGCATACTTACAGAGTTATACAATGGGGAATAAGATGGATTATATCATGTATGATTGAACAATGTATTTTAAAACATACTTCTCTGTGATATATACAGTTATTTATACTTATTAATGTCTATTTACTCACTTCAAATTTTCCAGCTTATTTATGTACCCAATTTGTTATATCTGTATTGATTTTTCAGTATCCCTCTGGATACACATACAAGCGTAGAGGGGCCTTATTTATTCACACTCATTTGATTCTATACTGAGATTTCATGCAGGACTGGTAGAATTTTTGCTTCCTTAGCAAGAGAAACAGTAGGGAATCTTAACTGTGTGGTGTTAAGGCACCTCAGTACATACTTACTGCAGAGCTTTGAATGGTATTTTCTGTTACCACATAATAAATTATCACCATCTGTAAATTAAGTAGCAGGCTTGATGACATTATGTAAATTTGTCAGTTTAACAATTGGATGTGAAGCACTTGACCTTTGTTAACAAGTGCCACTCAGTTTTCAATTGAGCTAATCCTGCAAAACAACTTGCAAACCAAAACTCACAAAGAAGGTATGCTTTGGTAAAATGCAGTTAAAAGTAGCGGTGAAAAGTGTTATCAAATGTACACAAATCTGGAGAATAAAGTAAGGTCCCATACACTAATCAGGTGGTCCACATTATTTGGGCATTTGATGGCTGGGTAAAAATTGCCATGTTACCAGTGATGTAGAAGAATCCAAAAGCAGGTAGACCAACCATCAGTATTTTGCACTGGCAGTTTTTTGGGGAACAGTCCTCATATCTCCATTTGCTAACAGTTCATATGCTGCTCTACCCTTAGCACCATTCTTACCAGAATCCATTTGCTAATGACACTAATCCTGGTTCCTGTATACTGTTGAAAGAAATTCTAATGGGAACTGGAATTTATGACTTTAGTATGAAGCATTTGGAATTACTTTCATCGGCAACAGTATTGTGGCATTGAAGGAAGAGGGAAGTGGATTGGAATGAATGAGTGAAAATGGACAAAAAAAGGAGGTGAACTAAATAGTAATGAAGGGGAGAGGGAATTAAGAAGGAAATGGATGACAATGAATGGAAGAGGGAAATTAAGGGCAGGAAAAGAAGTAAGTTTTTTTTATATTCGTTGCTGGAAGAAGTGCCTTTGAGGAAAAAAATTGGAGAAGCTGGGAGTGTACTTTGGAGTCAGGCAGGAAGGTGATTGTCAGCATTGTGAAGCGAGGACCAGCATTAATATGGGGGTGGGGTGACCAGGGCATTGAGAATGCTAAGAAGAATTAGTCAGAAGAGTGCCCGAGTGAAATGGGAGAGAGAAGAATACGTAGAACTGGGTTGGAGAGGGAGGAGAGTGCCCAGATAAACTGACTGAAGGGGGTGAGAACATTGCCAGATTGAACTGAGTGGGGAGGAGGAACAAGAGTGCCAGTGTGAATTGGAATGGTCGAAGGAGTGTTCTTTTGAACGGGAAGAAGTTGGATGGGACAGTGCATGTGTCAACTCTGTCTGGAGAAGACAGTGCCTCTGTGAACTAGACCAGACCAGGGGTGGGATTTGATGTGAGAGTGAGACTTTTGGGGAACTGATGATTGAGTAGAAATCTAAATATCACTTTATTTTCTTTCTTTATTCAGATTAAAAATCTATCAATTTATGAAGTGTAAAAGTGCTTAAAATTTAGCAGATTGCATTATTTTTAATGTAACAATTCTAATTTTTCCAGCGCAGCATACCCTTGGGTTCTTCATGAAATGTACCATCAATTTTGTAGTCACAAGCTTTCAAAACCTCTCTGGCTTTTACCTGCTGGCATTTCTTCCTCCAATATCAGTAAAGAGATTAAATTTATACCTCAGGGTATTCTTTGGTTGTCAGCTTTTTGGGGCTTTTTCAGCTTTTTTGAGGCTATTTTTGAGGCAGCTTGTGAGAATGACCTTAAAAGAGGTGCATGATTCAAACTGCTCAAAATCATGTCAGAGAAAAGGCAAAGGGTGAAGCTGTAACAAAAGGACATCGCCAGAAAATGGGGTTGTTCTTATCTTTGACAAATCCCTCATTCTGTGTAAATTCATTTTAAGCATTTATATAGTCATTCTTAGTGTTCACATATCAGACACGTAAGAGTTTTTTGATTAGATGCTAAAATCACATTAAGTGGCTTATCACAAGATAACAGGAGGCTAATGCCTTATTCATTTTCTGAACAAAGCTGCAATATACAGTATTCTCTTCATGTGCAAAACATGTTGGCCTAGATTTAGAAATGATCATAATTGCACGAGTAAAATTCTGCATTCCATCAAACACTTTATGGTAATCTTACTGCAATTTCAACTGCTCCCCTTGTGTACAAATAAGTGCAAGGTTTAAAAACAAGTACAATTTTTGTCATAGTTGAAAACAACTTTACACTTCTGTCTCTCACTATTTATCCTAACCAATTTTAATTTCCAAAGAATATTTTCCCAGTTGGAAATATATATATTTTTCCTCCACAATTCCATCCCCTGCTTTCCTGAAAGTGTTGAATTCCTGTTGAGATTCGGGTTCTGTGCATGCTAAGCACTCAAATGGGTATTGTTCAAATGTGAGCTTTGAAAGCAAGTGATACTAAGCTGTTCATTTTTACAGAGACACCACAGTCAAGTCCAATCCTGTCCTTGCTCAATGTCCACCCAACTTCAATTCCAGCATGGATAGCTATCAAGAATGGGAATTCTTCGCTAACTGAGACACTGAAGCCATGAAACTGGGCTCTGCCACACCGCTGATGCCAGTGCTATAGAAGCCCCAAAGTGAACTAATGGCAGCCAGAACACTTCTGGCCACCTCTGGCGCAGCCTGTAATGTGTGCCCTGATTGACAGGGTGTTAGAGCAGGTGTGCAGTCCATGCACCAGAAGCCTGCAGAGTGGGTGGATCGTGACGTCAATGAACCTCCAAGACTGAACTGGCACAGGATCCGCCAATTTGGACCACCTGGCTAATGACTCCCCTCCACCACCCGACAACGTGAGGACAGTGCAGCTATAATGAGAGCCATGCAGCAATAAGGAACATTGTGGAGCAATCTATCAACATCCTAAAGCAATGGTTCTGCCACCTGGACCGCTCAGGCTGGATGGGGGTGGGGGGGTGGGGGGTGGGGGGGGGGGTGCCCTCCAATACTCACCAGAGTGTGTGTCAATATTCGTCACAGTCTGCTGCATTCTCTACAATCTAGCTATCATGATGGCACAGCCCTTGCCACCATGCACTCAGAAGCCACCTCAAGAGGAGGAGGAGGCAGGGAGGAGACATCCGGGACCCCTTCACTCTGGACGGGCTGTCAGTGAGTGGATATTCAGACTCTGGTTCCCGAAGATGTCATTCAAACATCACATTCCCCACCTTTCAGTCCATCTGCTATGTACCATCACAGCATCCTCTTGGCCAAAGTCCAGAAATAAAAGCCACCAACAAATTTCCGTAACAACTTTATCCAACAACATTTCCAATAATATACATAAAAGTGAACTATTCACCTTTGTACATTCCCTTAGTGCCTGTCTTACAGGTGCCTTTGCCTGTCCCAGTGTTCCTACACAGTGCTACCTGAGTGACTGCAACATGGCTCGCGGAAGCTGCTGGCTTTCACTAGGAGATATAGCACATGGCCTTGCACAACGACCTCGAGCAGCTCTGGGTCTCGGACTGCACCATCGCGCCATGGGTGGCAACAGTCTGGGCTGGCTAGCTGAAAGGCAACAGCAAGGGCACGGGCAGAGGAACAGAATGCTGTCATCCTGAGAGGACAGCAGGCTTGTGCACCATGGAGCCAATGGCAGTGCCTCAGCAATCCTAGTCATTTGTTTTAGGTCAGATTGCTAGACTGCTGTGAAAGCCTGCAAGCCCCTTTTAGCATTGCTATCTGCAGCCATGATGGCAGCAGTCTGAACCTGAATGGCATCAATCATGAATCTCATGACCTTTGACTGAGCTTCCACCTCAGCACTGAGACATTGGGTGGCTTCTGCCTGTGCTGCAATGGAAGCTGAGTCATCGCCACAAGACTCTGTATCATGGATGGATCCACAAGTACTGTAATGGAGTTGGCCACCACTTCCACGCTGGAAAAGATAGGTTCCCAGCTCTATGCGAAGCCCTGTTCCAAGTTGGAGCCAGACTTCTCTACGCTCCTTGTTGGTGACAACAGGCTGTCTGGCAGCCCTGCCAATGCACCAAGCATCTCAGTGTGCATGCCTATCAGCGTTCTTCAGTACACTGCCCCACCAAATCCTTATCTGAGTCCTCTGCCACAGAACTCATCAGCGACCTTGTCCTCTGTTGAGCTGGCTGTCAAACTATCCTTTATGCCTGGCCTGGCAGCAGCCCCACTCATGCTCAGTGGCTACCACATGCAGATCCCAACTCTATACTACTGTCTAAGGCACATACAGTGCCAGTATCTGAGCTGGTAGCTACGAGTGTCAGATCATATGTTGGTGCTTCTTCATCAGAGGTCAGATGTAGCTGTCACCCTTCCTCGTGAGCCTGCAGTGGCAGGCCAAGGAAAAGCTCTTGGGTATCTTAAAGCAGAAATGTAGGAGGGTTGGAGTGAGGGTAGGCTGGTGGGATGAAAAAAGAAGTCCATGGTCACACCATCTGCAGCTTGCACCATGCCAGATAGCAGGATGAGGGTGAGGATTTGAGAAAGGGCATAAGGCAAGAACAAGCAGTCATCCTGACGTTTCTTGGGAATGCCAGATGCAACAGTCTCCATCAAAGCCACCCCTGTGATGCTGAGCATCTTCTCCTCCAGAGGGTTCCGGCGATGCAGGAGAGCCTGTTCCCCTCTGGTTCTGCTCTGCTCCCTCCTGTTATGGGCGACCTTGTCCTGCAAGAGAGAGGGAAGAATGTCAGTGAATGTGTTGCAATGTGTTTGGGTGATGTGTCTGCCCAAACCTGAACATATGTGGAAGCAACAAGAGATGAGTGTGAGGTTGGTAGCATTGGTAGGTGTATGAGGGTGAGATAAAGTATCTGAACGTTGGACCTGTATCCTGATTGCTAGAGATTGCTGATGGGTAAGTGATGGGGACTGGAGCTTTGAGCAGCATGAAAAGTTGATTGGTAGGAGGTGTCATTAAAGATGTATTCACTGAGCTTGACCACCCATGTGAGGTCATTGAACTTCTTGCAGCACTGCTGCCAGGTCTCAGGGCCAGATGCCAGGAAATAGCCTCCCTGGCCACCTGCTCCTATTTCTTTCTCAGGCTGCGCCTCGAGTCTCTCCTGGCCCCTTTTGGAAACATTGCAGCTCTCCTCCTTTCCATCTCCTGTACTAATGCCACCAGCGCCACATCAGAAAACCAGGGAGCCCTCTATCCTGGCTATTACTCCATTTTCTGAGCTTTTGCTTCTCTGCAAACTCTTCATTGAACTTCTTGCAGCAATTTCTGTACAGTAAGTGCAACTCCCTTTTAAGAAGTGCAGGCTAGCTGAAACATGTGCGAACACTGCTGGGCTGCCTTTTGAGCCTGCAGTTAGCCAACAGCGTATTCCGCGCTGGGATGTACATTGAAATCATTTAGATAAGGAACAGCATGAAGGTTAGTTGCCGCCTGCTTCAACGTATCTGGACGCAAGGTCATTGCGCACGGTGACCCCCACACCTGAAAACGGGCTATGACGCATTTTTCCCTGAGATTAGTTGTAGTGCTCTTCAGCTTTTCTGGCTGAGAGCAGCTAACTCAACCCAGGCTGGGCATCAAACTCAGATGTTTTCCACTCTGGTTGGCTGAACTACTTACTGGATAAATTTGCTGGATCATCTTCTTCTTCTTCTTCTTCTTTGGCCTCCTTGTCTCAGGAGACAATGGGTAAACGCCTGGAGGTGGTCAGTGGTTTGTGGAGCAGCAACTGGAGTGGCTATAAAGGACAATTCTAGAGTGACAGACTCTTCCACAGGTGCTGCAGATAAAATTGGTTGTCGGGGCTGTTACACAGTTGGCTCTCCCCTTGCGCTTCTGTCTTTTTTCCTGCCAACTGCTAAGTCTCTTCGACTCGCCACACTTTAACCCCGTCTTTATGGCTGCCCGCCAGCTCTGGCGATCGCTGGCAACTGACTCCCACGACTTGTGATCAATGTCACAGGACTTCATGTCGCGTTTGCAGACGTCTTTAAAGCGGAGATGTGGACGGCCGGTGGGTCTGAAACCAGTGGTGAGCTCGCTGTACAATGTGTCCTTGGGGAGCCTGTCATCTTCCATGCGGCTCACATGGCCAAGCCATCTCAAGCGCCGCTGACTCAGTAGTGTGTATAAGCTGGGGATGTTGGCCGCCTCAAGGACTTCTGTGTTGGAGATACGGTCCTGCCACCTGATGCCAAGTATTCTCCGGAGGCAGCGAAGATGGAATGAATTGAGACGTCGCTCTTGGCTGACATACGTTGTCCAGGCCTCGCTGCCCTAGAGCAAGGTACTGAGGACACTGGCTTGATACACTCAGACTTTTGTGTTCCGTGTCAGTGCGCCATTTTCCCACACTCTCTTGGCCAGTCTGGACATAGCAGTGGAAGCCTTTCCCATGCGCTTGTTGATTTTTGCATTGAGAGGTTACTGGTGATAGTTGAACCTAGGTAGGTGAACTCTTGAACCACTTCTGGCGCCCGCTGGATCATGAGAGGAGCTATAAATATAATGTTTTAATGGTGATAATGAATAAGGTAATTCAATTAGAAAGATGGAAAGGAAAAATATTTGCATGTGCATATTGACCATTCACTGAAGTTTCGAGTAATGTGAAACTGCTTTCAATAAGTTTACAGTATAAGGAGTCAGAAAGTGTGAAAAGCCATTTGGCCCATAAAATCCTCCCCTGCTACATACCCAATATAATCTACCCCAATCTAAAGTGCAACATAAAAACTTCTGTTCATGAGCAATCAGGCAAAATTCAAGATTAGCTATCAATTCTCATCTCTCTGCTGGCCAAACCTAGCCAGCAAACCCAAAAGTGAAACCTGTGTCTGACCCCAGTAGTACCATTGTGGTTCATGCAATATTTGATCATCTTAGTTTATATATATTTGTATTAATTTTCAATCCTTTTCCTATCCAGATATTTAATTATTTTTGAAGAGGTTAATTGCATTACACCAACAACTTCTGATGAAAATTTGTTCTACATATCTACTACCACAAAGAGAAAAATATTCTCATTCTTAATTGCTCCTGATGCTTGTTACTTTTGAACCTGCATCTTTGGTACTGTCAGCCCAGGTTAAATAGCCTCCTTACATCGACATCATCCCAGCCTCTCCACATTTTAAAATACTATCTTCCTCAATAATTTTGAAGCCCATGTCACATATTCATCCTTGTGTCTATTTTTGAAGGCAAGATTAAACTGTACACAACATTCAAAATGTGGTCTCCCCAGTGATCCATGCAAGGTTAGAATATTTATCTTTCAAATGGACTTCCTTGTATATCCCAGGTTAGGTTGTGCTCCACATATGTAGTTCCTGATCACCTTCCTCTTTGTTTTTCTTTCTGTTTGGAGTGCTTGCACTGGTTAGATAATCCTACTTGCAGGTAGAGCCTAAAAAATGAGGAATAATTGTCACTTTATAACGTAAGTGAATGAATCTTATATTAACACACTTTCTTTCTCTTTTGTTTCTGCTTCATAACTGCAAAATAATACTCTAATTATCCACTCCTTTGCATTGTCTGACCATACTATTCTGCAGTGATGACATCACAAAAGTGTTTCACAACTTTCACTGTAATTTCAGTTCTACTTTTCAAATATTATCAGCACTGTTTCTCTGTATATCAACTTATATGATGAAAAGATTTGAGTTTACTGTGCGTCACACTTTAAATATGTTCATAGCACAAAAGAGTTACACATTTTTAATTGCTTCTATTAACCATGCAATTCATGCAAAGATAATCAGCTAGATTTAAACTCATTGAAAACACTGACACAGACAAAATCGGACCCATTAATATGACAGAAAAACTATTATAGTTATTTTCCTTCCCCAGTATGTTACTATAATCTCCTTCGAATATATAATAAATACATAAAACATTCAAGAATTCTGGAAAACAAATACAAAACAGATATGGTTGCTTGTGGCACCTTACCGTATATTCAACTTTCAGCTCCACAGGCTGAACCTTTCTCAGCAGACTTCTCCTTGTCTTCTGCTCCATTCAAATAGCTCCTGTTCTTATCTTTCTGATTGTCCCTCACTACTGTATTAATTCTATGCCTCTATTGTTTCATTTCTGGCTCTTATCACCCCCTCCTCGGGGCTTGATTTTTTTCCCACTTAGAGCCTTTCAGATTTCTATGTAATTACAACCTTTGATCCTTTTGTGCACACATGGCCCTAACTACCTTTGACTGAAGCCACCAATTTTGGGGTGTCTCACTGACTTCACTCCCCAAACGACACCATGGATAATTAATCAATATACTGTCAAATCGTGTTAATGACAAACAGTAAGTGTAAGATTGTAATTCTGAGGTTTGTATGTCATCCAGAAATCATTTCAGATTCATTTGTAACAATCTCTGAATCTCTGGGGTAAACAAAAAACCTATTATTCAATCCCAGCCATCCACTATTCTATTTCCACCAGCATAACATCCAAATAACGAAAATACAAATAAATGTAAGATCATGAAATTACATCAACTGGTTTTCTTTGGCTGAAAACATGCAAAATAAGCATTTACATTTCTCTCAGTTACAATCTATTACAAGTATTGTAAATAGAATATATGTTTCAGCCAGTCATGTGTAATAATAAATGTATCCACTCAGGAATCAGATCATTACACACTAATGACTCTGATCACTTACGAGTTATCCAAGCTGCTTCATTTATGGATATAATATTCCAATCACACTGTTGATTTTGGCTAGGGTCTATTTTACATACAGTATCTAACCAATAAGACCATGTGACAGTTGTTACTTCATCTCCATGGGGTGTAAAATTTATTCCATGTAAGTGAGACTGCAACCCAACTGGAACTACTTTCCCATGAGCCAACAGCAATTGAAAAAATCAAACAGCTGTGCGTTTGCTCTCAGCACCAGTGAGCTCTGGCGGTAACCATAGCAACTGTCATTCTCACCATCTTGGTTTTCTCTCCATAAATGACTGACTAAATAGATCCCTTCTGTCTTTCACACCAAATTCACTGATTTGCTGAATAAATTAATTCTCTCTTCCAATCGCCTCTCTGTAAATTACTGAATAAACAAATCCCGTTTGTCCTTCACACTAAACTCACTGACCCAAAATAAAATTGAACAATACAGCCCTTCCTGCCAATGTTATAATAACCAGCTGGTGCACACACAGTTCTTCACTCTATACTATACCTCACCCATGAACTGATGACATCACATAATGGTAATATCTGCCATTAGTGTTCTATGGTGCCATGTTATACCACTACTTTTCACAAAGTGAAGGAATGACTATGTTCGACCAAGATAACATGCCGCTGAAAAATATGAATAGTATATTGCATAGAAAGTTACTCAGCACAATTTTTGTTCTGCTCATGAGGAAGACTAAAGAATTCACTCAGGACTTCTGTATTCATGGAGTAAACAACATATTTGAGAATTTACAGTGCAATGTCTTCTATCTATAGAGGAATGATGTATGTTTTGTCCAGGTGATAACATCCATGTGAAACAAAGAGTATTAATTTTCTTTGATCATAAACATGTTAGGTCTTTGCTACCATTTTGAATTCCAAAAACACATACCATAGTAAATTAGAATCTTAGAATGATGCGGGACAAAAGGAGGCCTTTCAGCTCCTCATGTCTGTGTCAGCTCTTTGCTAAAGTTCTTTCCCCATAGTGTTGTGAATGCATTCCCTTCAATTATTTATCCAATTTTTTTGAATGTTAATGGTGAATCTGCTTCCACCTTTCAGTCAATGCATTCTAGATCACAACAACTTACTGTGCAAAAAAAAAAGGTTCCTTATGTTGTCTCTGATTCTTTTGCAAATTCCTTAAATCTGTGTCCTCTGGTTAGCAACCCTTCTGCCACTGGAGACAGTTTATCCTTATTTACGGTATCAAAACCATTCATGTTTTTGAACACTTCTGTCAATCTCCTCTTAATCTCCTTTGCTCCAAGATGAACAACCCCAGCTTCTCCGGTCTCTCCATGTAACTGAAGTCCCTCATCCCTGATACCATACTAGTAAATCTCTTCTGAACTAAAAACAAGAAATGCTGGACCCACTCAGCGGGTCTGGCAGCATCTGTGGAAAGAGAAGCAGAGTTAACGTTTCGGGTCAGTGACCCTTCGGAACCGAAGACCTGCTGAGTGGTTCCAGCATTTCTTGTTTTTAGTTCAGATTTCCAGCATCCGCAGTATTTTGCTTTTAATCTCTTCTGAACCCTTTCCAAGGTTTTGACATCCTTGAACAATATACTCCAGCTGAGGCTTAACCAGTGTTTTACAAAGGTATTGTACTCTTTCCCAATTAATAAAGCCAAGGATCCCATTTTTTTTAAAGAAAGCTCTCTCAACTTGTCCCGTTACCTTCAAAAGGTTGTGTACATACACCCCCAAGTCTCCCTGCACCTGCACCCCCTTTAAAATTGTTTATCATTTCATTTGTATTGCCTCTGCTAAATTCAATCATACCAAAATGCATTTCCCCTTTAGATTTCATCTGCCACGTGTCAGCCCATTTTGCCAGCCTGTCTATATCCTGCTGAAGTCTGTTACTATCCTTCTCATTACTTACTGCATTTCAGAGTTTCATGTCATCTGCAAACTTTGAAATTATTCCATTGTTACAGCCAGGTGGGTGATAGTGCGGCTTGTTCCCAGTGTTCACCTCCCAACTGACCACAGCAAGTGTTTTTGTTACTAGTGTTTGAAACCCTTGTGTTTTATTTGGAAAATAAACAGAAAGCAACAGGTTTTCCTGTAGGTTGAAAACAGAAGATTAACTATATATTGAACAATATTCATTCCCAAAATGGTCACAACTGCACCCATGCACACATTCACATGCGCACGCACACACACACAAATAGATAAATAGAGAGGAAAAGGATAAGTGGTTTGAAGTAAGGTAGGTGTTCGGGATTCACAGTAAACCTGTTGAATCTTCTTGGTGGACAGCTTCTTTTTAAAGTTGCAGGCCTAGGTGTTAGTAGTTTTCTGGTGGTTCAGACTTCAGACTGGAGGCAGTGGTCACTTTCAGTTCTCTGCTGCACCACGTTGAAGTGTAGGATTCACAGCAGGGCTCCTTTCTTGTTTTGGCTGGCCTTTCCACAGCCACTGGCTGGACTTCCTTTCTGTGATGTTCTTGTGATCACACTCTCTCGCTTTCTCTCTCTCTCTCCAGAGAGCTATCTTTTAAGGTAAAAATATCTCACATCTTGCCTCTGTTAAAAGACGCATAGCTCCCTCCCTGTTGTGACCACATAATGGCCCAGGATGTGGCTACTTCACACCTTCTTTGATTCAGAAGAACCCCTTCACTTCAAGAATGTCTCTTTATGGTTTCACAATGGGTATAATTGACATTTCCTAGCCTGGAATGCATCATTTTGTCCTTAACTGACAGCAAGACTGTTTGAATATACAGGCCACATCAGCCCGACCTTCAGCGGCCATTTTGCAGCACATTGTCCACTTTTTAAAAGGAAAAGTCGATATTTTATAATTCTTCAGTTTGGTTCTGTATTTTCATCGCAGCACTTCTCGTAAGCATGATACTGTGTATACCTAAGTCCAGCTCACTAATATATATGAAAAAGGGAAATGTCCTAATACCAACCCCTGGGACACGACTGTATACTTAGCTCCAGTCTGAAAAACAACTGTTCACCAATACCCGCTGCCACGTTTAATCCCATGGGCTTTAATTTTGCTAACAGATCTATTATCTCATACTTTGTCAAATGTCTTTTGAAAGTCCATGTATCCATCAACTGCACTACACTCATCAACCCTCTCTACGATTTCATCAAAGAACTGAACCAAGTTAGACAAATACAATTTTCCTTTATAAATCTACGCTGACTTCCATTTATTAAATGAAATTTTTCAAAATGCCAACTAATTTTGTCCCAGATTATTATCCCTAAAAGTTTTCCCACCACCAAATTTAGGCTAACCGACTGTAGTTTCCAGGGTTATCCCTCCTTTTTCAGAAGAAATTTTCACAGAATTTTTCATAAAAAGGTAAAATGTTGTCTACAAATATCGCCACGAACTAATAATTGAATCAAAACAGTGGAATTCAGTGAATTCTGCAAATTTAGGTGAGAATTTTCTTCTTTAAAATTTAAATACGTTAAATTAATTATTTAAAGCCATGATGCAAATACAAAATATTGGATAGGATGCAGATTCAACATCAAAGCATATTTGCGGCTGCACTGATCTGCATAATTAGAGTGAACTCTAATAGATATTGTATCTATCAGATGTCTCCACATTTTATGTTTATACTCATGGTATAAACAGAAGATATGTAATGTTTATCCAACATAGAGAGCCAACAATGTGATACACAAGTCACTGCATTTCTTGCATTTTATTTGGTTGGAATTGTCTGTGAAGAAAAGAAAGAAATTGCTTTTGTCTAGCTGGATAAATATTGTTAATGTTGATAATTAATACATCAAATGCAGAAGTATTATATCCAATAAGTTTTCCGTTTACTGTTGAACATGTTGCAAAATAATGTGTATTAAAATCAGGTATATTGATCACAAATGATGAAGTGATGAAGCTATTAATATCATACGTATGAGACAAACCAAATTTACATCCAAAAATATATTATCTCATGGCTGGGCTCTTGGCACTATATAAATGCAAGTCCTCCGTTTACCACTTTTCTAACTTCTCTCAGTTCTGATGAAAGGTCACAGACCTAAAATGTTAACTCTGTTCCTCTCTCCACTGATGCCTGATCGGCTGAGTATTTTTTTTTAATTTCAGATTTCCAGTATCCAAGGTATTTTGCTTTTGTCTTTTTATAAAACTGTTCCACAATGATGGCAGAGATGCCACATCTCTTCATTGAATGACATACATCAAAATGGGCAGTTTAAAAAAATTGAAGTAATGACTCACATTCACAGATGTCAAGATCAGAGAACCATTAGGAGTGAGAATTATCAAAAAGAGCTTACAGTTAGACTAATGATAAATACATTGAATCTTATGAAGCCATCTTTTTAAAAAAAAAGCCACGTCAAACTAGAAATAAAAACAGAAAATGTTGGAAATGCACAGTCGGTCTGGGAGCATCTGCACAGAAACAAAAAGTTGATGTTTTCAGGTCGATAACCTTTTGTCAGAACTTGAAAAATTTAGAGATGGAACAGTTTTTAAAGCAAGTACAGAGGCAGGGAAAGGGGAAGCAGGACTTTGAAAAATAAAAGGATGATTGGGTGCAGTTATCATTAAACAAAAAGGATAATAGCTGGTGCAGGTGTGAGGCAAAATGAGTGGTCTTGGGACAAGTACAGAAACAAAAGATGGATCTAAAGAAGGAGTAAATTACAACAGCAAAACCATTACCACAAAATAGATATATTTTTAAACCTAAATGAATGACACTTATTGCAAATGAGAAATTTGGCATATGTTCTTTCCAACTGAGTGAGCAGAGTTGCGATAGCTATAGAGAGTAGACTGTGTTGTAAACTGTTTGCAAGTGTTAAGTAGACAGTTAATTAGACCAACACTTAGAAATCTGATATTCACTGAAAGGGGTATTAGATCATTGCTAATGAGTATTTCCAATATATTAGAATTCATCTTCTCATCACTTTCAATTGTTACTGTAGTGTCCCATGATGCATTGCAAAAACAGAAGTGTCCGTTCATCACGCAGAAATCCTATTGGTTCAATTGAAAGGGTTTAAAACATCACGGCCCAAATCCTTAAACATCTGATAACATCAACCATTTGGAAGAGATAAATGTGCCAAGAATCATTCACCAGGAGTGAGTGTGAAATATGTATTCGAATTAATCATAGCTCTATATGATGAGTCTGTTTTTGATCACAAATCTCACTCTCAATAGTTCCTTGATGCTGCGATCAATGAGAATCTCAATGACTTGAAATAGCTCTTGGTTTGATGTTTGACACTCTTCAAAAAGAAACCCAGCTCCAGCATTTGAAAGAAGGAGAAAAAAATTAAGCATTTGAGTTCTGAGAAAGGGATTTAGACCTGAAACGTCGACTGACTGACTTCTGTTTCCATCCTTTCCTGCTGCTGAACCTAGCTCCATGTGTTTGTCTCATTCTGGCCATTTGCTGCCTGTTGGCGGCTCCTCAGCCAAAAGGAAGACTGGCTGAGTGAGTTGTCCTCCTGTTCAGGCGCTGTGTGTCGGGGCTCCTTGTTTCTCTTGTGCGGGGCTGGGTGGAGTCACTGGGCTGACGTACTGGAAGGGCTCCTGTTTATAAATGGGCGGCGGATTGGGTTGTTCCTCATTTCCCAGGGATATCTTGAGGAAGTGTGAGTGGCTTTTGTTGGATTTCTTCCCATGCTCAGGGGGGATATGTACGTAGGCGGGGTGGGAGAAAACTGACCCCCCCCCCCCCCCTTTTTTTCCTTTTCTATCACTGGCGAGGTCCCGTCCCCCAATCGGGTTGAGAAATTGGAAAGAGTTAAGTTCGCGAAGCCTGGCCATGGCGGTGTTCGCTGCCGAGGAGCGGGTGGTCTACTCCAGATCGCAGATGGTGTTCGCGGGAACAAAGGCGCTGGAGGATGCGCTCAAGATCTTCATGCCCAAGTGCAGCGACTTTCACAACTCGGAGGTTGAGCTGTGGGACTTCTTGTGTAGCATGAGGGAAGAGGGCTTCACCCCGGTCATCCTCCGCAGTAAGGACGTGTACGGATATTCTTCATGCCGCTCCATGGTGCCTGAAGTAAAGCCCACGGCTGAAATTAAATCTACCGCCGAGAGGGCGCCCAGGAGTCGGCGAAGGAGACAAAGGAATGTGGGGGAGCCCGTGACCAAGAAACGCAAAAGCTGCCTCACAAAGACCTCACCTTCCCAGGTTGTGAGCAGGGTTTTACGAGGCAGCTTGTCCAGGAAAACCGCTGCGTTTAGGCTAACCACCTTCCCAACCATAAAAGTTGAAGATTCATCTTCTGATGAAAGTGTTTCCAAAGCACGTCAAAGGGCTCAAAAAATTCTTAAAGTAAACTTGTCCCCCGTAATCAGATTAAGACCTGTGAGAGTGCCGTGATTACGTTTCTAATGGGGCTTTTTTGAAGTCATCGGAAATAATTTAAAAACGTATAAAACATATGGAAATTGTTTTTTTCAAACTTCTCGTCTTATCCTGTTTATTATGGATTTCAACAAGCGTAAGCTTCAGGGAAACGTTTTAATTTATTTTTGGACTGCCTTTGCATTTTTTCGATCCTACTCTGTTTCTGACTTACTTGTTGAACTTGTTTTTTCGACCTTCTATTGCCTTTTTTTCTCGTCCTATCTCACTACCTCCTTTTCCTACAATTGGTATTGTATACACACAACCCAGAATTGAAATTGGGAATGTTAGGATTAAATCACCAGTTTACAAGAGTGCTGAATACTGTGAAAGTCAATATATCACTAATGTGCTTGACTGCTGAGGTGTTACTGCAAATATTCTGGCAATAGGGGACCTCAAACTGATTGCAACACTTGGCTACACCTGTTCTTCTGTCTTTCTCTGTCCTATTGCTCTTTGGAAAGTTTATTAAATTAGTTCCCTAGTTGCTGGAACTTGCAGCTTATGGATCATTACATTTACATGCTTTGTGATCTCATGACATGAGAATATTTTGTGGTATCCCACCTTTCTCACATCTTTGATGATAACTTGTGGCTTCAAGAAAAGATAGCTGATTTAGTTCTGGATCCAAACAGGAGGCAAGATGAATTACTTGAGAAACTTGACTGCACTATCCAGTTTAACTTCAACAGATCAAGTGCTAATGAGATGGCCTGTTTTGGATCACAAGAGAAAGCTGAACCCATCACTCACTGTTTATCCTATAGTGTACTAAGAAAATTTGGGTGACTGAACAGTGACTACTCACATATTGGGCACATGTATCTTCTGATCTCTGGCGACCATAACACCACTTTTGCAACAAGGAATGTCATGGAATAGAACAGTGTCTTTTGCTTTTGAGTCTTGGGGTTTAATGTAGTACATACTGATAGAATAAATCTTTTGGCTGAGTAACTTATGCGAAAGGAATCTGATTTGTTTCAATCCAATTTATAGAAACTGACTTCCCAACACAACTGCTGATGTTTGCTAATTGGTAATTGCACAATCCACATCGACCAGTACAGGTGCTACTGGTTTTCCCTAGTGTAACCAGATAAAAATCAGCACCACAAGTGACATTTTAGGAGCATGCCAGTGAGGACCTGTAAATGGCTGTTTTGGGCCAGAATCAACATGGATGATGTGTGGAAAAATTAAATGCCAGATTTGTTTGAGCGTTCTTTTTTGAATTCAGCTGGAATATAGGAGATTTTGCCTATGCCATTATATGAAATGGGAATCATGGATGCTGACTCTTTTGGAAGGGGTTGAGAGGAGAGTTGGCAAAAAATCCAGTTTTATCATTATACTTGGGGCCCTATCAAATTCATGGTCACCAGATTCAGGAAAAGTGGAAGAAATGTATATTAATATGTGGTGATAACTGACAACTTCTGTCAGCTAATTATGGTAAAAAAAAATTGGGATATATCAAAGGTCTGTTACCGAGTGCAGAATTTACATAATCGAAAATGGTGTATATAAATTTTTGCAAGACTTTATACACTTGAATAATAAACATATTGGCTTTCATGATCTGATTTGTATGCCAAACTTTCATTGGGTGTAGGCTTCTGTAGTGGGAGTTGGAATGAAAACATGTGGCTCTGTGTTGTGATCTGAAAAAAAAGTCTAGCCTACAGTTCAAACCAAAATGTTTTGGCCCTGGCCTGGTGAAAGTATTTGCTTTGTGTTCTTCTGAGCTTGACCAAAATATTGGTTGCTTAACTTAGTTCAAATAAATGCTAACAAATCTATCAAAATGAAAAATCAACCTTTTTGTTAGATATTGGAGCCGCAGAAATGAGAGTGAGCATTGAGGTTTGACTATACCTTTTTAGTAAATATTTATGAATTGTTTTTGTATGATTCTAAGTCATAGATTGATTAAGTGCAAAACCATGAATTAGAACTACTTGGGCAGCACTTAAGTGATAGTGAAGGTGGGCATGCATGAGTAGATTTTTCATTGCATTACATGTCTTGCACTTGCCAAAAAGTGGGTTTTTCAGGAAGGGTGTTGGTGGGGGTTACATTTTAACAAATAATTGAAATTAAACTTTCCATGGTTGCCTTTTTAATAGGAAAAAAAAGACATTCAAACCTCAATTTTGAAATTTCTATTTTAATCATATCATAAATTGTAGAAAATAAACAGTGGTTAGGGTTGTATCCAATTATTGAATAGTCCTACCCAACAGGGAACTTATTTGTGCCAAACATTGTCATCCCTAAGGAAGACATGGATTTAGAATGTAAAGTTTAAATTCTAATTAAAGCTGCCCTTTTCTGAATAATCTTAAGTTTGAGAATTTGCAAGCTACTTTTCACATTTTATTAAGGGAGTTCAACTTTAGTGGTTTTGTACAAATGCTGTTTTGTGTTTATGGACTTTGGAATATGTTGTAAGTATTGAAATGCATAGTTTTACAAAGTACAGTGTTTCAAAAACTAGTATGTTAGTAAGGTTGAATAATTGGGATTTCTATTTATTGAATTTGCTCTCAAAAACAACACTTCTCTTCCCCACCCCAGCAACAAAAATCAGGGTTATCACTGCCAATATTGAATGTTACCTTCGTAAAAGTCATATGTGACAAACTGGTCAATTTAAAGAAATTTAGTTTATATAAGTGAGCTGTTCACACAGGGTGTATTTGCATTACACCTGTAGAATTGGTGTCAAGTCTTAGTCGTGATGCAATTATAGTATGATTACAGTCTGAATCTGGTTATCGAGGCGAGATCTGATCTGGTACTGGGTGGACCAAGAGTCCCACAAAAAGAGTCTTGTTCTGCTTGGGAGTCCAGTTATGCCTTCACGTCTGATTTCCAATCCAAAGTTAGTGGATAGCCACAACTGCTTAACACTGGCACTAAACTTGTGGAGTGTGAATACAGACAGTCAGTACTTCAGACACTGTAAAACTGATACCTTGAGCTGTGTTGACTGTACTCACTCTGCATCCAGGGTTTTCCTTCAATTTATATTCTCCTGTTACCTGCTCTTGTGTCAATACCTCAATAGCCTGAAAAAATTCTGTACATTCTTGTATCATTTTTGTAAATTGTGTAATTTTTAATGTTGAATAAAAAGGACAGTTACTTGAAATGAAACTTGACTCTGTTTCCATGAGTTGTCTACTGACTGAAAATTCTGCTAGGTGGTACCTTTTACATATCAGAGATTGTGTATCCATCATCAAGTACTTACACTAAGAAACTGCAATACAGATAAATACTTTGGGGTAATGTAATGAATCTCTTTGAATTGGGGGTTCTGTACAGAGGGGTGCCTTGATTTATGTGACTGGTCCAGTTCAGTTTCTGGTCAATGGTGACCGCCAGGATGTTGGTGGGGAATTCAACGATAGTAATGCCATTGAATGTCAAGGGGAGCTGCTTAGCTGCATGCTTGCTGGAAATGGTAATTATCTGTCACTTGTGTAGCACAAATGTCTTATGCCACTTATCACCCCAAGCCTGGATGTTATCCAAGTCTTGCTGTTTGTAGATACTGACTGCTTCATTGTCTGAGAAACAGCAAGTGGAACTGCAATCATTGAACATTGTCACTTATAACCTTTTATGATGGAGGGATGAAGCAGCTGAAAATCATTGTGCTTAGGACACTGCTCTGAGGAACTCCTGCAGTGATATCCTGGGGCTAAGATGATTGGCCCCCAACAACGACAATCTTCCTTTGTTCTACATATGACTCTTAACCAGTGGAGAGCTTTCCATTGACCTGTGGTTTACTAGGGGCACTTGGTGCCACACTGTCAAATGCTGCCTTGCTGTCCAAGGCAGTCAGTCTCTCCAATGCCTCTGGGATTCAGCTCTTTTCTCCATGTTTTGGACTGAGGCTGTATTGAGGTGTGGAGCTGAATGGTCCTGACTGAACCAAAACTGAGCATAGATGGAAAGTTATAAGTGAGTGAGTGCTGCTTGATGGCACTGTTGATGCCATTTATTGCTGATTGAGAGTAGGCTGAGTAACTCTCTGCTGTAAACCAATACTCATATCAAACAATGTGCACCAAGCAAATCTGAGTCTAATGAGAGTGAAATGGAACTAGCATCAAGACAAATGCAGCTCTGGATACATCTAGCAGTACAGAGCTTTGTTATTCATCATGTCAGTCAAATTTAAATGTAAGGAAGCTGACTGTCTTGTCAGTTTTCACTAATGAAGTTGAAAATGACACATATTTGAGAGGTTTTGGAGAGATGAAGGTAGTCTCTCATTTTGTCCTAGAGGCCTATAACTAGTAAGCATAATAAATTATTTCTCTGATCACTGTGTAAATTAAGTAGAGACCCTGAATCAAAAGTTAATAACACTTGTGACACATGAAACAAAAATGTGGCATTACTGTTTCTGTAGTTTTGCTGAACTTGAGTTTAAAATTGATGAGTTAACCCCTGAGTATTTTCAGGGACAAATAAAGAGACCAATGACAGGTTTTCTTGTAGGTTTAAAACAGAAGATTAACTATTGTTTGAACAATATTCATTCCCTGAAATGTTTGCAACACCACACATGCATGCAATCACTCTCACATACACCATCAAGAGAAGATAGAAGGTAAAGGGAATGAGTTCAAGGTGTGGTAGGTGTTCATGGTTTACGGTAAACCAGTTGAATCTTCTAAGGGTAGTCTCTTTCAAAGGTACAGCCTGGATGTTTTGTAGTTTTAAACTTGTTGAGGTGTTGTAGATTCCTTGTGGTTAAGATTTCAGATTGGAGGTGGTGGTCATTTTCAGTTCTCTGCTGCACCATGTTGAAATGTAGGATTAGCAGCAACAAGGTGGCTTCTTGTTTAGACTGGATCTTTCCACAGTCCCTGGCTGGACTACCTTCTGTGATGTTGCTGTGATCTATCCCTCTCTCTCTCTCTCTCTCTCCAGAGTGTCATGGAAGTTTTTTTCCCTCCTTTGTTTAAAAACTAACGGGGGTCTATGTGCCTTTAAGACTGAGAGCAGTTTTTATATTCTCTGGGAACAGTGTGTGAGCTGCAAGCCTGTCTCCCAAGCAACAGCAAGAGAGAGAGAGGTCACATGCCATATTGTATGTTTGACTGTGTGTAAACTGGCTAGAACCGGTTTCAACTGAAAGACCAGTAAAGTGTGCTCTCCTGAGGAAGGAAGAAATTGTCTGTCTCAGCAGAAAATCTACATTGGCCTACAGGCTGTGTGTAACCTAAAGAGGAAAACACCCCTGGAAAGGAATCTTTGCATTATTGGAGGTAGCAAATTCCTTTTTACTTCCAGTTTCTAAGAGGTCTCTGCCTCAGGAGTGACTTTCTGTTGCTTTTTGTGTTTCTGGAAGCTCAGTAAAGTTTCTACTGAGATTGCTAATTAAAAAATCTAAATAGACCTGTTGTTATACTCCTTGTTGAAAGATCTGTGCGACTCCTACTACAGCCAAAGCACTGTGAACTCCTGTCCCTTACAGACTGTTCATCAAATTCACCTGGAGACTTTGAGTGGTATCTGACTATTCGACTCTGGGACACCTCACTGAATGGGAATGTAACCCACCAAGACTTACAACACAGTTGTCATTCCTAGGAAACAGCTCTAATTTTAAAACATCATTTTAGAACTAGTTAACCATTTTTTTTTGATTGTTTTTATGTATGTGTGCGTGAGGGTTAAGAGGAATAAGAAGTTATAAAGTATTTTCAGACATAGATTTAACTCAGTATTGTTTAAGATTTAGTTTATTAATAAATAATTAATTTGTTGTTTAAAGATACCTGGTTTGGTGTGTTTTGTTCTTGGGGTTAATAAAGTATTTAATTTGACTAATTTCTGGTAGGTGGGAAACTTTAATAATATGCTATGACCTGTGGAGTAATGGGACTGAATTGACAGTGCATTGCTCCTGCCTCAGTCATAACAAGGGGGTTACCTTCTAAGGTCAAAATTCATCAGATTAGCATTTCTGTTATTTGACATGTGGCCTTCTCCCCAGTGTGACCACACAATGGACCAGGATGTGGAATGCATGGTTATCTACTGATGTCTGGATTAGTATCATTTTGTTAAGATGTGGCTACTTTTACACTTTTTGTCTCAGAAGACAACCATCCAATTCAGGAATGTCTTTTGATGGTTTCAGAATGGATGTAGTTAGCACCTCTTAGTCTGGAATGCCCTTTTGTCCTTTCGATGGTAATTCAATTGAACATCAAGGGGAGATGGTTAGATTCTCTCTGTTTATTTGGAGATGGTCATTGCATGGCACTTGCTTGGCATGAATGTTGCTTGCTGCTTATCAGCCCAAACCTAAATGTTGTCCAGGTCTTGCTGCATGCAGACACAGACTGCTTCAGTTTCAGAGGAGTTGCGAACATCCCCACTTCTGACCTGTTGTAGAGAAGGTCATTGATGAAGCAGCTGAAGATTTTTGTGCCTAGGACACATCACTGCAGGAGTTTCTCAGGATAAACCTAGGTGGAGATGATTTGTCCTTCATCAACCACAGCCATCTTCCTTTGTGCTTGGTATGACTCCAACCAGTGGAGAGTTTCCCGAGCCCCCCGATTTCTATTGACTTCAATTTTGATAGGGCTCCTTGATGTCAAGGGCAGTCACTCTCTCCTCACCTTGCCTCTGGAAATCAGCTCTTTTGTCCAGGTTTGGACCAAAGCTGTAATGAGGTTGGGATCTGAGTGACCCTGGCAGAACCCAAACTGAGCATTGGTGACCAAGTTATTGCCGAGAAAGTGTTGCTTGATAGCACTGTTGATGACATCTTTGATCACTTTGAGAGTAGACTGATGGAGTGGTAACTGGCTGGATGGGATTTGTCCTGGTTTTTGTGGACAGGACATACTTGTGCAATTTTCCATATTGTCAGGTATGTGTTGGTGTAGCTGTATTGGAACAGCTTGGCTAAGGATGTGGCTATTTCTGGACCACAAGTCTTCAGCACTACAACCAGGATGTTGTCAGAGACCATCGCATTTGTTGTATCCATTGCATTCAGCTGTTTCTTGATATCATGTGGAATGAATCAAATTGTCTGAAGACTGGCATCTGTGATGCTGGGGACCTCAGGAGGAGGCAGAGATGGATCATTCACTCAGCACTTCTGGCTCAAGATGGTTGCAAATTTTTCAGCCTTGTCCTTTGCATTGATGTACTGAGCTCCTCCATCATTGAGGATGGGGTGTTTTTGGAGCAGCTTGCTCCTCTGGTTAGTTGTTTAATTGTCCACCAGCATTCACGACTGGATATGGCAGGACTGCAAAGCTGTGATCTGATCGGTTGGTTGTGTGGCTGTATAATGTTATTTCTGTGTCTTGCATTTTGGGATATAATAAACTTGCAATTATATAGCATATCTATTGTTCGTAGCTAAATGCACTGTGAAACATGGTGAATCCCGAGGTGCTGGGGTCATGGAAAGATAAGTGAGACTGAATATTCTAGGCTCCAAGATTGGATAGATATTATGGAGATTTGCTCAAAAGATTTTGCAGAACATTTGAGATTTAAGTTGAGAATAGTATAGAAATTGAATGCAGTGGGTGGAAACATTGAAGTTTGGGCAGAACGGTCCTTTCCGCTTCAATGTTCGTCCCCCATGCATGCAGCTATTTCACAAGCCGGCTTTTGTATCTCGATTTTCCCGTCCACCTATTCCAACAGCCATTTTGCTAAGTGTTTTCCCCTTAGATTTAGCTACTGCCTTACAATAACGGAGCTACTCTACGGGTTAGTGAATCGAAACCATGTATATTCTGATTAACATGACCGTTTATTTATTTCTATTGTGAAGATGAATTTTCTGGTTTGGTACATAGATAGATGTACCAAGTCTCTCGTTTTTGTTTCACAAATGTAACCAATTTTCATGTATCTCAATAAGAAGTAAATCTCGCTCCATGTTTTTGAGTTCGTTCTTGATTACATGCTCTTCCCGATGACAGCCTGCAATTTTGCCCATTTACAGAACCGACAGATCAACAGAAATCTCTGCTGTGCAGCCTTGAACAGTAATCGCGGGGACCGGCCAGCTGTTCGACGCAGTCGGTTCTAAACCCAGCACTAATCGGATCAGGGGTAGAGCGTTGCTCATATACTTACATTGCAAGCGGCCAGTAGCATCCAGTCTGGACTGGTGATAAACAGATTGATAAAGGTAATTGTTTATTTTAATTACATGTAATCAATTGTCCAGGAAGAAACTGTACCTAAACCAACGCTGGTAAGTATTTAACTGCTCTCGCGAAGGCAAGTCGCAAACTATTACGTTTTTTTCGACTCACTCTTCGTTCCAACGGCGTCTCCAGCAAAGGATGGTACTGTTAGGAACTATACAAGCTTCAGGCCCTCACGGAGTCCGAAAATATTCCTATTCCAGAAAATAATGTGAATCTGGTTCAAGACCAATTTGATTCCTATGGTTCTCACATTTTACTTCATACCAAATGCGTTCTTTCCCCTTGCTATTTTCCTTAAGTTTTTTTTTGATGACTTTTAAATACCTTCTATCTTTTAAGTATTTTTAACTCCTCCCCCTCGAAATGTTAGCCGTCTTGGGCACAGTCCACCACAGCATCTTCCTCCAATGCAAATTGATCCGTGGTCCTGCCCTTTGTTTGGTTTTACTCTTGCCTAACGAACTTTATCCGGAGCATTGTAAACATTTTAAGGTCTACTTCTCAGTTCAAATTTGCTTCATTCAAATTACCTGATTTTTTTTAGCACTAAATTGTGATTATATTTAATTTATTTTTGAGTGCAAACAATAAGAGTTCAAATTAGAAGATCATACATTCATTGGGCATTGGTAGAATTGTCAAAAATTAACAAGGTTACCTAGTGTGATGAAGTCTGACTGTGCAGACTGCTATTTGAACTGTTGAAAGTACTGTGAGGCACTGGCTTTGGGATTCAAAACTTATGTTGCTTCTGAGACAGTTGTTTACTGGAAAAGGAAAGCTCCAGAGGGAATCGGAACTGGATAGAACCAGTTGAAACTAACAGATCTATGATCAGAGGTGCAACCATAGACATGTGACTGGAGCTCAGGTTTCAGTTTACAAGATCACTCTGCAGTGTGTGGAAGCAAAGCACCAAACTATGGTTTTAAAGAGACAAGCTACTGTAATTGGAACCTGTTTTCTGGGAACCGGCCCTCAGCGAATTCAAGTTGCTGCAGCTGTTTTTGGTGGCTTAAAGAGTTACTTAGGGCAGCACAGCTAGAGCTATGCCATCAGGACTGCTGTGCGAAACCACAGAGGTGCGCAGTTTGGTCGAAACGATATCAGTGGAGTTCGGATTGCTAGGGAACTGTTATCAAATGGAAATTGGCATTTGCATCCCGGAAGACAGGAGCTGGGAATCTACTTGAAAAGTTCAAAGCCCTAAAGGACAGGTGACTGTAATCAGTGCTACCTTTGCTGAGAGCACTATCTAAAAGAATTGAGAGATCTATCTTTGCATCTGCTAATTGTGTAATCTTTGAGATATATAGAATATATCATCTGTAATTTAGTTATGTTTACATTTTGTTAGCTTTGGTTTGAGTACTAAAATCTAACTTATAAAAGTGAAATCTTGTCAATTTATTTTCTAAATGGGTTTTGTCAGTGGATTAGGTTCTCTTGGTTTGTGATCGCCACGTGGATCATAACACTAACTTGCTGTTTTCCATGAGCTTGGTGTGAAAGTACCTGAAGTATTCATGTCAACTAAAAGGACAGGGTGCAAATTTAGTGCATAGAGGTGAGATGATTGGCCTCCAACAACCACAACCATCTTTTTTTGTGCTAGATATGACTCCAGCTAATTTGAGAGTTTTCCCCTAATTCCCATTGACTTCAATTTTCACGAGGGCTGCTTAATGCAGCACTTGTTCAAATACTGCCTTGCTGTTGTTTACCCAGTTGTCGATTTGGTTAATCATATACTCTACTCTTTATTTGAGAATAAAATACATCAACCAGGTTTCTTAAACTGATAATTTTGTTGTTTCTTAATTATAAAACGACTTATCCTGTAAGGAAGCAAAGCATTACCACACAGGTTGCAATATGAAAATTCCTTTTTTAAATCTCTGTCTCACACACTGGGGGTTAAAAAAAGAAATTTTCTCTGCAGAGCTCTGTTACAAAAAAAATGGCAAAAAACGAAAGCTTTGGCCAAATACTTGCTTATTCTTGAACAGAAAACAAGATATGGAAAGATGTCAGTTGTCCCTTTTGGTCTGGCATCCAAGTACACATAGATGGGTCACGGGGATCTTTTCTGGAGCAGTTCTTTTCAGGTGGCAGCGAGAATTAATCTGGCAGCTTTCGCCAGCTTCGCAAGAGAAATGTGGCAATAAGGGTTTTGGTTTATCACACTGAAGACGTGGCGTTTTTTCAAAGACAGGAGGAAAGAGGAGCTGACACACTGGACCTCTCAGGGTCTCTTAGAGAGGTGCAGGAAAGATGAGATGGGTGTTTTTTCCTTAGCAGGCTGATCTTCCATTGCTTTTCAAACACTGTCTACACCCCAACTGAACTAAAACAACATCTCAGAAGCGAAACCCTAGACAGCAAGTCAGAACCTCCTGGCCACTATAAATCTTAACATGTCACTTCTCTGTAAATATGTTCCCCAGGTCACCAAGGTTTCTGTTGTTTATTTATCATAAGGCATGTGACTTCCAGTAAAGGTGGTTTTCAAACACATCTCCATGTCCTTTCAGTGAACAGTCAATGGCAAAACAAAGTCCAGCATCTATGAAATCTTCAGCCTTCCAAAATCAAATCAATTTCCACCATTTAAATATGACTCCTCAAAAAAATGGAAGCACTTTTGTAACAATGTCAAAGGCAGCCACGCTCCTCTCACCTCTGGAATTCTGCTCTTTTGTCTATGTTTGGACCAAGGCTGTAATATTATCTGGAAACAAGTGGTTTTAGTGGAACCCAAACTGAGCATCCAAGTTATTGCTTAATGCTGCTTGGTAGACGGGGTTGTTGACAATTCTATCACTTTGCTGGAGATTGAGAGTAGGCTGACGGGGTGATAATTGCCCTTTTTGTTGAAAGGATATACCCGGGCAGTTTTTCACTTGGTCTGGTAGATGCCAGTGTTGTAGATGTACTGTGTTGGCTCGAGTTGCATCTAGTTCTGGAGCACAAGCCTTCAGCACTATAGCTGGATCTTATTAGGGCCCATAGCCTTTGCTGTATACAGTGTGCGGAGTCATTTCTTGAAATGATGAGGAGTGAATCAGAGAGGCTGAAGACTGGCAGCTGTGATGCTGGGGACCTCGGGTGGAGGTAGAGATGGGCTTGTCGCTGAAGATGGTTGCAAATGTTTCAACCTTGTCTTTTGCACTCAGGTGCTGGATTCTGCCATCATTAAAGATAAGGATTATCATGGAGCTTTTTCCTCCTGTTCATTGTTTAATTGTCCACCACCATTCTTAAATGGATATGGCTGGACTGCAGAGCTTTAATCTGATCTGTTGGGTGTGGGATTGCTTAGCTCTGTCAATAGCTTGCTGCTTCCACTGTTTAGTATGCATATATTTAGCTTCACCAGATTGACACCTCATTTTTAGGTATGCCTGGTGCTGCTCCTGTCATGCTCTCCTGCACTCCTCATCGAACCAGGATTGTTCCCTGGATTGATGGCAAGCCCATCTGCTGCTGAAATCCTCATCCACAATTGACTCAACTGTTCTAATACTCTCTTGGCTGACACTCCATCCTCCATCCTTCAGAAACTTAAACCCATCCAAACCTGCTGCCATATCCAAATGTATGCCAGAACCCACTCATTCAATCGTCCTGTCCCTAGCCTAAGTGAACCTGGATGCGTTGCAGAAATTTTAGTGCATGTCAGCCACCTCTGGAATGCTTGTTTCTTGGGCAAAGACAAAAATCTAGACTGTTATTGCAAATGCTATGATACAAAACATTCAAGTTGATGGACAATATGTGGTTGCAGTGGGCGACTTTATCTACCGATGTAGCAAACTATCATCAGATGGGTGTAGTGAGCCAGACGTACTGAGGAGGAATCATAGAATTATCCAGCAGAGAAAGAGGCTGTTTGGCCTACTGTGCCTGTGCCAGCTCTTTGAAAGTGTTATACAATTGGTCCCACTCCTCTGCTCTTTCCCCATAACCATGCAAATTTTCCCCCTTCAAATATTTAATCAGTTCCCATTTGAAATTCATATTAAATCTACTTCCATCATCCTTTCAGGCAGTGCATTCCAGATCACAACTTGCTTTGTAATTTTTTTTCCTTCATGTTGCCTCTGGTTCTTTTGCCAATCACCTTAAATCGGTGTCCTCTGGTTACTGACCCTTCTGACACTTGAAACAGTTTCTCCTCCTTTACTCTATCAAACCCTTTCATGATTTTGAACATTTCTATCAACTCTCCACTTAACTTTCTCTGCTTTAAAGCGAACATTCTCCATTTCTCCAGTCTTTCCACATACCAGTAGTCCCTCAACCCTGATAGCATTCTAGTATGGCTCTTCTGGACACTCTCTAAGGCCCTGGCATTGGCTTAGCAGCTTAAATAATGACGGACCTGCACAAGGTGAAAAGAAGTTGAAAATCCCTCTGAAAGCATGGATCTATCAGACCTGCATCCTTCCAAATTCTTTAGTTTGCATCTGAAACATGTCATGCACACAGGAAATGCAATGATACAACAACCATGGACTAAGTCTAAAGAGTTATGAAAAATAGATTTGTCTTTAAAAAATTAACCTTTATTTTAAAAAGTGAGCCATGTTCTAAAATGGCCAGTGCAGAAAAAAGGATTGGCCTTTGGTATATTCAAACTGTCTGACAAAGACAAATCTTCAAAGCTAAGAGTTGTCAATTGAACCCATCCTGCACTTATCCTAAAACTAAGAATTGAATGTCTTCCTCTGAAACAAAGCAAGTGTGAAGTAGCCACATCTTGGGCCATTGTGCAGTCACCATGGGAAAGAGACTAGAGCGTCTCCCAACAGGAGGTAAGAGATCACAGCTTTACCTTAAAAAAAAAAGACAACCAGAGAGAGAGAAAAAGAAACAACATCCTAACAGCTTGTGTTCCTGCCAAGCCAGAAAACGCTCGTACCCTCCTGCGGAATCTGACATCTACGTTATACAGCTGTGAGGGGTGGAAGTAGCTCAGCGTCTGCAATAGAACCTTCAATCAAGAGAGAGAAATCTACAATCATCTCAGGCCTGCATCAATCTCAAATTTGATTTCCAAGAGAATTCAACAGGTTTATTGTAATCTCCTTTCACCCTCCCTAAAAGCCACCTTCCTTTTTCCCTTCTCTCTGTCTCTCCATGTGTGTGAGCGCACGCGCGAGCTAACGTGTGAGTGGATGCAGTTGCGACAATTTCAGAAATAAGGTGTAATGATCAATAAACAATTGGCTTTATGTTTTTTAAAACCTATAAGAAAACCTGTCGCTGTCTGTTTATTTGGCTAGACTCTAATACAAATACACTTGCTGCGATCAGGTGAGGAGTTGAACAGAGGGAACCACCTACATCTTAGCACGTAGTCGTGACACATGTCTTGCTGCAGCAGTATCCTTCGAGAGACTGGGAGCATTTCAGATCTGCTGTCCGAGGTAACTGCTGCGAATTGAATGGTTCGACTTTGATTACCATACAGATTTAACACTGAGAACGAGACTTGAGAAGATTACACAAGATAGACGTAACACAAACAGGCCATTCAGCTCAACCAGTCTACGCTGTGATCACTAATCATCATCATGGGCACTCTCTGGGTATTTCATCTGCTTTGGAGACAGAATCCCATAAAGAGCACACTGAAAATCAAAATTGTGGTCAGGACGGGACATCAACCTGTTACAAATTGGGGTCATCCTCTGTTAGCTGGGTTATATTAGATCAGTCATGATCAGTAACTTGATCAGTGGAACTCTCATTCATGGAATGAAGTCTTTTTTCCCCCCAAAAAATATACTTTATTCATAAAATGAAGTCTGTTTTTTATTTCCAAAATATACTTTATTCATAAAAAAACTGTTAAAAAAATACATTACAAAACAGTTCCAAAAACTACAAGGTCAAACAATACAAAGAGTGCAAAAGAGATCAGTTTCCTTCAATACAGGAGTGAGTTGCCTCACAACCCTTTCATTTCATTTCACATGCTATGTACATTTTACAGCAAAACAAATATTTTCTGGATACAGTTAAGGGGTTTCCCATGGATCCAGCCCCTCAGTTCAGCTTGGTGGGGGGACCTTACACAGTGGTCTTTCCCCATTGAGCCTTTGTCGCGGCTGCCCCAAGCTTTAGTGCGTCCCTCAGCACGTAGTCCTGGACCTTGGAATGTGCCAGTCTGCAACATTCGGTGGTGGACAACTCTTTGCACTGGAAGACCAGCAAGTTTCGGGCAGACCAAAGGGCGTCTTTCACCGAATTGATAATCCTCCAGTTGATGTTTATCTCAGTGTGCGTCCCTGGGAACAGCCCATAGAGCACAGACTCCTGTGTTACAGAGCTGCTTGGGATGAACCTCAACAAAAACCACGGCATCTTTTTCCACACCTGCTTTGCAAAGACACATTCCAGAAAGAGGTGGGCAACCATCTCTTCCCCACCACAGCCACCTTGAGAGCATTGTGCAGAGGGTGAGAGACTCCGGGCGTGCAGGAAGGATCTGATGGGGAGGGCTCTTCTCACCACTAGTCAAGCTATATCTTGGTGCTTGTTTGCAAGTTCTGGTGATGAGGCATTCCGCCAAATGACTTTGGCAGTCTGCTCAGGGAACCATCCGACCAGACCCACCATCTCCTTTTCCTGTAGGGCCTTGAGGACATTCCGTGCAGACCACTGCCTGATGGATTGGTGGTCAAAGGTGTTTTTCCGTAGAAACTTTTCCATGAAGGATAGGTGGTACGGCACGGACCAACTGGATGGCACGTTCCACGGCAATGTGACCAGACCCATCCTTTGCAACACCGGGGACAGATAGAACCTCAGCAGGTAGCAACACTTGAAGTTTGTGTACTGGGGATCTACGCACAGCTTGATGCAGCCGCACACGAAGGTGGTCATCAGGATGAGGACGGCGTTGGGTACATTTTTCCCGCCTTTATCCAGAGGTTTGAACATCGTGTCCCTCCGGACCCGGTCCATTTTGGATCATCATATGAAGCGAAAAATGGCTCGAGTGACCGCCACGGCACAGGAGTGGGGTATGGGCCAGACCTGCGCCACATACAGCAACAACGTAAACGCCTCGCACCTGATGACCAGATTCTTATCCACAATGGAAAGAGATTGCTGCTCCCACATGCTCAGCTTATGGTGTATCCTGGCTACTTGCTCCTTCCTTGTTTTGGTGCACGTCCCGACCCCTCCGAACCATATCCCCAACACCTTCAGGTAGTCTGACTTGACAGTGAAGGGGACAAAGGACCCGTCAGCCAAGTTCCCAAAGAACATGGCCTCGCTCTTTCCGTGGTTAACTTTGGCTCCTAAGGCCAGTTCGAATTGGATGCAGATGCTTATCAGTCTGCGAATGGACAGCGGATCCGAGCAGAAGACGGCAACGTCATCCATGTACAGGGAGGTTTTAACCTGGGTGCCTCCACTGCGTGGGATTGTCATCCTTCTTATGTTCACATCCTTCCTAATAGATTCAGCAAAGGGTTCAATACAGCAAACAAACAAGACGGGGGAGAGAGGACAGCCCTGTCTGACTCCACATTGGATCGGGAAACTTTCTGATTCCCACCCATTGACTGAGACTGCACTACTGATGTTCGTGCAGAGCAGTTTGATCCAATTGCAGATTCCCTCCCCAAACCCCATTTTGGAGAGCACGTCCATCATGTAGGTGTGTGATATCCTGTCAAAAGTCTTCTCTTGGTCCAGACTGATGAGGCAGGTGTCCACCCTCCTGTCCCGCACATAGGCGATCGTATCCCTGAGTAGCGCAAGACTATTAGAGATCTTAATCTTGTCGTCAACATTAAGCAGTGAGATGGGCCGCTAATTTCTGATTTCTGCCCTTTCCCCCTTCCGCTTGTAGATGAGGGTGATGATGCCTTTCTTCATGGATTCTGACATGCTGCCGGCCAGGAGCATACTCTCGTATACTTCCAGCAGGTCAGGGATGACCCAGTCCCACAGGGCCGAATACAACTCAACCGGTAAGCCATCGCTTCCGGGAGTTTTACTCATCTCAAAGGACTTGACAGGCTTTGTCAGCTCATCCAGGATTAACGGCTTGGCCAGTCTCTCCCTCATGCTGTCATCTAAGACCTCGGTGACAGATGACAGGAAGGACTGGGAGGCTCTGCTGTCTGTGGGCTTCGCGTCATACAGCCCAGCATAAAAGGATTTGCTGATCCTTAGTATGTCGGACTGCGAAGACGTTACCGAGCCATCCTCTTCCTTCAGGCTTCCGATCACAGAGCTCTCTCTGTGTACCTTTTGGAAGAAGTAACATGAGCACGTCTCATCCTGCTCAATGGAGAGGACTCTGGACCGTAAGATGATCTTGGAGGTCTCCGTGGCAAAGAGCGAGGCCTGTTGGCTCTTCACCTTATGGAGGTCCTCCTTGACCTCGACCCCCATCGACTGCAGCCGGAGCAGATTTTGCATACTTTTCTGGAGTTGGGACATTTCTCTCTGTCTCCCTCTCTCACCCTCTGAACACCTTTGAAGATAAAGAACCTCTTGATGTTCTCCTTGATCGCCTCCCACCAGTGAACTGGAGACTCAAAGAGGGGTTTCACGGTTCTCTAAACTTGTAATCCCTTTTGAGTTCCTCTGGGGTTAGCAGTGTAGCATTGAGCTTCCATGTCCCCCTGCCAACCCGCTGGTTGTCCTGTAAGTGACAGTCGGCCAGTAAGAGGCAATGGTCGGAGAAGAACACCGGCTTGACATCGGTGTATCTGACCATGACAGCACGGGACACTTTTTTATTTCCAAAATATACTTTATGCATAAAAATCTGTAAAAAATACATGACAAAATAGTTCTAAACAGCACCAGGTCAAAAATTACAAACAGTGCAAAGGAGGTCAGTTTCCTTCAATGCAGGAGTGAGTTGCCTTCCATTTCCTTTATCAGCAAACGAAAATTTTCCCGATACAGTCGAGGGGTTTTCCATGGATCCAGCCCCTCTGTTCAGCTTGGTGGGGGGACCTTACACAGTGGTCTTTCCCCATTGAGCCTTTGCTGCGGCTGCCCCAAGCTTTAGTGAGTCCCTCAGCACGTAGTCCTGGACCTTGGAATGTGCCAATCTGCAACATTTGGTCGTGGACAACTCTTTGTGCTGGAAGACCAGCAAGTTTCGGGCAGACCTGAATAGCTGACATTATGGATCTCTGCTGTCTAAGCATAGTTGCTTTGATCCATGCTTCTGGGTGCACTTTCAAGTCAATGTAAATGGTTTCAGGTACACATCGACACAAAAATAGCAGTGGAACCTGACAGATGGTGATCTGACTTGTGCTACACTGAAGTATTTCTCTCCTTATATAGGTAATTTGAAATCGGTATAGATGCAATATGACTACAGCCTAGTACAGAGGTCAGCAACCTTAATAAGAGCCTTTTACAAATGTAGTCAAAAACGCATATCTTAAGAGCTGCAATGCTGTTACTCAAATGTCGAAGTGCCAATAATAATTAAAAACAAGACTGAGACACATTTCAACAACATTTTAAAGGTTTTTACAAAAAGGTTGTTAATTGATTGTACTTGAGAAAGTCCCAATGTTAATAGAAGTTTAAAAAAAAATGAAGTAAGCCATTTAATTGCCATCAAAATGATTTGGTCGATACATCGAGGTTGGGAGCCTCACAAGTCCTTAATGAGCCGCGTGTGGCTCCAGAGCCGCAGGTTACAGACCCCTGACCTGGTACAAAGCTGCATGTGAAAAGTGACTGGATTACCTGAGAAGGTTTTTAACTATTTTAATGTAATTAGAGAGTGGGCGCTGCAGTCCATGCCCTTCTAACAGGAAAAGTTAGTCATTCAGTGAGCAGAATGCTGCATGTGTCCAAGCATACAGGTACAGAATTCCTTTTCCACTGAAGTCAGTATGAGTTACATTTGACTGTATAACTTGCGCCTCTTGACTGACTAGCGTTGTCTACAGATACCAGTACTTACTTTTCTTTGTATTTTCTGTGGAATCTCTTTTCAAGGGTGTTGCCAATATGCTGAATAGCAGGTGAGTCTGTGCAGACTAAAAAAATGGAGCACATTTTAGCAGATTCTATACTAAAATGTTAGTGTTAAGTTTAAATAACGCTAAATTGCTATTCAGATGTCCAGGATCTTCTTTCAAATGTTCATTTTGCAAGTGCAAAACTGCTTTTTGGGAATTGACATTTGCATTTTTGCATTTTACTCAGCTATTTTATGATGCTTCACGCGAAAAATTATTATTCTTAGTGAGCGCTTGCACGCTGTCAACCAGAGTATGACTTTATAAACAGAATATCTGGTAATGTAACGAGCGCAGAGATCAAACAGAAACCCATGGTGCTGTATTTAGCTGACTGGATATGTTATCAGTGCTTTTCCTCCAACACTTGAGAAAGCATTGGGAACACTCAGAGTCTATGGCCTATGCTGCAAACTATGGAACTGGTTTATTAAAAATAACATTTAAAAATGCATTTACCACAGGACATCCCAAAGAGCTTTACAGCCAACAAAGTACTTGTGACGTGCAATCACTGCTGTAGGAAAAGCAGCCAATTTGTGCACAGCAGGCTTCCATAAACAACAATGTGTTATTGACCACATAATCTGTTTTTGTGATGTTGATTGAGGGATAAATATTAGCCACAACATTGGGGTGGGGGAAGGGGCAATCTCTTCCGCCTTTCTTTCCGAAATAGTGGAATGGGATGTTTTACCGGAGAGACCAGATGGGGCCTAGGTTTAATATCGCATCTGACAGACAGCACCTCCAATATTACAGCACTCTATCAGTACTGCACTGGACTGTCAACCTAGATTTTATTTGCAGTTTTCTGGAATGGGAATTAAAAATCCTCAACCTTCTGATTCAGAGGCGGGAGTACTACCATTGAGCCAGCGCTGAAAGCTTGATGTGAATTTTGCCTGCAGTCCCTTTATATTAAACTAGCAAACAATATGACCTATTGCTTACTCTATCTTTAATATCAGTTGGATTGGCATCTGTAACCCAACATACATGAGTGAAAGCAAATACTGGGGGTGCTGGAAATCTGAAATAAAAACAGAAATGCTGGAAATCCTCAGGTCTGGCAGCATCGCTAGAAAGAGAAACAGAGTCAATGTTCCACATCTGTGACCTTTCATCAGTTTCTTTTGACACGCAGAATCTCCATCCGTCCCTATCAATGGCTGCAAAGGAACTGGAAAATTGCTACAAGAATGTCCAAGATATATTTTTTCATCACTTTTTGAAGCTTTGTTAGAAAGAAAAGAAATTGAAAATGTATATTATGTACAATTTCATACAATATTAAAAGCTCAGAGAATATCAGCAGATGCAGGACTTCTGTCCTAGAGGGTCTGCAGTTGCAACTAATTGGTATTACAGTAATCACTAATCTATTTATCACCTTGGTGAAAATCTCACTTGATTTGATTGGCCGTGTGCAATAGGTCCAGCAGCTAACTGGAATAAAAACAAGAAATGCTGGAAATACTCAGCAGGTCTGGCAGCATCTATGGAGAGAGAAGCAGAGTTAACATTTCAGGTCAGTGACCCTTCTTCAGAACTAGCAAATATTAGAAATGTGAAAGGTTATAAGCAAGTAAAGCGGGGGTGGGGCAAGAGTTAACAAAGGAGAAGGTGTAAATAGGACAAGGTCACAGAATAGCTGACCAGAAGGTCGTGGAGCAAAGGCAAACAATATGGTAATGGTGTGTTGAAAGACAAAGCATTCGTACAGATAGGGTCTTAACAGACTGAAAATTGAACAGCCGCAAGTACAAACATGAAAAAAAAAGTGGGTAAGCAAACTGAACAAGCTAAGAGGAAATAAAATAAAATAAACAAAAAAAAAATTTTTAAAGGGGAAAAAGAAAAAAATAACTGAAAATAAAAGTAAAATGGAGCCCGTCATGCTCTGAAATTATTGAACTCAATGTTCAGTCCGGCAGGCTGTAGTGTACCTAATCGGTAAATGAGATGCTGTTCCTCGAGCTTGCGTTGATGTTCACTGGAACACTGCAGCAATCCCAGGACAGTGATGTGAGCATGAGAGCAGGGTGGAGTGTTGAAATGGCAAGCAACTGGAAACTCGGGTCCTGCTTGCGGACTGAGCGGAGGTGTTCCGCAAAGCGGTCACCCAGTCTGCGTTTGGTCTCCCCAATGTAGAGGAGACCACATTGTGAGCAGCAAATACAAGTATACTAAATTGAAAGAAGTACAACTAAATCGTTGCTTCACCTGAAAGGAGTGTTCGGGGCCTTGAATAGTGAGGAGGGAGGAGGTAAATGGGCAGGTATTACACCTCCTGCGATTGCAGGGGAAGGTGCCGTGGGAAGGGGACGAGGTGGTGGGGGTAATGGAGGAGCGGACCAGGGCGTCACGGAGAGAATGGTCCCTTTGGAATGCTGACAGGGGAAGGGAGGGGAAGATGCGTTTGGTAGTGGCATCAAGCTGGAGGTGGCGGAAATGGCGGAGGATGATCCTTTGGATATGGAGGCTGATGGGGTGGAAAGTGGGGACAAGGGGAACCCAGTCGCAGTTCTGGGAGGGAGGGGAAGGGGCTGAACACGGTTGAGGGCCCTGTCAACCACAGTTGGGGGGAAATCCTGGGTCGATGAAAAAGGAAGACATATCAGAAGCGCTGCCGTGGAAGCGCTGTCATCATCAGAGCAGATGCATCGGAGACAGAGAAACTGGGAGAATGGAATGGAGTCCTTACAGGAGGCAGGGTGTGAAGATGTGTAGTCGAGGTCGCTGTGGGAGTCAGCTAATTGGAAGTGCTTCTGGTGACATCAACCCAAATGGCTTTGTCATCAACAAGTATTAACTCTCCAATAACCTACCTCACCCCAGCTGGTTTGTCTTTAACAAGACAAGCAATGGATAATGAAATATCTTTCTTGAAGCTCTCAATCTGGTTTATTTCTTGAATTTCTTTATTTCCTGGATTTAACTCCTAAAACACCATAAAGCCAAGACTGTACAAAATACACTATGGACCAAATATTCTATTTAGACTGTGGTTGCCATTTACAGTTTCTCTAGACCCATCTTTCGTTTCTTTACATGTCCCATTACCACCCATTTTGCCTTGCTCCATAATCCTTTGTCATTTAATCACTGCTGCCCAGTCACTGACCACCCCTTTGTGCTTTCCTCCACTCCTCCCCCCTTTCCCTGCCTCTGTATTTATTTAAAACCTGTTCTATCTGTAACATTTTCCCATCCTGATGAATGGTCATCGACCTGAAATGTTAACTCTTTCTCTCTCCACTGATGCTGCCTGAACTACTGAATATTTCCAGTACTTTCTATTTATAGCTCAGATTTCCAGATTCACAGTATTTTGCCTTCGTATTCCAGTTGGTCATACTGGCTTGGAATGATGCCTGAGTCTGGTAGTTTGTGGGAGCGAAGAACAAAGACTTGCGTTTCACAACCTTGGGAGTCCCAAAGCGTTTTATGGCCAGTGAAATGCAGTCATTGTTGTAATGTAGGAAATACGACAGCTAATTTACGCACATCAAGCTCCTACAAATAGCAATGTGATAATCAGCAGATAATCTGCTTCAGTGATGATCGAGAGGTAAATATAATTGAGGGAGAACTCCTCTGCTCTTCAAATAATGCCATGGAATGTTTTATGCCCACCTGAGAGGGCAGATGGGGCCTCAGTTTAATGTCTCCCAAAAAATGGCACTTCCAACCGTACAGTGCTCCCTCGGTACTTCACTGGCAAGTCAGACTAGATTCTATGCTTAAGTCTCTGAAGTGGATCTCTAACCTATAATCTTCTGATTTAGAGGCAATTGTGCTACTGACAGAGATGCAGCTTGCAAAAAAATTACTCAAAGGAGACCAAATGCAGATTGGGTGACCACTTTGCGGAACACCTCTGCTCAGTTCCCAAGCACGACCCCGAGCTTCTGGTTGTCTGTCATTTTAATTCTCTGCCCCAGACCCACTCTGTTCTCAGCCTCCTACAGTCTTCCAATGAAGCTCAATGTAAGAGCGAGGAACAGTACCTTGTCATTTGATTAGGCACTTTGCAGCCTTCCGGACTCAACACTGATTTTATGATCAGGTGAGGAGAGGTTGAAAGGCTCCCCTCTATTCCCTCTCCTTGTTTGACCACAACAGGATTTATTTCTTTTAAACAGTGGATATGCTTATCAATTGAGTGAGTGTTTAACCCTTTATGTGCTGTGATCATAAAACAGCCAATCTGACAGGTTTTCTTGATGTTAAAACAAGAAAGAGGTTAGTTTATTGTATTTAAAACCAAAACTCAATCTAAGTAAAAATAATAAGCTACGCTCCAACTTTCACACACACACGCACACACACACATACGAGAATCACACACACACACAAATAAGTTACAGACTGATGGAGAATAGTTTGGTTGGCTTAGAGTCCAGAACAAATAAAAATAATATACAGTCTGTGGGGTCTGGTAATTCAGTTGTCTTCTGGCTGAATTCCTGGTCTTGAAGTTTCTGGTTGGAGAAGTACACTTGCAGCTGGTCCACCTGGTTCAGGGTTTGCTTGGAGACAGTGATGTAGGTGGCTTTCTCCCCCAGGTCTCTGTCTGTAACAGTGACAGACTTGGATTTTCCGCTGTCGCAGACAGGTTTCGAAACTTGCTGTATTACCTGGAGAGAGACAGAGACCGGGAGATAGAGAGAGAGAGAGAGAGACAGCCCCACTGGGATCCTGCACTGATTAGCTCTCAAAGCTTGTCTGCCATGTGAAACAGAAACTCCCAAGTTTTCACACAGACTGGGGAGACTGTCACATGAATCTCTCAGTGTATTCAATTTAATGAAATCCAAGTCTAAGCATCCCGATCTCTCTCAGGTCTTATTGTTTCAATGTTTAATCCTGGAGGTTTATCTCCTCCAGTGTGATTGCTCCAAGATGGCTTTGAATGTCTTGCTAATGAGGGAGATACCGAATAATTCACTCAACAGTACAAGCCATTGTTCTGGATTAGAGCAATTTAGACATGTGTCTCCATTTTGATGCCTGGGAATTTGAAGTATTTCAATGCAAATTGTGGTGGCCATCTTAGTTGCCATTTTTAAAAAAGTTGAATTTCAGCTTTCCTTTTGAAAAGTTTAATGTAGGTTTCCAATCACTGAATTAAAAATCATCATTCAGCATAGCATGTTTTCATGACACCTCCCCACCACACGGAATGAAATGTGACAACAGGAGCATTTCATTATAAGGTTATAGGTTTAAAAAAGAAGAAACTGTACACACACATTAATTCTCAAACACTTACTTCTCAAACTCACACTACCACAGCTATGCTCTTGGTTTAATTTTCATTTCTTTTTCATCCAGGTTTGGGCATGAACACAACTGAGGAACTCCAGCTGCTCTGGCTTGGCTCAATCAGCTTGTTTTCCATTATATACCGAATTTCCTCCTGAACCTGGGTCTGTTTCCTCGGCAGTAGGGGTTTTGTTTCATGGGAGGGGTCTCTCCTACATACACATCGTGTAGAGTTAGGGTTGTGCACCCTGGTGTGTCCCTGCAGATTTCTTTAAATGCTGTGAGCAGCCTTATTAGGGCTTCTCTTTGTTTTGCAATTAAGTAGGAGAGTGCAGTGTTTAATTTTCCTAACATTTCAGTTTTGGCTATTCAGACAGTAGGGGGTTCGATTTGGGAACTCTCCAGGCCCTCCTCTAACTTGTCCTCACTGTCCTTTTTGTCCTCCTCTGTCCTAACTGCCTGACAAACCTGGGCTTCGTTGTCCCCTTCCTGGCTGTGATACTGTTTTAACATGTTGATGTAGCACAGCCTTTGTTTTTTCAATTAAAGGGTTCACCCTGCCAAATCTCTTTACCACTCTATTGGGGCCACTGAACTGGACTTTCAGGAGTTCGCTCTGCATTGGGAATAGTACTAACAAATGGTCTCCAGGCCAAAATGTTGTGGCCTTGGCATGTTTATCTGTCTGCCTTTGCATAGCTGTCTGGGAGGTTTTTAGGTGCTCCTGAGCCACTGCACAGGCTCTCGAGAGCTGCTCCCGGAACATGGAGATGTAGTCTAACATAGAAGGCTCATCCCTGTGTTCCAAAAACCTCACCTTGATTAGTTTAAGGAGACCTCTCATCTTGTGTCCATCAACAAATTTGAAGGAATGAAACCCAGTGGACTCATCGGGTGAGTCCCTGGTGGCAAACAGGAGAGGTCGGTCATGCCCCTCCACCACTACCATGGCAGCGATAGTTCTTAGGGAAATGGCCTCTGGGTATCAGGTAGCCACATTCTTAATGTTTGTTTTCGGCAGGGGCCCCACAAAATCCACCAGCCCTCTGCTGAATGGTTCCCCAAAAACTGATATGGGAATTAGGGGTGCAGTTTTATTGCAATGGGGGCATCCCAAAAGCTGATATGTGTGGCAAGTTCACTTCTGAGGTTTTCAAATATGGGCTGTATCTTGAGTGCCTGTATCCACTGGCCAAAAGCGAGTTGTTTAACTCTTTCAAACTGGAGGTAAGTTCATTCAGGCTGCTTTCGGAATGGTCAGAATTTTTGGCGGTAAGCCTCCAGTACTAGCTCGTATACACTCAGGACAGTATTTTTAGTCCTCTCATAATCTGATGAACGCTCATCAGGCTACAGTGAATAAACCCAATGGGCTTTTCCTGTTAGTTTGCTTTGCAATAGCAGGGTCCAGCTGTCTGTCAGCCACTTCAGATGTTTTGCAAGCTTTTCAAAACAGATGAAAAATGCTTCCACGTCCCCCTCATTGAACTTTGATATCAACTGGGAGAACTTTAAGAGTTCAGCACTCAGTCTTGAGCTAGGGGTAGTTCCCTCACTAAAGGTGCCTTCACTGGTTGCATTGGGTTTTCCCCTAGTTAGTTCGAGCCACCTTAACTTCCTTTCCTCCTTCTCTTTCTGGAAATCTCTTTCTTTTTCCCTTTTCTGATACTCTCTTTCTCCTTCTGGAATTCTAATTCTAGTCTCCTCTGTTCTAGTTCTTGTTATTGTATTGATAGCTTAGAATTCTGTGTCTTTTTAAATACTGAGGAAAGGATTTTTCTCTGTTGATATTGATTGCTGAAACTTAGTGGGTTTGAAAGGAGTGAAATACACAGACTGCAAGGCACCTGTTTCCAAACAAGTCAGCAGGGGAATGACAGGTCAAGAATTATGGCAGTCGTGTGACTGGATTGTTGCAGTTAGTTTCACTTTTGGATTGTGAAAAGACCAGTGAGTTGGACAAGGAGCAGGCAGCTTGAAATCTGGCTGTGACCTGCCTGGAGACTGGAGAAAAAGACCTTTCCCTGTAAAGGAGGACTTGCATCTCTTGAAAAGAAATCCTGCATTTGAAATGTAAATATAAATACTGTGGCTACAAGAGACAGTCAGAGGCTAGGAAAATTGCAGCAACTCACCTCCTGACTCCCCAAAGCCCGTCCACCATCAAGGGACAAGTCAGGAGTGTGTTGGAATTCTTTCCACTTGTCTGGATGGGTGCAGCTCCAAAAACACTCAAGAAGCTCAACACCATCCAGGACAAAGCAACCCGCTTGATTGGCACCCCATTCACAAACATTCACTCCCTCCACCAACCAACGCACAGTGGTAGCAATGTCTACCATCTACAAGATGCACTGCAGCAACACACCAAGGATCCTTAGACAGCACCTTCCAAACCTGTAACCTCTACAACCTAGAAGGACAAGGGGAAGATGCATAGGAACACCATCACCACCTGCAAGTTCCCCTCCAAGCCACACACCATCCTGACTTGGAACTATATCGCCGGTCCTTCACTGTCACTTGGTCAAAATCCTGGAACTCCCTTCCTAACAGCACTGTAGGCATACCTATACCCAAAGGACTGCAGCAGTTCAAGAAGGCAGCTCACCATCACAAGGGCAATTAGGGATGGGCAATAAATGCTGGCCTAGCCAGTGATGCTAAATCCCATGAACGAATAAAAAAAAGGCTTGATGGGCTGAATGGCCTACTCCTGCTCCTATGTTCCCATGTTCCCTCGCACCATCATCCGTTTTGTCATTTAATCTCTTCTGCTTTCCACCCCATCACAGACCTTCCCTTTTGTTCTTTCCTCCCTCCCTCTTTTTCCCTGCCTCTGTACTTGCTTAAAACCTGCTACATCTCTGATTTTTTCCATTTCTGATGAAAGGTCATTAACCTGAAGTGTTAACTTGTTTCTCTTTTCACAGATACTGCCTGACTTGCCAGCATTTTCTGTTTTTATTTCAGATTTCCAGCATCTGCAGTATTTTGCTTTTGTAATTTACCCAAGATGCATAACAATAGTGCCATTTGAACTGGTTCTGAATTTTAGCTTTAAAACCATCCAAGGGAATTGTTTTGCTGTGCTTTGCTATTCACAGTAACTGATTTCTTCAAAAGCAGAATCAATAGTTTAGCAGAAGGTTACAACTGAAAAAGAGGGTCTTGATAAAGTGAAATTTCTCTTCAAAGGAGCAGAGTTACATGCAGATAGTGGTTCTGTAAGTTAAGGCTGCATGTTCTGTTGCTTTACCGATCATTAAAAGTGCTGTTGCATTTGTAGAATACATTTTATAATTATGAGCCAAATGCATAGATCTCTGCCAGCTCTACTCAGGCATATCTGCTTCTGACCGTTTATAGGAAAAAGATGAAAACACGCAAACACAAAAAACAAGGTGGTGTTCGAGCAAAAGTGGAATGTTTGAAGTGCCCAACAAACATTGCAACAACCACAGTGACGAGGATCAGATAAAGCAAAATTGCACAATGCCTGCAGAACACTTAAGCAAACAACACAGAGACCAAGGTGACTGGAAATAATGCTTTCATGTTTTAAGCAGTTAGTAGTCATCTGACCTTTTGGGCTTGTTTGGCATTGTGAAATTCTGATGTCAAATATCACAAAGACAACAGTCACTTGGGACAGTTACAAAATGTAATGTTTAGCACTTGGTTAAACAATAGTATTGGACCAGAATTTACTGTAGCTGGCAAATGAACGGCCCTGCCATTTGGTGGAATTGCGCTTGTCCTTTTAATTTCCATGAGACTTTGCATTGCAATTTGCTGTCAGTGGGAGACAGAAATGGTGTGCGCCCTCAACTGGGCATCCGGGACCTGTGTGAACAGGGGAAGGAACAGTGTATCACCTTAACCAATCAGATTGAGTATTGTATAGTGCCAAGTCTAAACCAGGAAAGGTAAGTTAGAATCGTGAATTCAACGCCAGATCAGGTACAGAAAGTGAAATAAAGATAGAGAAAGAAAGATTGAATTGAGTGAAAGAGATTGGATTGAGAGAAAGAGTATGAAAAAGACAGAAAGACTCCAGACTTATAATAGTTAATTTTCACTGCCAGAGAGATTATTTTGTAGTAATTAAGATTTGTCCTGCCATTAAAAAGGGGATTTAGACTGAATTGGACAAACTCTAAATTTCTGTCTCGAGTTTAGTTCATAGCTACCATGCAGGTTCAGGAACTTCACACTGTTCAATATATCTGAATGATGTGCCAGACGGCGAGATGCCATTTATGGGAAGCTTATGGATTTTCATGTTGAACCGTGCATCTGCCATCTGGTGAAGTTGCTGTGCGATTTGTGCATAAGTAACGAGAAGTGCCATTAGCCTCACCGTTGGTTTGACAGTAAATTGTGGCCCATTAATAGTCCATACAGTAATTGAGACCAGATGAAGCAACCAAAGCAGTAGGGAGCTAGAGTTGCATGTGCATCCTATAACAGCACAAATGAAATTTAAATGAGTAAAACAAAGAAACATTTTTTCTGCAAACAACTCCAAGGGAATAAAAGTACTTTAACAAGGGTCTATGTCAAAACTGCAATGTATTGGTACTGCCATAAAAAGTACCTCATTACAGTGAAAGAATGTAAACAAATCATAGATTCGCTGATACAGCAGAGAAGGAGACCATCATTCCTTTTACCAACTCTTTGAAAGCTGTCCAATTAGTTCCATTCCCCTGCTCTTTCCCCATAACCCTGTAAATTCTCCCCTTGTACACAAAAGCACTGATGATATTTTAATTTTTTTCCAGTAAGTGATCCACTTTCACACAGGTAAGTTGTCTTATTATTTCTGCAGTTAAAGCCGCAGCCTGTTCTACTGTGCTTTCCTTAGGGTCCCTTCTCTTTCACTGAGCGGGTGTGCTCTGATTAACCCTATAGGCTTTCTCTTTAGTTTCCAGCAGTCAGCTCTTAGATACCCTGCTTTATTACAATGGAAGCACACAGGTCTCCAGGTCTCACTCCTACTTACAGCATCTTCCTTTTTGGCTGGAGGAGGGCCTCCAGTGTCTCCTGCTTTTCTTTCCCTCCCAGGACTGCTTGGGCTTCTATCATCTTCCCAACCTTTGTCCTTTTCGGACTTGTGGGGGTGACTCGGAAAGGATTTCCCCTGGGGAACCGACTTATAAATGAGAGCAAAATATCAAAAACGTGACAGCCCTGTCTGACAGTTCAACAAAATCTGTTTGCATTTAGACCCAAAACTCAGCCAACTGCTTTTGTTGGAACTCAATCTTGAGCCTGCCATCAGTTGAGATGTCCAGGAGGTTCTCTTGTTCTTTTATTGATAAAGTTTGCCATATGGGTACTGCATAAAAATTTGTGAAGTTGTAGCGTACCCAGCTGTTTGTGTTTCCCATTGAGGTACTTGCACCAGTGGAGACAATGTCATTAAATATTTTTAAGGCAGAGGTAGATAAATTATTGACTATCAAGGGAGCCAAAGGGTATCGGAGGTAGGCGGGAAAGTGGAGTTCAGGCCACATTCAGATCAGCCATGATCTTATTAAATGACGAAGCAGGCACCAAGGGGCCGAATGGCCTACTCCTGCTCCTAATTCATATGATCATATGTAAATTGAAGATGGCTTTCGATGTTCCAACTGCGGCCACAGATCTCTGTCTGATGTCTTTATGTTCTGATGTTCTCTTTGTTCTCTTTTGTTCTCCAAAAAAAGTTACCTTTAAAGGTAAACTCATTAAGTGCTAGTCTCGCCCATCTGACTTTAGGGTTCAGTTCCTGAAAGGCTATACAACAGCTTCTGGTGGCAGTCTATTTTGATAAGATGAGGTGTTTTCACACTTTATTGTCGTGATTGTGGATGGATACAGAGCATCAGCGAGTGCCTTTGTTTTAGCTCATTTTTGTGGATAGCTCACATCCATGTGTGATGAACAGTTTACAATTTTAGTGTAGATGGGGTTAATGAGTTGTCGTTCCAGCAGGCATGAATGTGTATTTCAGTGCAGGCGAAGGTGGATGTCATGTGACTTTGTCCTCCATCTTGTTGAAGGCAAGTGTACCAGTATTTTACAATTTTTTGTAACTCCAATTTATTTTTGTATTTCCGTCGCTGCACATCCCATGAGCGTGACATCACTGATACTTTGTGTGTTTTCCTTAACACTGCCTATCTTTAGCCATCTGTTCATTTTTCACTCTTACGTCCCAGCAGATATGGTTATAGTGCAATGTAAAAACTGTAAAATGCCTTCAGCCCCCCAACAAACGGCAGCTATTTCCGACCCCTAACAAACACCAACTGCACCTCAGCCCTCTAACAAACACCAACTGTCCCCCAGTCCCCTAACTATCACTAGTCCCTGTCAGTACTTGCTGTTGGATACAAGTAAGAACTCAATAATAGGAGGGCGGTGGTGGTGTAGTGGTATTGTCACTGGACTAGCAACCCAAAGACCCAGGGTATTGGTCTAGGGACATGGGTTCGAATCCTACTATGACAAAAGGTGGAATTTGAATTCAGTTGATAAATCTGGAATTAAAAAGCTAATCTAATGATGGCCATGAAACCATTGTCAATGTTGTAAAAACTAATCTGGTTCATTAAGGTCCTTTAGGGAAGGAAATCTGCTGTCCTTACCTCGTCTGGCCTACATGTGACTCCAGACCCACAGCAATATGGTTGACTCCTAAATGCCCTCTGAAATGGCCTAGCAAGCCACTCAGTTGTATCTAACTGCTACGAAGTTAATAAGGAATGAAAGTGGGCAGACCACCCGGCATTGACCTAGGCACCGAAAACAATGGCAAATCCAGCCCTGTCGACCCTGCAAAGTGCTCCTTACTAACATTTGGGGGCTTGTGCCAAAGTTGGGAGAACTGTTCCACAGACTAGTCATGCATCAGCCTGACATAGTCATACTCACCGAATCATACCTTACAGACAATGACCCAGACACCACCATCACCATCCCTGGGTATGTCCTGTCCCATTGGCAGGACAGATCCACTAGAAGTGGCAGCACAGTGGTATACAGTCGGGAGGGAGTTGCCCTGGGAGTCCTCAACATTGACTCCAGACCTCATGAAGTCTCATGGCATCAGGTCAAACATGGGCAAGGAAACTTCCACAAACATTCATTCCCTCTACCACTGACAAACAGTAGCAGCAGTGTGAACCATCTACAAGATGCACTGCAGCAATGCACCAAGACTCCTTTGACAGCACCTTCCAAACCCACAACCTCTACCACACAGAAGGACAAAGGCAGCAAATGCATGGGAACACCACCACCTGCAAGTTCCCCTCCAAGCCACACACCATCCTGACTTGGAACTATATTGCCGTTCCTTCACTGTCGCTGGGTCAAAATCCTGGAACTCCCTTCCTAACAGCACTGTGGGTATACCTACCCCACATGGACTGCAGCGGTTCAAGAAGGCAGCTCACTACTACCTTCTCAAGGGCAATTAGGGATGGTCAACAAATGTTGGCCTAGCCAGCGATGCCCACATTCCATGAACAAATAAACAAAAAAATTCTTGGTTTCTGGTATTGTATACGTGGCCCACATGAAGCAGCCAACACTGACTGAGTCTAAGAGCAGGAAACTTCCACTGCAACTAGGTTACTTAGAAAAGCAGCCTAAGAGTGCTGAAATCCTGATCCAAACAAAGTAGACAAGAGTCCCAGGCTGCTGTTCCACAGCCCAGGCAAGGGGGTAGACAGGGCTACAGGTTGAATTTGAACGGGGCGCAAGAGGCCAAAAAGGCAATGCCACTTCAATCTTACCCACATTTTTGAAAATCCTGAGACTTCAAAGATCTCTAGTTAGGCTTACTTTTACTGAGAAATCATGCACTCTAAATGAAGAGAGAGCAGCATGTGAGTGAGAATGAACAGAGCAAATACACATACACGTGCGAGAGAGAAAGTGGAGCAAGTCTGCGAGAGAAAAAGAGCAAGGGGAGGGAACTTGTGAGAGGATTGGCCATTAGATAATTTCTTCTGCTTAGCCCCTAGTGATATCACCTGTCCTACCACAGATTGGGTACTTCTGTACTAAAAAATTGAGAAGCAAGCTCATCCCATCCAGACATGGTGCACATGATCACCACTGGCCTGTTCTCCCCTAACTGCACAATCTCCTGGGAAAGTCAAAATAACACAAGAAACTGTAGCCAATTCAGGTCTCATAACTTCTCAGAATTACAACTAACTAGCAGTTTACTCTCTAGAACTGGAAATGTCCTCTTCACAAGTTCCCTCTTAAAGGACTAGTAAATTCATACCAACTACATGTTCACACTCTGAAAAGGAATACTTCCGGTCATTTATGCTAACTCTTTGCTTACATATTTTACATACGTGCTATCTAGCCACAGCATCCCTATCCATGTCAAGTAACCCATCCAGCACATTTTGAGTTCAAGCCATCATTTAAAAAACTTCCACCATATCCCATGAAGGTTGTGCTTCTTGAAATTGAACAACCCTAACTCTTGGGAGTTTATCTGATAATTTATAGCTCTTATGTTAAGAATTCTGCTGGTTGCCAACCTCTGCATTTTTTCCAGAGTGTCAATATGATTCATCCCTTACAGGTCATAGTAATACTGACACTCCTGCAAAGTCTATACAGAGCCTACATAGATGCTCTTTGTTTTATACTATGATTCTAGCTATAAAACCTTTGAGATTATTTAGAGGTTGGAACACTTACTCAATTGTTCAATTCCACTTTAAGGTCTGACCTAATCTTTTGGCAAACAAGCATGGGAAGCCTCAGCTTGAAAAGATTGTTATAATTTCCTTTACTTCCCATGCCTCTGCACCATGCACCAACCAGCCAAAAAAAAAAAGTTAATGAAGGTGACTTGCTTTCAGATCTTTTCTCAGTGTTTCTCTGTGTCAATCTGCAAGGAGATGCGCAAAGCTTCTTCTATTATGGGTTAAATGCTGAGCTATTGATACTGGCCCCTGATTGATGAGTCTTGCACAACCAGTGGAAACCCCGAAGTAAACTTGCTGGATTCACTAAGGTCAACAGCTGATAAGACTATTTTTTCCCTTCTAGGTCTTCCCAATAGCTGACCTTCGCAACTCTGGCAAAGTTACTTTGGAATTGCTGTCAGCTGTACAAAACCTGCACGTTGTGGCCTGGCAGTGTTAACATGGCAATCCACTCATTTAAATGCAGCTGAAGCACACCGCTGTCTGCCAAAAATGCGAAGGAATGGAGGTGGGGGTGGGGGAGGGGTGGGTGATCAGTGCAAGGGGGAGGGAGATCAGCCACCCCACCCCCAGCACTGATCTTTCCTACTCTCTGAGGAGCACAAAAATTCACCAAGGAAGTACTACAACATTCAACAAGTGATGTTAACTCATTACTACAGGCATTCTTCAAGATCGAAAGGTGAACAGTGTTGGTGCTCTTTTTAAGGACAGCTAACAATTGATTTGGCTGCTATTTTCTGTGAAAAATTAAAACAAAACTATTTGAACAAATGAATAAATTAAAACGGTGCAGTACATTAGTAAAATTGTGTTAATAATTATGTGTTGACTCTGAATGAAATATAGTGATTTTAATAGGGACTTGAGATTGAGGCGTAAAGTGGTGCACTGTGATTAGTTGTGGCACTATAATTGAGAAATCATCCAAACTGATTGTAACTTGAGGGGGAAGCAACCATTTGTGAATAAAACAAATCCCCTGTGGCAGAGATTACATATTCAGGCATGATCAAAGACTGTTGGGAGGAATGATGTGACCTTCCCATAACCCCTCTCATCCTGCCATCCATTTAGATCGAGAAGCTAGGTTTCCCCTTACATGATAAACATTACTTCCCCCCACAATATCTCAGCTCTTAATAAAATTCAAGTCCATGCAAAAGTTCAGTGCTATTTGAGGAGACTCAACTGGAACGCCTCTCACACTTTAGGAAATGATAGAAAAAGCTTTTAATTTGATAGGGAATCCTTCTCTCATCTCCAATTTCTCTATATTGCATTTCTGTTCTGTCTTCACTGCTACTATGGTCATTGTTCTGAACATTCCTCTGTAGTTCTTCCTAAGCTTCAAATAAGATTTTTACAGTTTCTCTATTCTTCCTCTTTCCCACATTCTCATGGTGAACTTGATATTGGTGATTTTTGCTGTTATAATGAATAAAGCTGTGTCATTATGCAAATACTTTGCTTCCTGTTGTACATGGAGGCCAAATGAGTTGATATCTGCCTGAACACACCTTCGACTGGCAATTTGAATGCAGTGAATTCTGCAAATCTTGGTTTCAAGTAATTTAATTCCTGGATTTTGTTTCTCTTGAAATAAAATTGAAATTCTTTCAATTCCATATACTGTATTCACTGCTCACAATGCAGTCTGCTCTACATTAGGGCGACCAAATCAGATTGGGTGACTGCATTGCAGAACACTTCCGTTCAGTCCGCCAGCATGACCCTGAGCTTCGAGTCGCCTGTCATTTTAATTCTCCACCTTGCCCTCATGCTGACCTCTCTGTCCTCTGCCTCCTACAGTGTTCCAATGAAGCTCAATGTAAGCTCAAGGAACAGCACCTCATCTTTTGATTCGACACTTTACAACCATCCGGACTGAACATTGAGTTCAAGAATATCAAACCATGATCTCAACCCCATTTAGTTTCCTTTTTCTTTGCAGGTTTCAGATTTACTCTCATTTTAGTCTTGTTTTTGCTTTCAGATGGCAGCTGGTCATCATTCTGCCTTTCACAACTCTTCTGGACACATCTTTCATGTCTTTACTTGTCCCATTATCACTACCTTTGGCCCTGCACCACCAACTCTTCTGTCATTAAATTTCTCCTGTCTTCCACCCTATCACAGACCTTCCATTGTGTTCTTTTCCACCCTCATCCCTTTCACTTGCTTAAAACCTATTGCATTTCTAACTTTTCCCAATTCTGATGTAAGGTCACAGACCTGAAACGTTAACTGTTTCTCTCCCCACAATGCTGCCAGTCCTGCTGAGTATTTCCAGCATTTTTTGTTTTTATTTCAGATTTCCAGAATCTGCAGTATTTGGTTTTGTTTTGTTTCTCTTCGATCAATTCAGAAGTAGTACAGGATAAATTTTTATTGAGTTTGTTGTCAAATTCAATCCTCCCGACAGTCAACAATTTGTCCTCCATTTCTGGTATAATACACTCGACACAGTTACAGTGAAATCTGTCTCTTCATATAGAATATGGTCTCGCATATAGCACACATCACATCATAAATGTATATATTGTACTTTAAATGTAAGCATAGCATTTTTGGTACAACTATCTTCTCATTAGCTCTGCTGATTTGCTCAAATACAATAACGTTGGAAAAGCAACAATCAAATTTCATTTTTTTCTACCACTACCAGTCTGAAACATATTAACTGCCGCAATGCAAGCTAACTAAATTGCTCAATTGTTTAAATGGCCATATTTCCTCAAAAAGGACGATTATATACACTTGAAATTAACAACACAAGAAACATAAAAAGTTGTCAAAAAATCTTAGAACTTGCTCTTAAAATTGCCCCATGTCTTGTTAGAAACTCATTAAAAAAAAAATTCCCTCTTTCAGGGGCAGGTGGACTCAGTTCAAGCTGGGAGCTCACTGTGAATAGCTAATGAAGCTGGCCATAGGACGTCCAATGAGATTGGTTCAGTGCAATTTGTCCCATTCCTTGGGCTTGTTTTATTCATCTGGGCTACTTCCCCTGATATTTTTCAGACTGTTGCTAATTTGCAGCCTTAATGCCCAGTGGTCTTTCGTGTCTGCCTTTCTGCCTGCTATTTAGCTTGTATCTGTGCATTGCAGCAAATGGGATTGTGGAAAAGGATTGAAGCCTCAAATGTACAATGACTTGGGATCTTTTTCCCTCCATTTAGCTGACATCCTGCAAAATTTTGTTCCAAGATCCCAGGGTAAAACAAAGATTATAGTGATAAAAGGTCAAATTTCAAATCTTGCTGTGGAGCATTGGGAAAATAACCTGCCCTCTTCCTGGACTTTATTGTTATTTACTCCTACTTACAATGTAATATGAAATATGCTACACAAGGAAATGATATGTGGAGCTCCAGTACCTGGGACTGCTGTCAGGCTCCCACATGCTTGAATCCGTTTGCAAAGGTACCGGTTAACTTGCCATGTGAGCCGCATGGAAGATGGCAGGATCCCCAAAGACACATTGTACAGCGAGCTCGCCACTGGTATCAGACCCACCGGCCGTCCATGTCTCCGCTATAAAGACGTCTGCAAACGCGACATGAAATCGTGTGACATTGATCACAAGTCGTGGGAGTCAGTTGCCAGCATTCGCCAGAGCTGGCGGGCAGCCATAAAGACAGGGCTAAATTGTGGCGAGTCGAAGAGACTTAGTAGTTGGCAGGAAAAAAGACAGAGGCGCAAGGGGAGAGCCAACTGTGTAACAGCCCCGACAAACAAATTTCTCTGCAGCACCTGTGGAAGAGCCTGTCACTCCAGAATTGGCCTTTATAGCCACTCCAGGCGCTGCTTCACAAACCACTGACCACCTCCAGGCGCGTATCCATTGTCTCTCGAGATAAGGAGGCCCAAAAGAATACAAAATAATGCCACCACTTAATGAGAGAAAATGTTCTTACCCCAGTGCTGAATTGCTTGGATATTGGAGTACATGAAGCTTGCTGAGCTTGCACTGGCCCAGTCTCTCAGGATTTACCATGGTTGGTCTCATTAGCCGTTCATCATGAGCTTCCAGAGAGCCTGTATGGGGGAATTTGCTGTCAGTTTCTTTTTAAACCGCTGTTTCATTTTTACTGGGCACTGAAGCAGAAATTGTGAAGAAGGGTGCAGATGACTTCCATTTTGGAGATGCTTATAAATGAAGTACATTCTGCAAAGGTAGTTTATTGGGGAGTTCTTCTGGCACCTGATTTTCATCTTGCTCTGCTGCTGCTGGCTGCAGCTGGGCTGCCCTTTTCCTGACCTGTTTCATTCTAATGCCTCTTTCAATAGCAAAACTATGGCAGAGTATTGTAAGACACTCCCTGATCTGTCCATGCATCTGAAAAAGTTCATCAGCATGCCTATATTGTATTTGAGAATGATCCTGCTAACTGGATGGGCCTCACTGTATCTGTACTCTTTGTTGGTACTGACTGTCTCAGAGGTCTCAGGAACCGGACTTAAAAGGATAGACTAATTCTCCAAAGAACCACTTCTCTATCAAATCTTCATTCTCTATCAAATCAATTCCAGTGCCCAGATTCCCTTAAAATGAAGGCATTTTGACAGCTTCCAGGGAAGCATGCATTAACTTGCATGATCCTGTTTCGGTGATTACTGATACCAGCAATTTAACATGAATGCCCTTGTGGTTCATGAGGGCCATGAATTGTGTGCAGGGTCCAGTAGGGTCAGAATAGTTCCATCAAGCACCTTAGGATGTTTTACTACATTAAAAGCACTATATGAATGCAAATTGTTGTTGTCAATGATGCCCTGGATTTTGGAGAATCCTGCCATGTGAAAAATCTGCACAGCCCTCTCATCTTGCTGTCAGGTGGCCATGACAATAATAATGAAACTGTTTACCCTGGCCAGCAACATATCAGTCACCTGTTTGATAGAATTATGAATTGCATCTTGACTAATATCTCACTGTCTCCTGTGGCAGCTTGGAATAAGTTAAATGTGTAAAAGTTCAGGATTGTGGTGACCTTTACAGCTACTAGTAGTCCTGTCCTTGTGGTGGAGGTTATTCCAAATGCCAGTATAACCCTGTCACTGGATTCCAAATGAAGTGAAGCCTGCAAAGGCAGGTTTCCTTTGATGTTCCAAGAAGTTCATGCAAGGCATAGAATGATTGGAAAGCTGGTGAGATTGATTTGCACTTAGTTTCCCAATCACCCAGAGCTCAGAAGACAAGCAGGAAGACTGAGAGGAAAATCAGCAATTGAAAAGTTTTAGAGAAACTAGACAGTTGCAGGAAGATAGATACACAATTTTTTTTTAAATTGTCCATGAGAACCAAGGGTAACAAATAATTTATAATTCTTAAGGTGAACCACAAAATTATTTGTGTGCGCCACAAAATGTACCATTTATTGTCTATGCAGCAACAACATACCGAATTTTATGCCAATATTTTTCATCTGCCCTTTTTTTTTATAGGTTGCTATAAAGCCAGTTCCTCTCTTTAACAAGACTCACCACAGTATTATGCTAATCATCATGACTTAAAACAAGAAATAACCAGGCAGACAGACTCCAGAAGATTTTAATGAAATAGAGGAGGAAATACAGGATGAGTTACCATTCGCTTGGATGGAAGGGGCCGAGGTGGTGCCTGAAGAGCTTTCTGCATCTGACTGCTGATATAGCATGGCAATGTTGATTTGGTTCATGATTCAGACCTCACAGATTCTGCTATGAAATGGGAATATTTAAAGGGAATGAATGGGAACAGATAGACAATCAAGTATCCTCTTGCCAAACATCCTGCAAACTGGATTCACTATTATTGTAGATTATACTAAGCATTGTATCAAAACAATAGTTATCTGCTCTGTGGAATCAGTGTCATCAGCAGAGAAAAACTGAAGGATGCAGACACTGAGTACAGTTAATGCATCTCTCAGCATTGCTCCCACTGATTATGTTAAGGCATTAAAGTCACAATTCCAAGATATGATTGTATATGGTTTTAACATGCTTCGATACAGCATCCAGATGAATATAAGGGAGGGTTCAGTGCAACTGCATGAACTCTAACAAGGCATTGGTCACATTCAGGATTTGCCTTCTAATAGTGGTATAGGTACAGAAGCACAGAAACAGGTGAGTTGTTCACAAGTTACCACCCATCCCTTTCTAGCATCTGGTTCTGTACAAGTGACAATGAAGGTCCGGAGGCAAGCAAGCCTCTGTAGCTGACATACAATAGGCTATTCCTAGCATGCAGACATCAATGTAAACGTCCAATAGAATCTGAAGCAAGTCCTCAGAAGATATCCGAACAAATGAAAAGATGGTAATACTCCATTAAGCCAGCCCCATTCGATCAATGCTGCAACCAAGTAAAGTGTTAATTCATCTTCTAACCAAGCTATCTCCCAGGAGAAGCAAAAAAAAATAAGTAAAGGATTCGCTTGGAAAATTCTCTCTGATTCCCTAAGACATTTAGCAAGCACCAAGAGACTGTGATAGCCTACACACATGCTCCATGCAATAATACATTATCACTTATGAGTAGTACACTACTTTGCACTATGTTACAAAAGTGCTTCCTTTTTCAGTCTTTTATTTTTTGAGGACTTGTGTTAAAACTGAAAAGAATCTATGGATGTGTTTTTTTTTACCAAGTTTGCTGAAAGGACACTTGAGGTGTTGTTTGAAAACAACTTGTGCTGGAAATCATGTGCTTTAAGCTCAATAAACAACAGAAACCTTGGTGACCTGGGGGAAGATGTTTACAGAGAAGCCACATGTCAAGATTTATGGAGGTCAGGAGGTTGACTTTCTGTTTTGGGGAAGATATTGTTTTCTAGTCAGTTGGACTGTGAACTGTTCTGGAGACAGTTTTGCATGCCAAGGAAAAAGAAACCACCCAGCTCACCTGTTTCTCTACCTCTTTGAAGAAACCCTGCAAAGATCCAGTGTAGAAGAGCTAAAATCCCTGCTGTTGCATCTCTCCTGAGCAGCTGGAAAAACCTGCCAGAGTAATTGTCAATGCCACCTGAAAAGAACTGCTTTAGACAAGATCCCAGTGACCCCTCTCTGTATAACTGAATGCCAAACCAAAAGGGACAACTGACTTCCTTCCATATCTTCTTTTTCTTGAAGAATTAGCAAATATTTGGCCAAAGTACTTTTTTTGGGTCTTTTTTTGTAACAGACTTCTGCAGAGAGAATTTCTGTATTTTTTCAGAGTGTGTGTGAATGTGTGTGGGGAATTTAAAAAGGCAACTTTCATATTTCAATCTGTGTGTTAATGCTTTGCTTCATTACTGGACAAGTCTTGTTTGATAAACTGACAATTTTGTTGTTTATTAAAGAAACCTGGTTGATGTATTTTATTCTGGGATAAAGAGTAGAGTATGTGAATGACCCAATCAGTAACTGGGTAAACATTTAAAAATATACATTGTGATCTGCGGAGAAGTGGGACTAGAAAAGACAGTGCACTCCTCCCACCCCGTTCATAACAGTTAGTACACATAAACACAAGTGGAAGCACTGTTGTTAAACATACATTATGAGAAAAGAGAGACCTTGAATTTCTCAGGATGTCCCAGAGCACTTTGTAGCCAATGAAGGATAGTCACTGTTTTAATGCAGGAAACATGGCAGCCAATTTGTGCATATCAAGCCCCCAATGACTATGGTAAAGGTAAGTATACCCATTTGTTTTCAATTAAGGGCAGAAGATAGGAACAGGCAATGTTGGAAAATTTAGTGTTAGTTGTCCACTTGTTATTTGGTGGTGGAAGTCACTATTAATGTGGAATATGAATGTTGCAGTCATCTGTATTGCTACTAGCAATGCTGTGCTAACTAAAAATTGAGACTACAAATCCTCCTGAGACTAATTACAGTATCTCTGAGGTCCTATTGTACTAGAAACAGCTGAGGAACAGTTACTAAGAGAGCAAGTCAACTAATTACAGCAATTCCTATTGTCAAACTCACGCATGGAGAAATTATGAACCAACCACAGTCACAAGGGGCTCTAGAACGGTTTCACCAAACCCTGAAAACCATGATCAGAGCCGACTGCTGTGAGTATCCCCACAATTAGGATAACGGATTAACTTTTCTGCTGTTCACTACTCGAGATTCACCCAAGGAATCGACAGGCTTCAGTCCATTTGAACTGGTCTATAGTGAGAAGCTCCCTCTAGCTGATCGAAGAAAAATTTCTAGATCAAAGGGAGGAAATCCCATTGCTAAATTATGTATCAGCCTGTCATGAGCAACTTTTTAAGGCATGTGCTGTGGCTAGGGAGCACCTTAAAGCCTTTCAGCAGAGTATGAAAAGGCAGGCAGACAGACATGCTCAGGCTCAGACATTAAAATCAGGGAATCAGGTCCTGGTGCTGTTGCCATTACAGGCGAACCCCTGAAAGCAAGATTGAGTGGCCCGTACTGCGTGATGAAAAAGATCAGTGAGGCAAATTACTTGATTAACACCCCAGGCCAGAGAAAGAAACAACAACTGTACCACATAAATAGGTTAAAGAAATATCATAATTAGGAACAGGACAAACCAGTGAATGTATGCCACATAGTGAGAACAGTGGAGAATGGGGACAATAGTGAAGAGGAGCTAGGGAAAAAGGGAACCTGGAAAACTCTCTGATTGAACTCCCTACTGTGAGATTAGCCAACAAAGAAATCTTAGGGAGACTGGAGACGGTACTTAACTATTTAAGTGATGAGCAGAGGAAAGGATTAGTCACACTGCTAACAGAGTTTGGGGAAGTATGTAGCGACAAACTGGGTCATACCTCTCTGACCACTTATGATGTGGATGTAAGAGAGCCCCACCTATTAAACCCATATCGTCTGAGCCCCTATGAATTGGCTCAAGTCCAAGAGGACATCCAATACATGCTGAACAATGACCTAATCAAATCCAGTCAAAGCAACTGGAGTTCACTTACTGTATTAGTCCCCAAAACAGATTGATCAAAAAGACTCTGTATTGACTATCGAAAGGTTAATGCAGTGACCCAAACAGATTCGTACTCAATCCCTTGCATCGAAGATTATATTGACTGGGTCGGCAACTCCACTTACATCAGTAAAATTGATTTATTAAAAGGGTAACTTGCAGGTCCCATGACAACCCAAGCTAAGGAATTCTCAGGTTTTGTAACGCCAGATGGCTGATTCCAGTGCAAAGTCATGCCCTTTGATTTAAAGAACACCCCCACAACCTTTCTACGTCTGAAAATCAGGTGGTGGCTGGTTTAAACTACCTCGATGACGCTGGTCTATAGCAACACCTGGGAAGACCACCTAAATCACTTAAGAGCATTATTTAAGGGTCTTCAAAACACTAACCTGGTAACCAACTTAGCTAAAAGTGAGTTCGCTAAGGCCAAAGTGACCTATTTGGGACATGTTGTAGGTCAAGGTCGAGTGTTGCCAAGGGCAGCGAAAATACAAGCCCTGATAGATTTACCCTTTCCCATGACCAAGAAAGAGATAATGCGATTCCTGGGGATGTGTGGTTTTTATAGAAAATTTGTCCCTAATTTCAGCATCCTAGCTTCCCCATTGATCAACCTATCAAAGAAAAATGTCAAGACAGTGTGGTCAGAACTGTGGCAGATGGCTTTTGAGAAATTGAAAGCTATTCTAGCAAATGAACCTCTATTAGCAGCACCAAATTTTAACAGATCCTTTAAGGTGGCTATTGATGCGAGCAATGTGGAAGTAGGTGCTGTCTTACTCCAAGAAGATGACTCAGGTATTGAGTGACCAATTGGCTATTTTTAAAAAAAAACAATAGCGTAAATATTCCACAATAGAAAAGGAGGCATTGGGACTTCTGCTAGCCCTTCAGCATTTCGAGGTCTATGTTAATAACGGACACAGGGAAACTTTAATACACACTGACCACAACCCATTAACCTTCTTAAAGAAATTCAAAGTTAACAATGCCAGGCTGTTCAGATGGCATTTACTCCTCCTACCATTTAACTTAAAAATCATGCACATTGCTGGAAGAAAATAATGTCTTTGTGGATGTGCTGTCCAGAGTTTAAATAGACAATACCACCATCAAGCAGTGGAAAGTCTAGTGACAGTGACTGAGGAATGCGTGTGAATGACTGCATGTGAATGAATGTGTGTAAATGATTACTATTGTGTGTTTACTTTTGTTTCTTTCAAAAAAAAACCAAGGAATTTCATTTTTCCCTTTTTGCAGGGAGTTGTCATGATCATGCATGGAGAAATTATGAACTATATAATGTACTTATAAAACAAACCCAAAACGGACACTTTTCCGGAAAAACCAGATGGAGTATAGAGGTCAGGTGACCTTATCCTATACTGCCAAAACACATGGAAACTACAAGAACCCTGAGTCAATCTTCATGTCTGGACCAGCCTTGGAGAAGGCATTAAAACGTAAATGGCCCATTATTTGTAATAGCTACCTCTCTTCAACTAATTGGGTTAACAATAGCATGGCAGACATGGTGTCTCCAAATTCAAACTCAAATGAATGGGTGTGAAAAAACTCCACTTTATCAAAATGGAATGAAGATGGGTGACACTCAGACCCCATTGTCTAACAATGGCCCATCATCAGACAACATTTATGAGGACAATGATAAAGAGAAACCATGGTCACATGACAGAAACCAGGGGTCTGATAAGGAGCTTAGTAAAATGTATGCTGGACAGATAAAGGCAGAGCCAGAGAGAGAGAAATTCCATCTGCTCCAGCAGAAGAAGGACCCTGCCTAGGAACACCATCTTTAAACTACAAGTAGGCGTTGACTGGAAGTGGCCTTGAATTCCATACCTGAGAAATTGTACCAGGATTTTCGACATTGAATTGTGTCTGAAATACAACAAAACAAAGTCTGAAACAATGCATTTGCCCTCCTGAAACTTTCCAAGTTATGTCTTCTGTGAACCAGGAAAAAGAGAAAACAGTCCTGCACCATTTTTTAAACCTCCACGTTCACAAGAATGCAAGGTTTACTGTGAACTCTTTGAAAAACCATCAGACCTAAATTATCTTCTCTTATATGTGTCTCTGTCTGCATGTGACTGTGGGTGAAGTTGCGAGTACTTTCGGGTATTGTATAACAAACATTTATCTTTCTTTAAACTACAAGAAAACCTGTCATTGGTCTGTTTGTTGATCATTAAAGTATTCAGGGGTTAAAACACATTTCTAATAAAAACGCTGCTTTCGGTCAGTTGAGAAGTGAAAAACGGAAATCATTCCTATCATTTCCCACCTGTCTACAACACTATAAATATGGGGAGTTTTATTTTTATAGTTTTAACTGTTGAAAATAATTCACATTCAATAAATGTAATATAAATTAATGAAATTTCAAGTCTACAAGATCCACATATGCATGTTGGCCTGCCTGTTTGTCATTGGTAGCTTGAATGTGTAGGATGGAGCACTCCTCAGATTGGAGGAAGGAGCATGTTTGCAAAACAGGGAATGTAAACAAATCCAAATGTCAGGTACTGAACTTAAAGCAGAAAAAAACTGGAGTGACTTAAGTTTAAAAACTGAGATTTTGTTTTGATCCTCTTCAGTTTTCCCTCCTTAAGAGTGATTGAAACATAATCTAATAATAGTACTGAATTTGTAACAGCACATAAAGGTTGCTTAAGACCACCAATTAAATCCATGAAGCTAAATTAAAATTTGGTAGCTGCACACATTTATTCTTTCAAATGGTTGTCCCATCTGTCCCGCAACAATGAAGTATGCCAGAACTACAGCTGCCTCTGCCATTGCTGCCAACTGCCTTTGTCTGCGTGCCTGCTTCTGTCTGATCTGTTACAGCACCCTGGTAGTTAAAACCAGGTGGAATCAAGTCTTAATTATTCCAGACAGGACTGTTAAAATTAGAGGGGATGTGGTGTGCGGCATTATTAAAATATTCAGACTTCCCTTTAACATGTGCAATGTGATTTTATTAAGCGTTTACTAGTGCAGTCAGCATCAAAGCAATGGAAAGAAATAATTTGTCATTAACATTAGTTATACATACTGCTAAAATCAATGAGAAAATAGTGACAAAAGATGTGCTACAGTTTGTGGCATCAGTGGGAGAATTTATCAACACATCTCAATATGATTATACAAAATCACAGGTGTGAATTTTAGTCATTTTGCAAGTATGCTTCCTAGTAAAATACAATTATTAAGCTATATCTTTATTTGTTCTGGTTTCTGATGATGCAAGTCACACTGCTGTGGATGTTTACACAATACCCTGGAAATTACTGTGAGCAATGTTATCGCAGACATGTTTAATACATTTTTATCAAATTCTTCTTTCCGCGATTTTAACTGAAGCATTAACGCAATTAAGATAAACTTTTTGTAACAGTAGTGGAGACAATAATGTGATATGAGGGTGGTAAGATTAATAAGATCACATCGCTCACTGTAATCTTGAGGCACAGTGGGTTAAAATGGATCCTATAGTGTCATCCTCATGTAAACCCATCATTTGCATGGCTGCACCTTAAATGGAGCAGATTTATCTTACACCCTCTCTCACATTCAGTGGAATTTAGGACAGAACTTAAAGGTTGTGCAAAAACAATATATTCTGTCTACTTCCTGTTACGATCTTGTGAGGAGGGGTCACAAGGCTCCCCTCCTGTCATCCTCTTTGTTTGGCCGCAACAGGATTTATTCTTTTTTTAAAACAGTGGATGTGCTTACAACTTCAGTAAGTGTTTTACCTTTTACTTTTGTTGTGATTGTAAAGAACTAATCAGGCAGGTTTTCTTGAGCTTAAACAAGAAAGAGGTGAGTTTATTGTACTTAAAAAAAAATCCAAACCCGATCTAGATAAAATAATAAAACTATGCTACACTTTCACTCACACATGCACACAAGAATCACATACACAAATACAGCACAGTAATCAGAAATAGTTTGGTTTAGATTAGAGTCCAGAACAAGTAAAAATTAATATACAGTCTGTGGGGGTTGGGTAATTCTGTTGCCTTCCAGCTGAAGTTGTGATCTTGAAGTCTTTGGGTAGTAGAAGCGCACTTTGTGGCTGGCCCACCTGGCTCAGGGTTTTCTTGGAGACAGAATTGTAGGTGGCTTTCTTCCCCTGGAGTCTCTGTCTGTAGCAATCCATAGGCTTGGATGGTCCACAGTCGCAGACGGTTTTCAAACTTGCGATGTTATCTGGGGAGGGAGAGAAACACACACACAGCCCCACTGGGGTTCTGCCTGCTTCACACTTGAAGCTTGTCTGCTTCAAAGTCACAGGAGCAGGAGCTTGTCTGCTATGTGTAACAAACTCCTAGTTTTACACAGCCTGGGGAGACTGTCACCGGGTTTCTCCCAATCCCCTGTTTTTAATGAGGTCCAAAATCTAAAACCCAAACCTCGCTCAGGTGATATTGTCAGTGTTTACTCCCAGCTTGAGAATGGGTCTGCCTTAAAACAGAAGCACACCTGGTTCCCAATGGCCTCTTTGCTCCTGAGCCCAGCTGCTTTCAAAGCCAACTGCTTTCTCTGTGACCAGCAGCCTGTTTGAAGCCAACAGCTTTCCAAAAGCCAACTGCTTATCTGTCAGCCAGCACACAACAGGCAGCCCCGCATCATCTATCTCCATAGCAATGTAGTACATGTGGGATGTTTCAGATAGCAATTTAAACTAATTATTTCCAACTCCAAATCTTCTCTTTGTTCTGGGAACACATATGAATAATTTAATCCCCTGATTGAAGCAGCTCAGGCGGATGGACCACATTGGTTCAAGAAGGCAGCTCACCACCACCTTCTCAAGGTCAGTTAGGGATGGGCAACAAATGCTGGGCTTGCCAGCGACACCCACATCCCATGAATAAAAAAAAGTTGCAGACACACTCTCTCCATCAAGACGTTCAGAGAGGTTCCCATTGTTTAGGGTCTTCACACTTCCCATTATGACCTTACTAAATGGGCCACCCTTTGATTTGTAACCATCCTAAGTTTGTTTGCCAGCTTCTCAAACCAAGGGTTTTCATTTGTCTTGCATTAAAAAAAAATTCAATTTGCAAATTAAAAACTTTCTTTTGAAAATTAATACAAACCATGAACCAGGTGATTGAAACAGTGTCCACTCACATAAAATCAAACCTGTTACATCTTTCATCATCGCAGGAACATATTCCAAAACAAAAGGAAATTAATAACTCTCATAATTCCATTAAATCAATAGGTGACCATAGGCTATGAGCTATATTTGATACCCAGATGCAATTGGTGCTTCCAATTAAGTATGGAAATATCTTGTAGTGACTGTGCCTAAAGTATCAAGTTGACCATACTGAATAGAATTACACGAAAGCAGCAAGAAGTGCTTCTTAGGAACAATGCAGCTGAAATGACCCCTTTTGTATTTTTGACTGCATTAAAATTCCCTCCAGCTTGCAGATAGTAGCTACACTGATATTAAATCCCATGTGTCCCTGGGTTTTTAACACCTCACGTTTTTCTTATCAAAAAAATCAAAATCAAATTTTTAATAGACAAAAATTACCCTGAGTTATGGTTGCCTGGAAGTGAACTGCATACAGGATAGAAAAAAAAGCCCTCTCCAAACACATGAGCAAGACCTCAGCAGCAACAGTATGAGTTACTGCAGAGGAACTTTGTTCTGCTCCATGGACTTCTATGCTGGGGTTCGTCTCTGTCATCCTATCCAGAGTTGCTGCACACAAGGGTGTCCAGCAGTGCCTTGAACCCCTCCCTGATAGTGCTTCATGTACTGGTCATAGCCTCCTCCAGCTGTCCAAACAGGTACTTACATGATAGGAGATTGTTCATGGCTCTTGCACACGAGTGTGATCTCTAACATTATTCTTTTTGGTGCAGCACTCATGAGATTAAGGTCATCAAGCATTTCCTCAAGAATGGCACCTTAAGACCCTCCAATCAGGCATGTCAACACTCTTTTCTTCCTCCAGTTTATTCATGCTTGTTGCCTTTATCGCATGCTGCTTTCCATGCTCACTGATGTAAAGATCTGCAGGTACTTGACTCTGGGTTGCTGCCTGCAGGAGAAAATGTGGGTGACAGAGTACGAGTGGCAGCCTTGGCACAGCTTAGAAGCAACTCTAGATGTTACACACAGATACGTCTATCTTGCCATGCCAAAGTTATGTCACACTTCCTGTGTCATAACTTTGTCACGGCTAGATTGCTGTACCTGGGTGTAACGTCTAGAGTTGCTTTTAAGCTGTGGATAAGGTTTGTACTGTATAGCTTACTATTTGTATTGCCATTGTTTGCCTTTTGGGTCCCTAAAAAACAGATAGGGCCATGGCTCCACATTGGCCTTGGCTTTCCCATGCTTGCCCATCCTTTCCATTAAATCTCTCTCCATGCCACTTTCTTTCTGCAGGCCTTGGCCCACAATCCCACACCTCCAACTGCTCTTACTGTAGCTTCTTCACCAGCCTGAGGCTATGATCCTCACAAGCACCCACTACAAGCCCCCACCATCTGCCCTCTAGTTTCTTTGGGTCAGTTGTGTTAAGTTTCAGCCAGCTCAACATACTGCCTGATGCCTACACCTTGTTCAATGTCACCCACATCAGGCTAGAGCGTGGCTACCCAACCCAAACCCGACAGGACCCGATGACATGTGTCAGGGTCGGGTCGGGTCACTCTTCTGGGTCCGTCATTTGGGCTAGGGCCAGGTCAGATACACTCTATCACCACCTCCGGTACGTGACTCCAATGTTAATGTACTTTTTGGACTTGAAAGGTTGTTTAGTTACAGTTTTTTAAGCTTGTGCAGATAAGCAACAAAGTGAAAAACGGAAGCTAGGTTAACGGATGGTCGGGTCGGGCGCAGGAAAAAATGAAAGGACTTGGGCCGGGTCGGGCTCGGGTCGGGCGCAGGAAAAAATGAAAGGACTTGGGCCGGGTCGGGCTCGGGTCGGATGTGGTTCTGTCAGCCTCAGGTCGGGTTTCATTTGCAGACCCGAGCCGGCCTTTGCTTCAGGCTGCTGTCCTGATCCCATTTTCACTCCCCGGTCTCAACCCCTTCCGCCCATTGACACCTGCAGATTTTCTCACCATGAGCTACTGTTCCAATCGAATCCTGATCACACTCCCTTTTGCCCACCATCTACATCCTTGTCCAGTCTGGGTCACCAAGTTGCCTGATTTTTGTTCTTTAAAGCACTTGTTATGTTACATTCTATTTATAGTACAATAAGTGTGAGAACAAAGTATCAGGCATCAGCTGACTGAGGGGCAAGTGGAGAAGCAATTAGGAGTTTAGAGAAGAAAAGGAGATTCAGGGTGAGAAGGCAGAGGGGCATGTGAGGTAAATATTGAGGGGTAGGATGTTTCATGTGATGAGGTTTTGGTGTAGCTGCAGGGTGAGGAAACAAATAGGTTAAGTGGGGCTGAGAAATCATGGGTGAACGCGGAGGAAATGAGAAAAGGGAACTGACTGGATGGTTGGATGGCAGTAAGAAGAGCAAATAGGGGAGCAAAGCTTGTGGCTGGTATAAAGTGAAGGCACGAGAAGCAGTATTGAAAGACAATTGTGGGATTGGGAAGGGCTAGTGAAGATAAATGCATTGATCTGGTGTGCGGGAAGTAAGAGACACAACAAAAGGAATAAGGTGAGTGCCAGGGGAGCAGACAGGGCAATGGAAAGGGGTTGAAGGAAAAGAGAATGAGGGAATCCGGGGACAGATTTGAGGAGCTGAAGGAGTGTGCAACCGGTGACATTACATGATGGGAGGTGCTTGTATGGGGCCATTGGGTATTGCCCCTCTGGTCCTGTCATAGAAACATAGAAAACAGGAGCAGGAGTAGGCCATTCAGCCCTTCGAGCCTGCTCCGCCATTCATTATGATCATGGCTGATCATCCAACTCAGTAACCTGTTCCCACTTTCCCCCCATATCCTTTGATCCCTTTCACTCCAAGAGCTATATCTAACTCCTTCTTGAAAACATACAATGTTTTGGCCTCAACTGCTTTCTGTGGTAGCAAATTCCACAGGCTCACCACTCTCTGGGTGAAGTAATATCTCCTCATCTCAGTCCTGAAAGGTTTACCTCGTATCCTTAGACTATGACCCCTGGTTCTGGACACCCCGACCATCGGAAACATTCTTCCTGCATCTGTCCTGTCAAGTCCTGTTAGAATTTTATAGGTTTCTGTGAGATCCCCCCTCACTCTTCTGAACTCCAGCGAATATAATCCTAACCGACTCAATCTCTCCTCATACGTCAGTCCTGCCATCCCAAGAATCAGTCTGGTAAACCTTCGCTGCACTCCCTCTACAGCAAGAATATCCTTCCTCAGATAAGGAGACCAAAACTGCACACAATATTCCAGGTCTGGCCTCACCAAGGCCCTGTACAATTGCAACAAGACATCCCTGTACTCGAATCCTCTCACTATGAAGGCCAACATATCATTTGCCTTTTTTAATGCCACCACCCAAACCACCCTTCACCCGAAACCTACCTACACTCCTCACCAGATACCTCCCCCAGGGACCCCTTGTATCTCCCACGAACCAGCGTCTGTACCTCTCATCAGAAAAAAACAAAAGATTAAAGGGAAAGCAAAAGAATGAAAGAAAGAATAGGACCCCAGAAGTGTTACAAAAGGAGACAAGGAAAGAGTGAGACAAAAGAAGGGACACATCCAAGCAGGAGAAACAGCAAGAAGAAAGAGGAAGAGAGAACCAACAATATGAGCGAGAACCCCAAAGAAACATCAGAGAATATATGTTTTAACATACTGTGAGCAATGTTAAAGCAAGGCCACTTAAATGTTTTTAAAAATGTGATCCATTATGTCAATATATTAATATTTTTAAAGTAGTCCCGCTCACTTCAAACTCTTCCCTTCCTCACCGAAACCTCAAATTCTTCCCTTGCTAACCTGTTCTAACTTGATACCATTCCTGCTTCTTCCCCAACCTGTCTTCTGATTTACTCTGAGTAAGACCATGGTAGATCCACCAGTGTACACTGGTTTGGAAATTGTTTTGTGCCTGACTTTGGGCGTGAACACAGTGGCAATTAGAAATCTCTGCACCAAAACTGATGAGCAAGAGGACTAATGCAAAATTAGCACTGGAGCAACAGTGTGTCCAGGAAGGAGAAGAGATGATTGGGACGGGGGCCGAGCAATGACTAGTTGAGGTCCACAGTTTTAATGTGGAGCTAAAAAGAGCACTCCTACTCCTCCTGGCTCCACAATTAGGTTTTTTTACTTACCTTTTTGTTGGCAGCCTCCAGCAGTCCCTTGGAGGATTACTGGTTTTGATACTCTGTGCCTCAGAGAACTGACTGCAGCGCGCAAAGTGCATGCTGCGCTTGGATACCAACCAATTTTGAGAATGGGCCTGAAACAGGCGTTAAGGTCTGATTTGTATTGGCAATGAGTTTAACACCTGTTTCAGGTGGCATCCTAACCAATATGGCAGCCAATGCATACCTGGTGCAGAATGAGCACACATACACTGCATGCCATATTGGGCCCTTCAGCGATCCCAATTCTAAGCCATTTTTCCCACTTACCACTATTCAATGTTACTCAATATTCATTTGTGCAAATTTTTTATAACTTCATTTAAAAGCTATCCAGCTCCTAGATACAAATTGTATTCGTGAAAAATTTAGTATCATCAACTAACTTTGAAATTCTGTTTCCAATCAAGGTCATTAATATGTTCCCGGAACAGCAGGACTCCTTGAACTGAACTATGTGGGATTCCTCGAATTACTGCTGCCAAATTTGTATAATTATTATATAACCATCCCCTGTTTTCTATTATTACGCTAATTTAGTTTTTAGCTTTTTAACTTCTTCCTTGGTCTCTTCAACTTTCTTGTTAGCAGTAACTCTTTTGAAAGTAATTTTGTCAAATTCCTCATCCACTAACTCAGTAAATACCTCAAAATTGCTACAAATGTAGGTGTGACCTCTCCTTCATTTTCAGCAGGTGATCCTAAATTACTTCTTTTCTAATAGCATCCAGTATTTTTCCTGTTTAACTAATCTAATTCCCATAGTTAGACCTTTGTCTTTTCTTGAACACTGGAAACATATTGGCTCTTTTGCAAATCTGCAGCTTTGTTTATTTGACCATTTTCTTTTAAATTCATACAAATGCACCTTCTGTGACATTGCTAAGAGATTATGCTGTTGCAATGGGATAATGCTGGCTTTGGGAGCAGAAGAGATGAGCACATTTCTATTGAAAGGGCCTGAAAAGATGTCAACTGAGAGTTTTTTTTCAAGGGAATGTTTGCCATGTCCTGAAAGTTGCCAGCTGGGGATGGGCAGAATTTGAGACAGAACCTGTTTACCTTCCAGAATAAATTCCTGTAAGGGAAGTGATAAGCCTTTCACTTGTGTCCCCACCAAACCCCACCCCCCACCATGTCTTCGGACATGTTTTGAGAAATTGAATAATTCTGCCAATTATGCCCTATTAGATCCAATAGAGCTCTCAGCTGAGAGCTGATATGAGTTCTGTTCAGGGCCTCGTAAAGGCTGTAAAGGTTCTGCAGGAAAAGGGAATCAATTCTAGAGAGGTTCCATTAGCCTTGCAAATCATTAGGTATTTCTTCCCTTCAGACCATTTGGCAAACCTTACTGTCTTTCCTCTGTCTTGATATGCCATCACTCTGATTTTACTCCAGGCCATTGAGGGACGGAGAGAGGGCAGTTTACACCTGAAGTTTCTTATAGGTGTGGGTCATCCAGACTATGTTAATGAGTGTGCATTTTGGGACAGGTTTCTGTATCCACCCCCAAGGATGGCAGGGAGTTCTGTTCCATCGCACCACTGACAGCGGAGTGGGACTCCTACAATTTCAGGGCCAAAGTCTTTTCCACAAGCATTGCAGGTAGTTAAATAAATAAATATTCCCCTTGCACAACAAAGTTATGTACTTAAATAAATATTCGCATTTCTCAAATAAGGACTGGTCTTTAACTCCGATACTAAATGGACTCACCAGTCCAATTGTTCAGGATTGTTCGGCGAAAACACACTTGTCACTCACATTAGCAACATTCACAGCACATTTATTAAAATAGAAAGAGCACTTTGTGGCGGCACAGTGGCGCAGTGGTTAGCACCGCAGCCTCACAGCTCCAGGGACCCGGGTTCGATTCTGGGTATTGCCTGTGCGGAGTTTGCAAGTTCTCCCTGTGTCTGCGTGGGTTTCCTCCGGGTGCTCCGGTTTCCTCCCTCATGCCAAAGACTTGTAGGTTAATTGGCCATTATAAATTGCCCCTAGTATAGGTAGGTGGTAGGGAAATATATAGGGACAGGTGGGGATGTGGTAGGAATATGGGATTAGTGTAGGATTAGTATAAATGGGTGGTTGATGGTCGGCACAGACTCGGTGGGCCGAAGGGCCTGTTGCAGTGCTGTATCTCTAAACTAATTATTTATTCTGCTAAGGCTTGATGTGTCACTTAGGAGGATATAGATGGACCAGAGTTTCGAACAATAATAGATGAACAGTACAGTGTGGCTATGTCTAGAGAAAGAACTATCTGAAAAAGGATACTTCTTCTGGCAATTTTTTATGGTGTATTTCACCCTCCCATCAGTGATGTCACTGCAGCACCTCCACTGGCAGAAAATATGAGACTATTTGAAGTGTTCAGCCCAAACTAATGAAAAACAGTGATAAAAACAGAGTCACAATCTTAAGCAATCTAATTTTTTTTAATGGCTTGGATTTTGTGGTGGTAATGATGGCGAAACCATCATCATTCACTGACATTACTCCACTGAAATTGACAGGAACTTTGTGAGTCCACATATGTACAGAATAATGTGGAAATCCAGAAGTTGCTGTCAGTGATTCAGTGTTGCTCCAGAGGCTGCACTGTTGAGGTTCCCTCAGAGTACAATTCCTAAGCATCAGTGAATTCATGAAAACTTCCACTTAGTTTTGCTGTGTAAACCCTTGAAAATGTAACCATTGTTGAATGAGGTGCAACTGGATTTTTAATGGTGTACTATCTTCATAGTTACTGCTAAACACCCACACTAGTCTGGAAAAGCTAACTTTATATTTACGGAAGATCAAATGTTTCCATTATAATAAAAAAAAAATCCACATTTTTAAAATAATGTTTTAAAAGTTTGTTTATATTGATATACTAGCTTCTATGTAAACCCAAATCATAAACATTTATTTTGCTATCTGAAAATTTAAATTGTGAGGGATAATCAGTGCTTTTAATTTCTTGGTTTGCTGTCTGTGAGAGTACTTCAGTGTGATTGGCTGCTTACCCTGCTTGTTGACATCACTGCTGCTGCAATTCTGGAGATCCCCTTGACTTGGCGCCAAATTTAAACTGCCATCGGGAAAGGGGAAGTCCATGCCACCAAGATCACTAGAACTATGGGTAGCTTTCTTTGAGGTCAGTGGCGAGTGCCATTGCTTTGCCACTGACCACAAATCTAGCCCAATATTTCTTACATCCTTGAAATGAAATATTATTCTATCGGGTCACTTCTTAGCTTTGGAATGTTAAGGTTTATATTGGATTTATCATATTTGCATTCTACTGCTGAGTAAGACCATACACAATAATTCTTTTTTGTGGCATATTAGTTTTCATGACAAAACGGTTGAGCCAAAGGCAGTTATGGCAAGAACAGATAGGACTTATCAGAACAGACAGGTCTGACATAGTTACACTTGGTGCTTGCTGAGACCACAAAAACACTGACTATCAATGAGTGTCACGTATTTACCATAGTTTAATACATTCTCCGGAAAACCTGGTTGACCACAACATCATTAGCTTTGCATTTCAACTTGTGTAACAGAATTGCAATGTTGAGGAGAGGAAAGAGTGTGACTGATGGTATTTAACAAAGTGGCTTTGGACTGATATGGAATGACTCGCATGAAAAGGAAGATATCAACAACAATAATGATTTAAAAAACGATTTCATGTATACCCAAAGGAAATCTAGTTGAGTAGTTTTATTCTTAAATCACAAAATACTACAATCTGTGTGTTTTGTGTTAAAAAGCCCAGTTATAAAATATGTATAGGTTTCCAGTTTTTTATTCACATTAATGATGTTTGCTTTTGTGAAAACTATGACAGTAAATGCTCTTATTTTGTTGTCAAAAAGCCCCTCATGAGGAAGAAAAATAAATCTGGAGTAAAAATTTAAAAAGATTTTAAAAATGTATTCCTTAAAACCTGTTTAGCTTTCCAAAGATGCAGTCCAAATCAAAATAGATAAGATTATTCGAATTGCAAGATAATAGTATAAATTGTGATACAACATCAGACAAAAGAACAATTAAATTCAGTTCTGGCTGATGTGTTGGCTAATGAAGTATTTTGCAACATAAGAGTGAAGCTACTCAACTATATCAATTCTTTATTAACTTAAAGTTAAACTTAATGTCATTGTGTCTTGCATATTAAAGTAGCTTTCAGGCCTACAGAATTTAATAGAATTAAATTTATTTTGCAAAACTGTGGAATTACGTATCTTTCTTTTGGGTATATATAAAATAAGTTTATGATCATTATTGTTGTTGAGGTTTTCCTTTTCATGCAGGTCTGTATCAGTCCAAAGCCACTATGCTGAATACCAGCGGGTGAAGCGTCACACTCTTTCCTCTCCTAGGCGTTGCAATTCTGTTGCAGAAGTTGAAATGCAGAGCTAATGACGTTGCAGTGAACCAGGCTTGCTGAAAGATGTGTTAAACTCTGGTAAATATGCGGCACTCATTGTCGACAAATACCCAGTGAGTACAAAGATTCTTAAAATAGAACTGATGGACTGTTACCTCGAGCCTAGTTGACCACAACATTGCATTTCAACTTGTGTAACAGAATTACAATGTCTAGGAGAGGAAAGAGTGTGAAACTTCACTGATGGTGTTTAACAAAGCGGCTCTGGACTGAATTGGAATGACTCGCATGGAAAGGAAAATATCAACAACAATAATGATTTAAAAAAACTATTTTATGTATACCCAAAAGAAATCTAGTAGAGTAGTTTCATTCTTAAGTCACAAAATACTTCAATCTGTGTGTTTTGTGTTAAAAAGCCCAGTTATTAAAATATGCAGAGTTTCCAGTTTTTTATTCACATTAATGATGTTTGCTTTTGTTACCACTAGATGACACTGTAAGATTCAATATAAAACAGATACATGTCCTAAATATGAGCATGAGCAGCTGAGACCTGTTGCTTGCAATTCCTGCACCAAGTGGGAACTTCAGGACACTTCATTTGTCTTGGGGGGCCACATGTGTAGGAAGTGTCTTCAGTTGCTTGAGGTCGAGCCTGAGGGGCAGCTGGAGTCACTGCGGAGCATCAGGGAGGATGAGAGTTTTCTGGATCATATGTTCCCGGAGGTGGTCACCCCACAGGCAGTGAAAGTTCAGGATAGTGGAAGGATGACCATCCAAAAGATCAGGAGAGGCAGAAAGTGCAGGAGTCTTTGGGGTGTGTGCTACTTTCAAATTAGTACTCAGAATTGGAGACTGCTGGGAGTGACAACAACTTGAAGGTGTAAAGTCCAGAACATGGCATCAATGGGCAAGGGACTGTATAGGAGGAAATAGCAAAGAGTAGAAATGCAGTCGGTGCAGGAGGTTCCATAGTTAGTGGGACAAACAGGCATTTCTGTAACCATCATCTTGTGTCCCGCATGGTGTGTTGCCTCCCTGGTGCCAAGGACATCACAAAGAGGGTGCAGAATATTCTGCAGGGGAAAGGGAATGAGCCAGAAGTTGTTGTACACGTTGATACCAATGACATTGAGAGAGCAGCTATTGAGGTCCTAAGGTTAGATTTTAAGGAGCTAGGGAGGAAGTTAAAAAGTAGGACTTTGAAGGTAGTAATCTCTGGATTACTCCCAGTGCCACGTGCTAGCGAGAATAGAAATAAAAAGGTAGAGAGGATCAACGCATGGGTTCAGGCATGGTGCAGGAGGGAGGCCTTCAGATTTTTGGGACATTGAAACCAATCCCGAGGAAAGAATCACCTATTCAGAAGGAACATGTTTCACCTCAACAGGACTGAGACCAATGTGCTCGCAGGGAGGTTCACTAGAGCGGTTGGGGAGAGTTTAAACTAAATTGGCATGGAAGATGGGCACCAGCAAAGAGAAATAGCAAAGAGAAATAAGGTGCATAAAGGAGGGAGAGTGTTCGATACTACAAGAGAAGGAAGTAGTACAATATTAGATCGGAGCAGACTAATAAGGAATACAAATACAGGTTTAGAATGCATGTATGTAAATGCACAAAGTGTGGTGAATAAGTTTGGTGAGGTACAAGTGCAAATAGCTGTGTGGAAATGTTATGTAGTGGCAATAACAGAAACATGGCGTAAAAACGGTGAGGACTAGGGTCAATATTGAAGGATACAAAGCATTCAGAAAGGATAAGGAAGGAAAAAAGGCGGGTGGGGTGGCAGTACTGATTAGGGAAAACATTGGAGAGTTGGAAAGAATGATGTCCTTGAGGTGGCAAAGACAGAATCCATTTGGTTAGAGTTGAGAAGCAAAAGGGTATGATCACACTACTACTGGTATTCTATAGGCCTCCAAATAATAGAAAAATAGAGGAGCAAATCTGCAGATAAATTACAGAGATGTGCAAGAACTATAGAGTGCTGATATTGGGGATGTTAATTACTCAAATATCAATTGGGATAATGTTAGAGTAAAGAGTACTGAGGGGGAGGAATTTCTGAAATGTGTTTAGGAGAACTTCCTTGACCAGTATGTTCTCAGTTCAACGAGGAAGGAGGCATTGCTGGATCTGGTGTTGGGAGTGAGGTGGGCCAAGTGGATGAAGTGTCCGTAGGGGAACACTTGGGTAAGAGTGATCATCGTATCATAAGGTTTAGTTTAGCAATGGAGAAGAGCAAGGAACAATCTGAAGTAGCACTTCGAAATTGGAAGAGGGCCAACTTCAATGGGTAGAGAGGGGTAAAATAGAACAAAAGATTGTCAAGAAAATTTTTTTAATATTCATTCATGGGATGTGGGCATCACTGGCTATGCCAGCGTTTATTGCCGATCCCGAATTGCCTTTGAGAAGGTGGTGGTGAACTGCCTTCTTGAACCGCTGCAGTCCATTTGGGGTAGGTAGACCCACAGCGCTGTTAGGAAGGGAGTTCCAGGATTTTGACCCAGTGACAGTGAAGGAATGGTGATATAGTTCCAAGTCAGGATGGTGTGTGACTTGGAGGGGAACTTGCAGGTGGTGGTGTTCCCATGTATTTGCTGCCCTTGTCCTTCTAGTCGGTAGAGGTCGCGGGTTTTGAAGGTGCTGTCTAAGGAGCCGTGGTGCATTGCTGCAGTGCATCTTGTAGATGGTACACACTGCTGCTACAGTGCGTCGGTGGTGGAGGGAGTGAATGTTTGTAGGTGGGGTGCCAATCAAGCGGGCTGCTTTGTCCTGGATGGTGTCAAGCTTCTTGAGTGTTGTTGCAGCTGCACCCATCCAGGCAAGTGGAGAGTATTCCATCACACTCCTGACTTATGCCTTGTAGGAGGTGGACAGGCTTTGGGGAGTCAGGAGGTGAGTTACTCGCCTCAGGATTCCTAGCCTCTGACCTGCTCTTGTAGCCACGGTATTTATATGGCTATTCCAGTTCAGTTTCTGGTCAATGGTAACCCCTAGGATGTTGATAGTGGGGTAAACAGCGATGGTAATGCCGTTGAATGTCAAGGGGAGATGGTTAAATTCTCTCTTGTTGGAGATAGTCATTGCCTGGCACTTGTGTGGCGCGAATGTTACTTGCCACTTATCAGCCCAAGCCTGGATATTGTCCAGGTGTTGCTGCATTTCTACACGGACTGCTTCAGATTCTGAGGAGTCACGAATGGTGCTGAACATTGTGCAATCATCAGCGAACATCCCCACTTCTGACCTTATGATTGAAGGAAGGTCATTGATGAAGCAGCTGAAGATGGTTTGGCCTAGGACACTACCATGAGGAACTCCTGCAGTGATGTCCTGGAGCTCAGATGATTGACCTCCAACAACCACAACCATCTTCCTTTGCGCTAGGTATGACTCCAGCCAGCGGAGAGTTTTCCCCCTGATTCCCATTGACCTCAGTTTTGCGAGGGCTCCTTGATGCCATACCTGATCAAATGCTGCCCTGATGTCAAGGGCAGTCACTCTCACCTCTCCTCTTGAGTTCAGCTCTTTTGTCCATGTTTGAACCAAGGCTGTGATGAGGTCATTAGCTGAGTGGCCCTGACGGAACCCAAACTGAGCGTCACTGAGCAGGTTATTGCTAAGCAAGTGCCACTTGATGGCACTGTTGATGACACCTTCCATCACTTCACTAATGATTGAGAGTAGACTGATGGGGCGGTAATTGGCCGGGTCGGACTTGTCCTACTTTTTGTGTACAGGACATACTTGGGCAATTTTCCACATTGCAGGGTAGATGCCAGTGTTGTAGCTGTACTGGAACAGCTTGGCTAGGGGCGCGGCAAGTTCTGGAGCACAGGTCTTCAGTACTATTGCCGGAATATTGTCAGGGCCCATAGCTTTTGCAGTATCCAGTGCCTTCAGTCCTTTCTTGATATCACGCGGAGTGAATCGAATTGGCTGAAGTCTAGCATCTTTGATGCTGGGGACTTCAGGAGGAGGCCGAGATGGATCATCAACTTGGCACTTTTGGCTGAAGATTGTTGCAAGTGCTTCATCCTTATCTTTCGCACTGATGTGCTGGGCTCCCCCATCATTGAGGATGGGGATATTTGTGGAGCCACCTCCTCCAGTTAGTTGTTTAATTGTCCACCACCATTCACGGCTGGATGTGGCAGGACTGCAGAGCTTAGATCTGATCCGTTGGTTATGGGATTGCTTAGCTCTGTCTATTGCATGCTGCTTACGCAGTTTGGCAGGCAAGTAGTCCTGTGTTGTAGCTTCACCAGGTTGACACCTCATTCTGAGGTATGCCTGGTGCTGCTCCTGGCATGCCCTCCTGCACTCTTCTTTGAACCAGGGTTGGTCTTCTGGCTTGATGGTAATGGTAGAGTGGGGGATATGCTGGGCCATGAGGTTACAGATTGTGGATGAGGACAATTCTGCTGCTGCTGATGGCCCACAGCGCCTCATAGATGCCCAGTTTTGCATTGCTAGATCTGTTCGAAATCTATCCCATTTAGCACGGTGATAGTGCCACACAACACGATGGACGGTATCCTCAATGTGAAGGCGGGACTTCGTCTCCACAAGTACTGTGCGGTGGTCACTCCTACCAATACTGTCATGGACAGAAGCATCTGCGGCAGGCAGATTGGTGAGGATGAGGTCAAGTATGTTTTTCCCTCGTGTTGGTTCCCCCACCACCTGCCGCAGACCCAGTCTAGAAGCTATGTCCTTTAGGACTCGGCCAGCTCGGTCAGTAGTGGTGCTACCGAGCCACTCTTGGTGATGGACATTGAAGTCCCCCACCCAGAGTACATTTTGTGCCCTTGCCACCCTCAGTGCTTCCTCCAGGTGGTGTTCAACATGAAGGAGTACTGAGTCATCAGCTGAGGGAGGGCGGTAGGTGGTAATCAGTAGGAGGTTACCTTGCCCATGTTTGACCTGATGCCATGAGACATCATGGGGTCCAGAGTCGATGTTGAGGACTCCCAGGGCAACTCCCTCCCTACTGTATACCACTGTGCCACCACCTCTGGTGGGACAGGACATACCCAGGGATGGTGATGGCAGTGTCTGGGACATTGTCTTTAAGGTATGATTCCGTGAGTATGTTTTGCATTGTTGTTGCTTAACTAGTCTGTTGGACAGCTCTCCCAACTTCGGCACAAGCCCCCAGATGTTAGTAAGGAGGACTTTGCAGGGTCGACAGGGCTGGGTTTGTCGTTGTTGTTTCCGGTGCCTAGGTCGATGCCGGGTGGTCTGTCCGGTTTCATTCCTTTTTATTGACTTCGTAGCGGTTAGATACAACTGAGTGGCTTGCTAGGCCATTTCAGAGGGCATGTAAGAGTTAACCACATTGCTGTGGGTCTGGAGTCACATGTACGCCAGACCAGGTAAGGACAGCAGATTTCCTTCCCTAAAGGACATTAGTGAACCAGATGCGTTTTTACAACAATCGACAATGGTTTCATGGCCATCATTCGACTAGGTGTTTTATTTCCAGATTAATTAAATTCAAATTCCACCTTCTGCTGTGGTGGGATTCAAATCCATGTCCCCAGAGAAATACCCTGGGTCTCTGGGTTACTAGTCCAGTGATAATACCACTACACCACCGCCTACTATAACGGAACAATGGATGATCTTTAAAGAGGAGTTGTTTCAAGTATAGGCTAGGTACATTCCAAGAAGGGTGAAAGGCAAGGGCACCAAAGCCAGGGGTACTTGATGCCGAGGGAGATAGAGAATATGTTGAAACAAAAAAGAGGGTGTATGATGTATGTCAGGTGAATTCTTCAAGTGAGTACCAGGCCAAATACAATAAGTTGAGATGGGAAGTGAAGAGCAAAATTAAACTGGCAAAGAGAGAATATGAGAGTAAAATGGCAGTTAATCTAAAAGGAACCCAAAAAGCTCCTATGAGCATGTAAATAGTAGGCAGGTAGTAAGAGATGGGGTGGGTCCTATCAGGGACAAAGAGGGTGACGCAGGGCAAGTCTCAAATACATCATGAGTGCTTTGTGCTAAGGAAGAGGATACTGACAAAATATCAGTAGGAGCAGAAATGGTAGAGGTAATGGATAAGATGAAAATTTTTAGGCAGGATATGCTTAGAGTGGATAAGTCACCTGGTCCGGATGGCTTGCATCCCAGGTTGCTAAAGGAAGTGCAACTGGAGATAAAAAAAGGGCTTGTCATAATCTTCCAATCTCCCCGATATAGAGGCAAGGTGCCTGTTGTGTCTTCTGGTTGTTTTCTGGTTCCCAGATGTTGGAAGTAATCACACTTTAAACTGGGAAAGGCTGGAGTCTTTGTTTATTCATTCAGCCAGCATGCTGTCAGGTGTGGGACTGCTTGAGATTGGTTCCTGTTACATGTCACATGACTCTCCAGTGCAGCTATGAATGTGGCCCCACTGAAACACTTACACATAACAATTAGTTCCTAGCTAATTAGTTCTAGCATTTTACAGATGGTGTAACAATATATAACAGTGCCAGAGGATTGGAGAATGGCAAATGTGACACCCTTATTCAAGAAAGTGTGTAAGAACATTCCTAGCAACTACAGGCTTGTCAGTTTAACATCAGTGGTGGGTAAGGTTTTAGAAACAATAATCAGGGATAAAATCAACAGGCATTTGGAGAGGTTTGGGTTAATTAAGGAGAGCCAGGTTGGATTTGTAAAAGGCAGATCATATTTGACTAATCTAATTAAATTTTTTGGTGAAGTAACAGAGAAGATTGATGAAGGGAAAGCAATGGATGTTGTCTGTATAGATTTTATGAAAGCCTTTGACAAAGTACCACACAAAAGGCTGGTTGATAAAACTGAGGCTTATGGAATAAGAGGGTCAGTGTCAGCAAAATAATTGCCTTAAGGACAAAAAACAGCGAGTCATGATAAATGGTTATTTTTCAGACTGGAGGAAGGTAGACAGTGATGTTCCCCAAGGGTCAGTGCTAGGACTGCTGCATTTTTTGATATATATAAATGACTTGGCTATTGGAATACAGAGTAACATTTCAAAATTTGCCCATGATACGAAACTTGGAGATGTGGCAGACAGTGAGGACCAATCGACTGCAACAGGACATAGATAGGTTAGCAGAATTGGCAGACAAGTGGCAGATGGAATTTAATAGAGAAGTGTGAGGGGATGCATTTTGGCAGAAGGGATAGGGAGAGGCAATGTAGACTAAATGGCACAGTTCTAAAGAGTGTGTAGGGTACAGAGGCACCTCAGGAATTCATGTGCATAAATCTTTGAAGATGGCAGGACATATTGAGAGAGTAGTTAGCAAAACATATGGGATCTTGTGCTTCATACATAGAGATATTGAATACAAAAGCAGGGAGGTTATGCTGAATCTTTATAAAGCTCTAGTTAGGCCACAACTAGAGTATTGCATCCTGTTCTGGTCACCACACTTTAGAAAGGATGTGAGGATTCCTGAGAGGGTGCAGAGGAGATTTACCAGAATGGTTCCAGGGATGAGGGATATGTACAAGGTTAGGTTGGAGAAGCTGGGGTTCTTCTCCTTGCAGCAAAGAAGATTGAGGGGAAATTTGATAGAGGTGTACAAGATCATGAATGTTTAGATAAGGTAGACAAAGAAAAGCTGTTCCCATTAGTTGATGCTACTGTTACGGACAAGGGAGAGATGGTGTGGATGACTTCCACTTTTCACCTCTCAACTGACCATAGACAGTATTTTTTTAGAGAATATTATTTTATCCCTGAGTGTTTTAGTGGTCTAATAAACAGACAAATGACAGGCTTTCTCATAGGATTAAAAGAAGGGTAAATTATTTATTAAACAATACACAAAAAAATATTCGCAGCCTCACCCACTCACTCATGCACACACACACACACACACACACAAGAAGAGATAGAAATTAGAGTTTAGCATGCATTTAATTCTGGTTGTTGTCAAAGAGTTTACTTTGAAACCTTCTTGGTTTTCCAGGAGAAATGTTTTAAAACAGCAGTGCTTTTTCTTAGTCCACTGAAATATTGCAGACTCCTCTGGTAAAGACTCAGTCAAAGTCAGTGGCAAGAAATCCTGTTACGATTCCTCAGGTGATGAGTTTTCAAGGTCACCTTGCAGTCTCTGTCTCTGTGGTTTAAAGATATTACAGGCAGGGGCTTTTTCTTGGCTGGAATGGATTTTCTGCTTCCTGGCTAGCTGGCTTTCTGTCTCTGTCTTTCGGAGAGCTCTTTTTTGAGAAAAAACCTTATCATGCTTGGGTTTGGTCAGGTGATTATAGATGCTCTCCCTGGTGTGTTCATACAATGTCTTTGAATGTGTGGCCACTGCTACACAATGGGGTTTGAATGTGGCTTATTTTGATAAAGTGGTGTTATGTCCCACTTATTATCTTGGCTTTGAATCTGGGGTCTTCCTGTCTGTGAAGGCCTATGTCAACCCAATGCTTGAAGATAGGAGCCATTTAGCATCTAATGGGCTATTTAGCATTTTAATGTGCTTTCCCCAGGACTCGTCCAGACGTGATGATGGGTTTAGTCTCCAACAGTCACTATGTGTATTTGCAGTACAGAGAAGGTCACCTGACCTCTTACCCCAAGGTGTCTGCAGTAAATGTTGCCCATTTTTTGGAGTTTAGTTCACCAGTTCATTTTCACAGTTCATAATTGCTCCAGTTCACTTTAGTTCATAACTGTTCCTTGCATTAGTGTGACAGTGATTTAAGGCACAGATTTAAGGTTTTGAGCAAGAGATGCAGGGGGGATGTAAGGAAGAACTTTTTTTACCAGCGAGTGGTAATGAATTGGAACTTGCTACTTACAAGGTTGTTGGAAGCATAGACAATGAATGATTTCAAAATGAAACTGGGTGGTGTCTTGAGGAAAATAAACTTGCAGGGCTGCGGGGATATAACACTTGGACCAGAAGTGGGTGCAGCTTCTGTTGGGGCAAAGAGCAACCGGCTGAACATGAATGGGACTGATTGGATTGCTCTATAAGGAGCTGGCTTGGACTGGATAGGCCGAATGGCCTCCTTCTGTGTCGTCATGACTCTATGACATATATACCCAGGTAACTCTGCTCCTGCAGGGAGGGAGTTCCAGGATTTTGACCCAGCGCCAATAAAGAAATGGCAATATATTTCCAAGTTAGGATGGTGTGTGACTTGTAGAGGAACTTGCAGGGGGTGATATCCTCATGTGCCTGCTGCCCCTGTTTTTCTGGATGGTAGAGGTCGCGGGTTTGGAAGGTGCTGTCGAAGGAGCCTTGCTGTTGTTGCAGTGCATCTTGTAGGTGGTACACACTGCTGCCACTATGTGCCAGTATTGGAGGGAGTGTATTTTTAAGGTGATGAATGGGGCACCAATCAAGTGGGTTGCTTTGTCCTGGATAGTGCTGAGCTACTTGAGTGTTGTTGGAGCTGCACTCAGCCAGACAAATGGGGAATATTCCATCACACTCCTAACTTGTACCTTGTAGATGGACAAGCTTTTGGTCAAACGCTGCCTTGATGTCAAGGGCAATCACTCTCACCTCACCTCTGGAATTCAGCTCTTTTGTCGATGTTTAGACCAAGGCTGAATTGGGATCTAGAGCCAAGTGGTCCTGACAGAATTTATGTTGTTAAATTTTGACATGAAAGCAAGCATACTTACTGATGAAAGATCATTGACCTAAAAGTTTGGCCCGAATTTTACTTGTAGGCTGCAGGTCCCGACATCAGGACCAGAAGTGGGTGCAGCTTCTGTTGGGGCAAAGAGCAACCGGCTGAATGTGATTAAGCAATGGCCCACCAATTAAGAATCAGGAGACGTGGGGGCTGTCCAGTGAGGGGATGGAGGTGCCAGTGGAGGTGTCGCCAGATGACGCCATGGGAGCTCAAGATGTCATATTTACAGGGCTGACAGCCATGCACACAGTACTGCCTACTGTTCCAGAGCCCCTGCAGAGGACTGCCAAGGACCTGATTGGAAGCCTGCAGGCAGAATGGCAGAAGGAAGACCCCGTGTGGCCCCGTGGTTCAGCGATGCCTCCTTCCAGGCTGCAATGGAAAGGAGGGTGGTCCTCTTCCCCAGGGATGGGAAGAGACCAGCCCCCCTGACCAAGCAAGCCTGGATGGAGATAATGGAGGCAGTCAGCAGCCATGAGGTCAGCCCCCCCACCACCACCACCACCCCCGCCCCCCCCCCCCGACACCCTCGCCCTCCCTGGACATGGATCCAGTGCTGGAAAAGGGTTGATGACCTGATTGGTCAGCTAAGGTGAGTGTCCCATACACTTCCCACCCTTTGGGCCTAGCTTGTGTCAGAGCAGGATGGTGCATTTGGAGGAGGGACCACCCAGCTGTGGGCAATGGGGTTAGGGAGTTGGAAATGCCACCTGAGGCATGGCTGCATCTCAGTGAGAGGTGCCTGTCTGTCAGTGCATTCCCCTTCATAGTCCCTTGAGAATGGCCGCATGCAGGAGGCATTTGTGTGCCCCCTTCATAGGCCGCTGAACTACCACCAGCATAGATGCTGTGCCTATTCCTCTGGTGGAATAACATTGCATCTGTTCGCATTCACAGGAGAAGACAGCACACAACAGAAAGCAGAAGGCCCAGACCAGTGGTGGTGTGTCTTATCTGCATATTCTGAACCCAATGGAAGAGGAGGTGATGGAACTGGCAGGGCAGCCAGGCAGCCGCTCCATAGCAGATGGTGAGACAGGGGTGCCCACCCAAGAGTGAGTGTGGATGTCCTGGGGCACAGGGGTATATGTGGCAAAACAAGCCATGGTGCTGATATGTCCACCACTAGATAAACAGAGTTCCACAGGAGGGGTGGTTGGAATGGTGCAATGGGAAACGCATAACCCTTGAATCTATCTGTTCTCATGCAGTTCATGCCCATGGACAGCTACAAAAAGCTGTAGAGATTGGCGGACACCTGGCTGACTCTGAGGAGGAGGAGGGTGCACTGTCACATCATTCCCCCACACCCTCCACCAGTGGAGGTACTCCCACATCAGTGGGTATCCAGTTGCAGCTAGATTCGTGCACACAACCTCGTGAGCACATCACAGACATACACGAGCAGCAGACGGAGACTGTTAAAGCTGAGGCCACTGACATTCGGAGGACTGTGGGAGGCCAGGCCCTTGCTGAGATCCAGGCTGCTGATGTGTCTCTGGTGTCATTGGCAAGACGGGAGATGCTTCATCTGCACAAGAGGTAAGGCAACATCTGGCAGAGATGCCTGAGGCTATGCATGCCCAGCTGCAGACAATGGAGGACTCCATCCAGGCCTTGAGTACTGCCATATCTCTGACTGGTGCATGTGTGGCTTCCTCCATCGAGAGATTGGCGACTGTCATGGAGAGCCTGTTCCAGCAGACCACTCAGTGACTGCCGAAGATGCGCGCAGACCTGTATACCTGCACCTTGTCCATGAGCTCAACGCAGCAGTGGCAAGGCGTGAGGGGGACAAGGCACCTGGACTCTCCAGCAGCTCCTCATTCCTCTCTGTTCAACAGAGAAGTTCAAGTGTGCCTTGAAAGGGAGGAGGAGCCACTGTCTCCCGCTTCTGGGAGCTCCTCTCAGGGTGCTTCTGGTGTGGCCAGCAGCTCCTCAGCCCCTCTGCCAGTGATGCAAGCACGACTATCTTCCTCAACTGCTGAGGAGGGTCCAGCACCTGTGCAGGAGCTGCTCAGTATGCCGGGGCCCTCCAGGCCTCAGGTAGCCAGAGGACAGCTGCCAAGATCATCCCAAGCCATGGGACAGCAAGGTAAGCAGCTTGCCTCCACCTCAGCTGACAGCGCAGGGGAAGCTCCACTTGGAAGCACTCGGAAAAGATTTAAAAAGAGCACCTAGATGCACATAGGGGTTCACAGGTGAAGGTACATTCCATGAGAAAGGGGTTGCATTTGGTGTTACATGGAATAAAGATATGCTTTGTTCTCACTACACCTCCTTCCTGTTGTTGATGTCCATTATGACTTCATGTAGATCCTGCCTCTCAAGGGGTTGGACATGAGGTACCTAAGGCGCATTCTCCACGCTTCGGCTTACCACTGTGCAATGCTCAGCTGGGTGCTGGGCGCTGCAGTGCAGAAGGAAGGAAGGGACAACAGAGCTGCTTAAAGGCAAGGCTTTATTGGTGCAGTTCCAGAAGGTGGTAAGGATCATAGGAAACGTGAATGTATAAGGGCATCTCGAGTCTCCCTTGTGTGTATCTCCTGGCACTGTTCCTGCTGTCCCTGGGGTCGTTAACCTTGCAATGCCTGGGCCACATCCTCTTCTGCATCCTCGTCATCGGAGGAGGCATTACACTCCACAATATCTTCAGTGGTCAGTACCTCCCCCCTCTGTAGCGCCAGGTTGTTCAGTGCACAGCAGACCATCACGATACGTGAGACCCTCACTGGGGTGTACTGATTGATCCAGGCAATGGAATCTCATCTTGAGCGGACCAATGGCCTGCTCGAATGTCACTCGTGTTGACCCATGGCAGGTGTTATACTTCTCCTATGCATTTGTGAGTGGTTCCTCACAGGTGTCAGTAGCAGGGGGACAGAAAACTTCTGGCACCTGGGACTGGCGAAGTATGTATGCTAAATGGCTGCATCCCGGGAACCTTGCAAAGACCTGCAGCATCCTTCTGTGGTGGTCGCAGAACAGTAGTACATTGAGAAATTGGAGGCCCTTCCTGTTGATGAAAACCGCTGGCTGATCTGTGGGAGCCTTGGTGGCCATATGCGTGTAGTTGCTGACCCCCTGCACCTGGGGGAATCCAGTAATGCCCCAAAGCCTATAGCCCCCTCAGCTTGACTGTTTGGATTGGTGCGGAAGTACACATAGTCGCTGGCCCTCCTGAACAAGGCATTGGTGACCTTCTTGATGCAGAGATGCACCGCAAACTATGAGATTCTGCACATATCTCCTGTTGATCCTTGGAATGATCCGGTGGCATAGAAGTTCAATGCCACCGTGACCTTCAGCGACACTGGCATTAGGTACCCACCAAGTCCCATGGGGCTAAGCTCATTCTGCATCATGGTGCACAGATCAGTGATGACCTCGATGGAGAGGTGGAGTCTTCGGAGACATTGCCACTCGGACATCTGCAGATAGCTGAGCCGCGGCCAGTAGACCCGCCCTGAAGGGTAGCTTTTTCTGCACATAGGAGTCTGTTGGCATGTTGCTCTGCATCCTTCTCCAGCCTCCCCTTCTTGATGCTGGCCCTCTTGTTGCCCCCAAATTGCTGGCATGTCCCTGCCTGTGCCTGAACCTCCCTCCCTATATGCTGCTCCCCCTCCTCCCTCCTCATTGTGGGTCCCGAAGACAGGGTAAATGAGGCCCATGACAGGTTGGCTCTCCATGAGCACTAGGCCCTCATGGCAAACAGCCCCCTCCCTTCCCATCTGCTGAGTTGGCACTGTCCTGATGGCATCCTGGTATGGCTCCTCTGAGTGCTGGCACCTTTGCCCCCACTCCTGACAGCAATTCCTGATGCCCTCCCTCCTGCACCCTCACTGCCAAGAAATGTTACTGCTCCTGATGGCTTCCCAGTGAAGCCAACACTGAGCTGCCACCTCCTTGTCACCTCGTTTAACCAGATGAAGCTCTGAAGCCCCATTGTTGCCATTCACCATCAGTTAAATCAGACCCAGGTGAGTAAAATTGCTGTCAATTGGGCTCTTAAGTATCTTAGTTGTCTTCCTGCCACATGGATGTCCGAAGTCCACCCTTAGTTGCCTTCCCGCCACCAACAGTAAAATGTGGAAGGGATGTCTTCCGTCCCAATTTTATATCCCCCCCTGCACCTCCCTTCCTGTTTCCAATGGTCCCTTAAAATACAGCCTGTTAACTTTATTTCTGTCTCCACAGATGCTGCCAGATCTGATTTCCAGCATTGCAGTATTTGGCTTTTGTACTTTTTGTGGAGCTGAGAGCCTAGTGCTGGTTTTCCATTGGTTTTCAATTGCAGAGCTGCTAGCAAATGGTAGTTCTCTCATGGATTTTAAAAAAAACAATTATTTTACATCTTGACCAATGGAGCAGTAAGGTGATGCTCTGAAGTTCTTGGCCCTACTGTGAGGTGGATAGACTAATTTGTGGTGTGCGAGAGAGAGTTTTGCCTGAAATTCCTGGATCCCAGCTCCACTGATGGAAGTGCTGAGGGGCAGAGTTTTCAGCCACCAGTGTGTTCCAACCTTGACCCTGTCTCAACCCCATCTCCAATTCCGTCCCAGGAATGAAGTCATTCCATTGAGGGGACATGTGTCTGTATCATTTCCCGCACTCTGGGCACGTGCCCCACAGTTCAGAGCATCATTTGACTGCTTGTGGAGTGGGGTACTGAAATGGAAGCTCTTTAAAAAAAATCCATACAGTATACTGGATTAGAGCAAATAAGTTGCTATTTCACATGGAAGCAATGTTTGGGGACTTGGACAGACAAGTGTTGCATTTCCTGCAATTGCACGGAAGATGGCAAGGAAAGGTAGTTGTGATTTGTGTTGTTGAAGAGTGAATGAGGATGTAAAGAGGGAGTGGTCCATCCGGAAAGCAGAGAGGTGAGAAAAAGATTTCTTGATGGTGATATCATGCAGAAATACTAGAAAAGGATCTTGCGGGGATGGAAGCTGGTAGGATAAAAATGGTGGATGGCGTGGGGGAGGGAATGCCCTCTCATAGCTGTGAGAGTAGGTGAAAGGTGAGAGCAGAGGCATGGGACAGTCCTATTATTCGTATCTTGGGGCAGTAGGAGGTAGAAATAGGCTGTGTAGAGGTTAAAGTACGTGTGTGGTGGGAGATGGGGAGGAGGACATCTTCAGAAGAGATGAAATTGGTAGCAGTCTGTGAAATAATGGTTTGATGTATTAGGGTTGTGGTTGAAGGGGAGATAGGAAGAGTTATCAGACATCTGGCTTCAGCCTGATAAGAAGTCATGTACCTTACAACAACAGCATTTTATATCAGCAGATTTGATGATGATGTTAGGGTTGGAACTGAGAACAAAGTACTACCAGTTCAGTGGGAGATAGATTAGAGAAAACAAGATGACTGATATGTTTTCTCTGCCATACGATTTCAATTTTACGATTAGCATCTCTGGATTATCATCGATTTCGTGCCCTATAGGAATCGAGAGGGTCATTTCCTGCTTGTTAAAATGCGAAATTGTGGTTCTCACATTTGAGTTCTGATTCAGTACCTTAAATTTTCAACAAGCAGGAGTGATACTGGTACTGATTGGAAAACACGATACATTCCAGTGTGGGGGAGGGACTGTTGAGCTGTCTGCATGCCAACAAACTGCATGAAGGGCTCCAGTGCTTGAATTTGAAAAACCATCTGTTGTATTTTGTTATCATCCCAACAAGCACCAGGAATGCCATGTCGATCACCCTGAAATGTTGACTATGGCAATGAAAATTGTATTGCTGTCGCGGTGATTATATGGCAGATGTATTTCACGAACAATTTTTGAAGAATTCTGTTGTGTTATGTTTCCTTTCTTTTCTGTATTTATTCAGTTCCTTGGTGGTAAATCCAAGTGAATTTTCAGGGCACCACATCTTATTGTTGAAATAAATCTGGTGCCATTGGCATGTTTGCTGAATGGGGTGAGTAGGATCTGTTTATGTGCAAATGACTTGCACATGAAAACCATCTTAAATGCTATCTTTCTTTGTCATGAACCAAGCAATGGTATGTGCAGGGCCTCAGAAAGGGGATCTCTAGGGGGGTTAGGGACGTGATACCCTGGAGACTATTCAACAAATTACATACTGGAGCATAAATCCCTATGTACTTCAAATCGGTATTTACTGAGTACTCCCTAGGGAAGGGGGATTGTGAAAGAAAGTATGTGGGGCTCTCTGGAGTGCAATTATATATTATTGGAATAAAATACTCATTTGGTGCAAAGGCTCAAAGTTATTTCTTAAATACTTATTCCATTTTGCAGTTATAATTATTACAGCATTTAGATGGACATAAATGCTAAGATCCTGATTTAGTATGTTTTTTTTTTATATTGTTGTAATTTAGGATTTTTTATTATTCCAAAATTAGGACAGCATACATTTTTGACTGTATTTGGTAATTAAATGCTTTATGACTCAATTCAAGGGGATATATGTAAGAAAAAGTAAATTGGCAAGAGACAATATACTATGACAAATCCCCATAACTTCTACACTTACACCATGTGCCTGAGTACCACAATTTTGGATAAAAGGTCCGAGAGGCAGGAAAATGATGGAACCCGATTTTAATTTTGAGGGTGCGAATGTTGGGTGTGGGTCCCGAGTCAAGTAGGAAATTTACATGACACTGTCGGCGTGAGGCCCAGGATGCCTAAAAAATGGCCCCGCAAATTTAGCAGTCGTATGAACATCTGCGCAGAGTGGGCACAGGCCATCTCACTGCTGAACTTTTTTATATCAGCCCCAAAAAGCAGGCGCCACCCAGTGGAGTGCACAATTGGATGGTTAACATTGTCCCACTGCAGCCTAAATGTAGCAACATTTTCCCCATCACTAAATATAGTATCAGAAAATGTAATCAAGCTATATACTGCAGGACAAATGTCAAGGTAAAGATATTACCTATCTTACAGACCCCAAAAGGCCTGACAGATATGCTTGTAATGAGAAAAGGAAGTGCTAGAAATACTCAGCAGGTCCAGGATCTGCAGTATTTTGCTCTTATTTTAGATATGCTTGCAAAATCACTTTATAAAATTTACATAAGATGCAACTTAACTTTGTTCATTCCCTCCTAAAAATGTTTATTTTTATACATATCACAGGTGATTAGCAATATTTACATTAGATGCAAATATTTTATTTATTTATTCTTCCCCCCCTTGAAAAGCTCAATTTTTCTTAGTTATTTAGATAATTTTAAAAGATTTTTATGTACTTTATTTTCCACACTGGATTTCTGGTTCTCACTGAAGCTGTCATTAATAAACAGCGTTTTTAAAGGAATTTTATTAGCCAGTTTTCTTCCTTGTTTATAAAAGATAGCTTTGAAAAAAAAGGAGAGATTTGATTTTTCATTTTTCTGGTGGTTATTCTGATACTTTGCTGATTGTTTAAAAAAGCTAATTGGATAGCTCTTTCAAAGAGCTGGCATAGGTACAATGGGCTGAATGGCCTCTTTATGTGCTGTATCATTCTATGCTTTGAATGTTAGTGCCATTGTCTAGGCTGCACTGAAACCGTTTGGGGGTGGTGGGGGGGTGGGGAGGTGTTGCAGGGAAAGCTAGATATGGTGCTTAGGACTTTATAATAAAACTTTCCCTCTTCATGTTTTCCTTGTATCTTTGCAGTTTTTTATGTAAATGTGCAAACACAACTGTGCACACAAGAGAAATATTGATCCAAAAATATAAAAATGAACATTACGGCTGCAGCATCTCATTTTTCTCCCTCCCAGCACTCACAGCAATTATCACTGGTTCACATATCTTCTACAATCTGGCTAAGGTCAGTATTAATTGAACACCCTGCAGCAAGGTTAGCCACAGATGAAGTGTGTCGCAGAGACACTAAAGCAGGGCAAAGGAAAAACTATGTCCGTTAATTATTGGTGTTTCAATCACCAACAATAGAATGTTATTTGGTAATAAGATTTTAAATACAAATGCTTACCTTTCCCCCCACATTTGTCCAGTACTTGCCTTTAGCGTAAGCAGTACTCCACTGGTGAAGCTTCTGTCCTGTGGATATTTGCACTGCTTTTTCTTCCAGCTGAGAAACATTGATGCCTATATCCATTGTGGGCATTTATTATCTTTGGTTATTATGATGCATTAACAGAAACAAGGTTGTTTGAAACTAGACTTTGGCAGGGTGGGGTGAAAATTCCTTTAGGACTGTGAGCGGGACGTCCCAACTGAAAGACCTGAGACCAGCCTGAAACTGGGCCTCAGTTCTCATTAATGTTACTTGGGCGAGATGCTGGTGTGTTTCGCAAATCCACAGGCAACTCACCCATTTTATGAAGATGAATATTGGCCCACATGCTTCACCGGCAGCAGTCCAAATGCAAGTCCCAGGACAAGGGTGGAGTGGCAATAAGGGAAGCCCTATCAGGAGTACTCTCCTGGCTTTGTAGGAATGCCTTTGGAAAGTTTTTAAAGAAGAAAACATGCCTTTTTGTTGGCAGCCACTGTTTAGGCCTCAACAGCCGCTGAAGAATTCTGAGTAGAGCTGGCCCAGATCATTGGTGTTCAATTTCCCAGAGGAGCCTAAAACAGATGCTTTTGGTTGCCCAAATGGGCCCTTGGAAAATGGGCGCAACGAGGTCCAATGAGCTTCAGATGGAATTGAGGTAAGTAAATTAAAATATAAGGTAAGAACTTAGCTCTTCTCAGAATCACAGAATCACAGAATAATACCGTGCAGAAGAGGCCCTTCGGCCCATCGAGTCTGCACCGATGCATTAAAGACACCTGACCTATCTACCTAATCCCATTTGCCAGCACTTGGCCCATAGCCTTGAATGTTATGACGTGCCAAGTGCTCATCCAGGTACTTTTTAAAGGATGTGAGGCAACCCGCCTCTACCACCCTCCCAGGCAGTGCATTCCAGACCATCACACACTCTGGGTAAAAGAGTTCTTCCTCAAATCCCCCTTAAACCTCCTGCCCTCACCTTAAACCTGTGTCCCCTCGTAACTGACCCTTCAACTAAGGGGAACAGCTGCTCCCTATCCACCCTGTCCATGCCCCTCATTATCTGGTACACCTCGATCAGGTCACCCCTCAGTCTTCTCTGCTCCAGCGAAAACAACCCAAGCCTATCCAACCTCTCTTCATAGCTTAAATGTTCCATCCCAGGCAACATCCTGGTGAATCGCCTCTGCTCCCCCTCCAGTGCAATCACATCCTTCCTATAATGTGGCGATCAGAATTGCACATAATTATCCAGCTGTGGCCTTACCAAAGTTCTATACAACTCCAATATGACCTCCCTGCTTTTGTAGTCTATGCCTCGATTGACAAAGGCAAGTGTCCCATATGCCTTTTTCACCGCCAAGGTCCCTTTGTTCCTCGGAACTTCCCAGTGTCAGGCCATTCATTGAATACTTCCGTGTCACATTACGCCTTCCAAAGTGCATCAGCTCACACTTTTCAGGGTTAAATTCCATCTGCCACTTTTCTGCCCAATTGACCATCCCGCCTATATCTTCCTCTAACACAAGACACTCAACCTCACTGTTAACCACTCGGTCAATCTTTGTGTCATCCGCGAACTTACTGATCCTACCCCCTACATAGTCATCTATGTCGTTTATATAAATGACAAACAATAGGGGACCCAGTACAGACCCTGTGGTACGCCACTGGACACTGGCTTCCAGTCACTAAAACAGCCGTCTGTCATCACTCTCTGTCTCCTACAGCTAAGCCAATTTTGAATCCCCCTTATCAAGTTACCTTGTATCCCATGTGCATTTGCTTTCTTGATAAGTCTCCCATGTGGGACCTTGTCAAAGGCTTTGCTGAAATCCATGTAAACTACATCAACTGCACTACCCTCATCTACACACTTGGTCACATGCTCAAAAGCTTCAATCAAATTTGTTAGGCATGACCTCCCTCTGACAAAGCCATGCTGACTATTCCTAATTAAATTTTGCCTCTCCAAGTGGAGATAGATTCTCTCCTTCAGAATTTTCTCCAATAGTTTCCCTACCACTGACATGAGACTCACTGGTCTGTAGTTCCCTGACTTATCTCTACAACCTTTCTTAAATAGTGGGACCACATTAGCTGTTCTCCAGTCCTCTGGAACCTCTCCCGTGGCCAGAGAGGAATTAAAAATTTGGGTCAGAGCCCCTGCAATCTCCACCCTCGCCTCCCACAGCATCCTGGGACACAAATCGTCCGGACCTGGAGATTTGTCCACTTTTAAGCCTGCAAAACCTCCAATACCTTGTCACTCCCTATGACAATTTGCTCAAGAACCTCACAGTCTCTCTCTCTCTGAGTTCCATATCTACATCCTCATTCTGTTGGGTGAAGACAGATGTGAAGTATTCGTTCAACACCCAACCAATGTCCTCTGGTTCCACCCACAGATTTCCCCCTTGGTCCCTAATGGGTCCTACTCTTTCCCTGGTTATCCTCTTCCCATTGATATACTTATAGAATATCTTGGGATTTTCCCTACTTTTACCAGCCAGAGCTTTCTCATATCCCCTCTTTGCTCTCTTTCCTCTCTTTTCTAAAGAGATGTTGCCTGTTACATCTCATTGGGATTTGTATTTCTGAAAAACTCAGAAAAGATTACACTGTAATATTTCACAGGATGATCCTTAAATGAAGAGACCATTTGATCCATTTTATTTCCACCATCATAGAAGGTCCCCTATTGAATCATCCAATTGATGCTTGAATGATTCCAGAGTTTTCGGCTCTGCTGATTTATCTGGGAACTCCATTATCCGCACGACATAAGAATGTAAGGAATAGGAGCAGGAGTCGGCCATTTGGCCCATCAAATTTGCTTCGCCATTCAATAAGATCATGGCTGATCTGATTGTGGCCTCAACTTCACTTTCCTGTCGGCCCCCCCATAACGCTTGACTCCCTTGTAGATCAAAAATCTGTCTAACTCAGCCTTGAATATATTCAATGACCCAGCCTCCACTGCTCTCTGGGGAAGAGAATTCCAAAGATTAACAACCCTCTGAGAAAAGAAATTCTTCTTCATCTGCATCTTGAATGGGAGACCCCTTGTTCTAAAACTGTGACCCTAATTTTAGATTCCTGCACAAGAGAAAACGTCCTCTCAGCATCCACCCTATCAATCCCCCTCAGAATTCTATGTGTTTTAATAAAATCACTCTCATTCTTCTAAAGTCCAATACGTATAGGCCCAGCTTGCTCAAACTTTACTCAAAAGACAGCCCCTTCTGCCCAGGAATCAACCTGGTGAATCTTCTCTGAACTGCCTCCAATGCAAGTATATCCTTCCTTAAATAGGGAGACCAAAACTGTGCTCTAGCTGTGGTCTCAGCAACACCCTGTACAGTTGTCGCAAGACTTCCCTACTATTATATTCCATCCCATTTGCAATAAAGGCCAACATTCCATTTGCCTTCCTAATTACTTGCTTTACCTACAAACTAACTTTTTGTGATTCATATACAAGGACACCCAGATCCCTCTGTATCACAGCATTCTGTAGCTCTCTCCTTTTAAATAATATTTTATTTATTTAGAGATGCAGCACTGAAACAGGCCCTTCAGCCCACCGAGTCTGTGCCGACCAACAACCACCCATTTATACTAACCCTGCAGTAATCCCATAATCCCTACCACCTACCTACACTAGGGGCAATTTACAATGGCCAATTTACCTATCAACCTGCAAGTCTTTGGCTGTGGAGGAAACCGGAGCACCTGGCGAAAACCCACGCGGTCACAGGGAGAACTTGCAAACTCCACACAGGCAGTACCAGAATCGAACCCGGGTCACTGGAGCTGTGAGGCTGCGGTGCTAACCACTGTGCCACTGTGCCGCCCTGTTTTTCTATTCTTCCTACCAAAATGGATAACCCCACATTTTCCCACAGTATACTTCATTTGCCAAATTTTTGCCCACTCACTTAACTGGTCTTTATCACTTTGCAGACAATTTGTGTCCTCCTCACAACTTGCTTTTCTACTTATCTCTGTATAGTCAACAAATTTAGCTACAATACACTCTGTCCCTCCATCCAAGTCAGTAATGTAGATAGTAAATAGTCGAGGCCACAGCACTGATCCCTGTGGCACCCCGCTAGATACCATTTTCCAACCTGAAAATGACCCATTTATCCCGACTCTCTGTTTCCTGTTAGTTAGCCAATCCTCTATTTATGCTAACATATTAACCCCAACATCTTACTGAATGGCTTTTGGAAATCCAAATACACTACATCTACTGGTTCCCCTTTACCCATCCTCCTTGTTACAGCCTCAAAGTAACAAGTAACCCAGAGACCCAGGTATTGCTCTGGGGACATGGGTTTGAATCCCACCACAGCAGAGGGTGGAATTTAAATTCAATTAATAAAAATCTGGAATTAAAATCTCGCCTAATGATGGCCATGAAACTATTGTCAATTGTTGTAAAAACCCATCTGGTTCACTAATGTCCTTTAGGGAAGGAAATCTGCTGTCCTTACCTGGTCTGGCCTACAGGTGACTCCAGATCCACAGCAATGTGGTTGACTCTTACATGCCCTCGAAATGGCCTAGCAAGCCATTCAGTTCAAGGGCAATTGGGGATGGGCAATAAATGCTGGCCTGGCCTGCGACGCCTACATCCCATGAATGAATAAAAAAAAAGAACTCTAAGAAATTTGTCAGACACTATTTCCTTTTCATAAAACCATGCTGACTCTGCTTAATTGTATTATGATTTTCTAAATGTCCTGCTACTACTTCCTTAATAATAGATTCCAGCATTTTCCCAATGACAGACATTAGGCTAACTAGCCTATAGTCTCCTGCTTTCTGTCTCGCTCCTTTTTTCAATAGAGGCATAACATTTGCAGTTTTCCAATACGCTGGGACCTTTCCAGAATTTAGGGGATCACTTTTTGTGTAAAGAAAAGCTTGCAGACATCAGTCCTACATTTTCCCTCTACTAGATGTAAGCTGAAGACCATTGTCCGAAACTTGCAGTTTAATTTGAAGTAATTTTCTGGATTTATCTTTTCTATAGCACTTGCAATCTCATGTACCTCAATAAGATCAACCTTCTGATATTTCCTTCTAAGGCTAAAACTCAATGTTTTTCAGGTCTTTTCTCATAATACAGGCTTCCAAGATTAGGGATAAGTCTTGTGACTCTTCTCTGCACAGCCTCCAAAACCTGAATGTTTTTCGTTGTGCCTCAGTGCCCAGATTTGCACACAGTATTGAAGGTGTAGTCTGACCAAGCAGCAGTTTTACAATGGCATCCTCTGACTGTTTTGACAATGCAGTTCAACATTCTATTGCTTTTGTTCATTGCAGCTCTCCATTGGTTGAAGATGTTGAGCATGAAGTTTACCAATACTTAAAATAATGATTAGCTTCATCCTTAGCTATTTCTACACATTTAACAAAGCAGAGGTTTTACCATTTTCCCTTCCTAGGTGCAATACTTCACCTTTGTTCATATTAAACCTCATCTACCATTGCTTGTTTTACTTGTGTATTTTGTCTACTTTATTCTGTAATTTCTGTGGTGCCTCCTCCAATTCCACTGCACTCCTAGGGCTGGATTTTATGCAGGAGGTGGGGCTCCCAGCACCAGGCCAAAAAGTCAGGGGGGGTGTGGGTGGGAAGAATCCCGCCTCTGCATTTTTTCTGACACCCCCCCCCCACCCCGCAGAGTGATCCTCCAGTCTTTTAGTGTTAAAGTTTAAGGAGGCGGGTCCCCCGTCCCTTTCAACACTTAATAGAGACGGGGATCCTGCCTCCAAGAGATGGCTGCCAATCACAGTGGGGGGCAGCTCAGCATTATCGGCAGCACCACCGGGAGCGGTGGCCACGGCCGGTACTGCAGAGGCCTCAGATCTAGGCCCAGCGTTGGAATCCCGGACAAGAGGTAGGTAAGGCGGGCATGGGTGGGGTGGGCGTTCGGTCCAAGGAGCAGGGATCCTGGGGGTACATTTGATCCCAGTGGGGGTCCTCCATGGGCCACAAATTACCCACGAAGGAGGGAGCCACCCCCCCAAGCCCGCAGGGAAGAAGCCTCATTTTCTAAGGTATCCTCCCCGCACAGCGAAGGCCACCCTGCTGTTGGTAAGATCCCAGTGGCAGCGGGAAGAGATCCTTATTTGGCCTCTGGGCAGGAAGGCTGTCGCCGGCCTATCCCGCTCCCCGGAGAATCGCAACCGGGATTCCTGACGTCGGGTTCCGTGGCGGGTGATTCTGCCCTAATTTTTTGCCCCCCTAACCGCCACGAAACCCGCCGTCAGGATGAGAATAAAATCCGGCCCTAGTCTGGGTACTATGTGCAAATTTGTATCTGAGTCCAAGTCATTGATTAGAAATTCTTATCCTTGCCTTCTATGGCCCACTCCTCCCTTTTTCTGTAATCTCCTCCTGTTTTACAACCAGCAACAACAAATTCTATTTATATAGCACCTGTAATGTAATAAAATGTCCCAAGGTGCTTTACAGGAGCATTATGAAACAAAATTTGACATCGAGCCACATAAAGAGATATTAGGGCAGATGACCAAAAGCTTGGCCAAAGAGGTAGGTTTTAAGGAGTCTGAACAGAAGAAAGAGAGATAGAGAGACAGAGAGAATTCTACAGCTTAAGACCTTGGCAGCTGAAGACATGGCTACCACTGCTGAATTGATTAAAATCGGGGATGTCCAAAAGGCCAGAATTGGAGAAGTGCAGATATCTCAGAGGGTTGTGGGGCTGAAGGATACTACAGAGGTAGCAAGGGGTGAGGAATTTGAAACAAGGATAAGAATTTTAAAATTAAGGCGTTGCTGAACTGGAAGTCTATGGGCTGGAGTTTGTGCTTATCCCGACGGTGGGTTTCGTGCGTAGGGTCGGGGAGGTGGGGGGTGGGTATGGGGGACGGCCTGAGAATCAGGGCAGAATTGCCCGCCACGGAACCCAATGCTGGGAATCCTGGTTCTAATTCTCCCGGGGGAGGGATAGGCCGACGACGGCCTTCCTGCTCAGAGGCCAAATAAGGGCCTCTTCCTGCCTTTGCTGGGATCTTACCAGCGTCGGGAGGACCTCCGTCACGCGGGGAGGACACCTTGGAAAATGAGGCAGCCTCCTTGTGGGCGTGGGGGGGCGGGGTTCCCTCCTTGGTGGGAAATTTGTGGCCCCCAAGACCCCCACCCCCGGACTGAATGCCAATCCTCCACCATCCCACCTTCCCCTTGCGAGGACCTACTGGACTGGCCCCAGCAACGCTGTATCACTTACCTGAGGTCCGGGGTTCCAGTGCTGGGCCTGGTGGCACTGCCGATACTGCTGAGCTGCCGGCCCTGTGATTGGCCAGCAGCACTTGGGGGCGGGATACCTGGCCCTATTAAGTGTTTAAAGGGACAAGGATCCTGCCTCTTTAAACTTTGATCCCAAAAGAACGGAGGATCGTTCTGGGGGTCAGAAAAACTGCAGAGGCGGTGTTCCCCTCGACTTTTTGGCCTGTCGCCGGGAGCCCTGCCTCCTGCATAAAATCCAGTCCAATGTAGGAGTGATGGGTGAACAGGACTTGGAGCAGCAGAGTTTTTGATAGTCTCAAGTTTATAGAGGGAAGAACTTGGGAAGCCAGCCAGGAGTGCGTTGGAATAGTCAAGTCTTGAGGGAACAAAGGAATGGATAAAGGTGTCAGCAGCAGATGAGCTGAGGCAGAGATAGTCAGGCACTGTTATGCAGGTGGAACTAGGCCTTAGTGATAACGTGGATATGTGATCGGAAGCTCATCTCGGGGTCAAATATGACATCAGGATTGCAAAAAATGTGGTCCAGCCTTAGACAATTGCCGGGGAGAGGGATGGAGTCAGTGGCTAGGGAAGAGAATTTGTGGTGGGGACCTAAGACAATGGCTTCAGCCTTCCGAATATTTAGTTGGAGGAAATTTCTGCTCATCCAGTATTGGATGTCAGACAAGCATGTCTGCGCTCCTCCAATTCTTGCCTCTTGTGCATTCCTGATTTTAGTCGCTGCCCCATTGGTGGCCGTGCCTTCAGCTGCCAAGGCCCTAAGCTCTTGCACTCTGCCCCCCTGAAACCTCTCCACCTTTCTTCCTCGCTTTTCTTCTTTCGCTCCTTAAAACTTATCTCTTGATCAAGATTTTGTCATTTGCCCTAATGCTCCTGTGAAGAACTTTGGCACATTTTAGTACATTAAAGGTGCTATATAAATACAAGTTGTTGTTGCAGACATGCCAGCTCTTGCAAATTGAATGTGAGAGCCACAATTTCTCAGTAAATTCAGCCTCTCTCATGATCTTGCGAGTGGGCTTCGAAATCTCTGGATTTTACTGCATGCCGTTGCTGAAGGGTCAGAGGTGAGGCTGGAGGCAGAGACGGGAAGCTGGCAATGGCTGAAACTGTGAGTATGATGGAGTCCCATGGAAAAGAGTGAGAGAGCACTAATGGTCTTTGTCAGTGATGTGAGAGATCTTGGCAGTGGCAGCAGCTCTTGAAGTCTGGAACAGGAGGTACTGCTTCAGGCTGGTGTCCGTGTCTTGGCATGAAGTAATGAACTATTAACAAATTTTTCAGCTATCCAGACCATGAAGACCCTGAGCTCTGTTCCTGTAGCTGTGCTTAGTTTGCTGGGCAGTGCAACAATTCCTAGTTGACCTTAATGCCAATGGGTTATGGAGAGGAAAGGTCAGACTGAGTTTCTGCTCCTGAATTGCTGTCTAGTGATCTCTACCTTGAAGTGCTTAAAGGTATGTTTTTGTGTGTGTGTGTACATGCATGTTTGTGTACGGATATTGGGTGAAAACAAGATTGTGCTCATCTCTGATGTCCTTCGTGAATGATTAGCTGGCTGAAGGGATACTTGGATGAGATACCAGTTGACCTTTTACCCAGCAAGAGGCAGTGCCTAAAATTGAAGTGAGTGGGAAAAAGGGAATTAGATAAATAGAATCATAGAATGGTTACAGCACAGAAGGAGGTCATTTGACCCATTGTGTCTGTGTCAGCTCTCTGCAAGAGCAACTCACCTAGTCCCACTCCCCTGCCTTTTCCCCCATACCCCTGCAATTTTTTTTTGTTTCAGGTAAGTATCCAATTCTCTTTTGAAAGCCACAATTGAATCTCCAACACACTCTCAGGCAGTGCGTTCCAGATACTAACCACATGCACACAAAAAAGATTTTCCTCCCTTTGCCATTGCCTCTTTTGCCCATCACCTTAAATCAGTGTCCCGTGGTTCTTGATCCTTCCGCCAACAGGAACCTTCTCTGTCCGGACTTCTCATGATTTTGAACACCTCTATCAAATCTCCTCTCAATCTTTTCTTCTTTAAGGAAAACAGCCCCAGCTTCTCCAATCTATCCTTGTAACTGAAGTTCCTCATCCCTGAAACCATTCTCATGAATCTTTTCTGCACCCTCTCCAATGCCTTCACATCTTTCCTAAAGTCTGGTGCCCAGAATTGCACACAGTTGAAGCCAAAGCAGGGTTTTATACATGTTCAGCGTAACTTCCTGGATTTTGTACTCGATGCCCCTATTTATAAAGCCCAGGATAATGTATGCTTTATTAAGCACTTTCTTAACCTGCCCTGCCACCTTCAGTGATTTGTGCACATACACCTCCTGGCCCCTCTGCTCCTGCACCCACTTTAGAATTATACCGTTTATTTTATATTGCCTCTCCTCATCCTACCAAAATGAATCACTTCACACTTCTCTCCGTTAAATTTTATCTACCACTTGTTTGCCCATTCCACCATCTTGTCTAAGTCCTATTAAAATTTATCATAATCCTCCTCACAGGTTACAATGCTTCCAAGTTTTGTGTCATCTGCAAATTTTGAAATTGTGCCCTGTACACCAAAGTTCAGATAATTAATATAGATCAAGAAAAGCAATGGTCCTAACACAGATCCCCGGGGAACCCCACTCTATATCTTCCTCCAGTTTGAAAAACAACCATTTACCACTACTCTCTGTTTCCTGTCACTCAACCAACTTTGTATCTATGCTGCCACTTTAATTCCATGGGATTTTACTTTGCTGACAAGCCTGTTATGTGGCACTTCATCAAATGCCTTTTGGAAGTCCATGTACACCACATCAGCCACATGATCCTCAACAACCCTCTCTGTTATCAAAAAACTCAAGCAAGTTAGTTAAACGTGATTTGCCCTCAACAAATCCATGCTGACTTTCCTTAATTAATTCATATGTGTCCAAGTGATTGTTAATTTTGTCCTGAATTATTATTTCCACCACCGAGGTTAAACTGACTGGCCTGTAATTGCTGGGCTTACTGCTTTTTGAACAATGGTGTAACATTTGCAATTCTCCAGTCCTCTGGCACTACCCCTGTATCTAAGGAGGATTGGAAGGTTATGACCTTGTGCCTCCGCAACTTACACCCTTACTTCCTACAGTATCCTTGGATGCATCTCATCTGGTCCTGGCGACTTATCAACTTTAAGCACAGCCAGCCCATCCAATACCTCCTCTTTATCAATTTTTAGCTCATCCAGTGTCTGGATTCAAATATTTGAAGGGGGGAAAATACAGGTCTATGGGGAAAGACTAAATGAAAAGCTCTACCAAAGAGCAGGCACAGGTATAGTGGGCAGAATGATCTCCTACTGTAGTGGGAGGGTGAATTCTTTCATGGGTATTGGGATAACAGGTGGGATTTTTAAAAAAATGTTGCAAACATTTTCAGATACAGTAATATAGATTTTGTAAAGAGCTCTCTCCTGTTGGAGATGAAATAAGCCAGTGGTAAGGTTTATAAATCAACTGTCAATGCTTATAACCTGTGACTTTTCTAATATTTGTCAGTTCCGAAGAAGGGTCACTGACCCGAAACGTTAACTCTGCTTCTCTTTCCACAGATGCTGCCAGACCTGCTGAGTGGTTCCAGCATTTCTTGTTTTTATAACTGTCAATCTACATTGGGTTATGTTTGTAAAAAAATAGCAACTCGTGATTTTTTATACCAAATCTCCTGATTTATCAGACGGCGGGATTAGCATAATTGTTATGACTTATTTTTTGTTGCCACTAAAACATGACCCACGGCTGCGCTATCTTCCTTTCGCCAACACTGCAGCATTGCCCCTTTAAACAGAAGTTGTCCTCTCTGCGCTGTCATTTTTTTTTTATTTTGCCGACGTAAATTCCCGGCCCTGGCGGTTCCCATGGTTTCTGGGATCACGTGTAGCTGGGAGTCAGTGAGCGGGGAGGCTCTTGTAAATGATGTTGTGAGTTACACTCTGCCATTGAAAACTGGTAAGGAAGAGAGGGGGAAGTACCCTGACACTTTAATTCAGCAAAGCGGCATCCCCCCCCCCCCCCCCCGCCAGTACGTACATATTCGGGTAAACTCAGTTCCCATGTGTAGTAGCCATTTGAGACTATCAGCAATAAGTTACTGTTGCTTTTTATTGATACGCGCACACATACATTGTATTTTTTGTAGTAATTCCCTGTGCATCACAGCATAGGAATGAGCATTAAAATCCCAGCTGGGCTGACAGACTTGCTGCAGAGCTTCACTGTCGAGGTGCTGAGGAAGCAGCCGGCCGACCTGGTCGAGTTCGCCGTACAATACTTCAGCAAACTGCAGGCGAGCCAGAAGCTGCCTTTCGGCAATGACAAGAGCGGCAGCGGTGCTTTCCGAGCCACCAAGGCGGTTAACTTCGCGGATGAGCCCATGCAAACCGACTCGGAGGACGACGAAGAGTTTGAAGGTACGTGTCGATTTTCATTTAAAACTTTTTTGCATGTATATATTCGATCTAAATAGGTGGGGTTCGTTTATTTGCTTTTAATTATGCGTGAGGGCTGTGGGGGTGAGGAGGGTAATTTTTATTGTGGTAACTTTATGGGAAGTTAGATAAGAAGAACATGAGGGAGAAAGGAATTGGAGGATGTCCTGGAAAGATACAGCACAGGAAGAGGCCGTCGGGTACATGTTAGGATTAGGAGTGGGAGGAGGCTGGTTTGGAGTTGGCATCCACCAGTTGGGCCGAATGATCTGTTTCTGTTCTGTGCTGTAAATTCTATGTAATTGGCTTCGTGTTCAGTTGGCCTCATGATTCGGAGACCCAGGGTAACAGGACAAATCCTCTTGATGTTTTTTTTAAATGGGCTGGAGCTTTTTATTTTTGTTAGGGTGAATAAAACATTGTGTCGGACGTGACAAGCGTTGATTGGAATTGTATTGCTGTTTTATCATCACAGAATCGCAGTTGTTACAGCGCAGGAGGCCATTCGGCCCATCGTGTCTGCACTGGCTCTAAGTTCCATTCCCATGCCTTCTCCCCATAACCCTGCACATTCTTTTAATACAACTGTCTAATTCCCTTTTGAATGCTTGAATTGAACCTGCCTCTACCACTTTCTCAGGCAGTGCATTCCAGACCTTAACCACTCTCTGCCTGAAAATCTTTTTCCTCATGTCACTTTTGCTTCTCTTACCAAATACTTTAAAACTGTGCCCTCTTGTTCTCGATCCTTTCACAAGCGGGAACAGTTTCTCTCTATCTACTCTGTCCAGACCCCTCATGATTTTGAATACCTCTATCAAATCACCTCTCCACCTTCTCATCTCCAAGGAAAACAGTTCTAACTTCTCCAATCTATCTTCATAACTGAAATTCCTCATCCCTGGAACCATTCTCGTGAATCTCTTCTGTACTCTCTCCAATGCCCTCACGTCTTTCCTCAAGTGCAGTGCCCAGAATTGGACGCAGTACTTCAGCTGAGGCCCAACTAGTATCTTGTACAAGTTCAACATGACTTCCTTGCTTCCTGAAATTGTTTTCAGCATTGGGTAAGTTGGGGACAACGTTGATAAATGTATAACTCACTGGTAATAGGCGATGAACTTGGGGGACAGAAAAGCTGCTAGATTTTATTGGTGGGTGGTATTTTTCTATACATTTTTTTCAGAAGGGAATTTTGTTAATTTGGTCTCAGTATTAGAAGTGAATCAAGCAAGAAGGCTGATAAAGAATTGATTGAAATGCTGAAATTGTTGGCGGTAAGCTTAATTCATGCAACGATTGCAGTTAACCTGGTTATTATAGAGCCAGTTTTGAACCTTTTTTTGTTTTGCTTTTATATAAAGCATTACTGTAATTTGTAATTCTATATATCATACTTTGTATGTCAGCATTTTGCTTGAAATCATAAAAGTTTATTGCTCCTCTTTCTCCCCTCTGTTAATAACTCAGCTCGCAAGTCCTATTGAGAGACCCTGATTCTGTCACTGTACTCCCTTCCCTCACTATTGTATAGAACTATTTGTTACTGTATATATGTACCTGTAGGTATGGTGAAATTTGTATTGAAAAGTGTATCAAAATGTGTTCTCTGAAAAGGTATATATTTGTGCGTAAAGCCATTTTTAATGGTGTGCCCAAGGTTTCTTGTTTGTGGATTGGGGAAGTTGTGGAGGCAACATAATCTTTAATTGAGACTTTTCAAGGATCAAATGTCCACTGTTAGTGATCCAGCAGTTCAGGAGGAGGTAAACCCAATTCTTGCAATTGAAGCTTTGTGTCCAGGAAACTTCTTCAGTAATTCTAAGAACTCTTTAATATCTGATCTGCAATTAGGAGTTTAGCAGGAAATCACAAACTACTCTAACCTCAAGTAATAGAACGTTAACTTGATGTAACCGTCGGTTGTGTATAGTAGGAAGCAAACACTTAATATGTCGGAACTGATTAGCTGATCTCCCAGCATTGCACATGGGGAGTTGAAATCAAGTGCTGCCTTGAGATGGCAGGGTATAATTGATGATGTCTTCCCTATTTTAAAGACATACATTTTGCATTTATTTTTATATTTCCATTATAAATTCCTTGTTCGCATTTATTATGACAATTCTTAGGTAAACTTGTCACACTGTTATTAGAGTCTTCAGCCAGTGCTGACATTCCAGTGCCTCCACCGCCGGAGGATGTAATGGTAAGTTTACATAGGAAGTTTCTATATTTGATGTGAATTTAGAAATTTATAATAGAAAATTGACAGGAAGTGTATGCAGATATAATTATATAATGTATTAATGTATAAAAGTTCTAAGGCACTTCAAACAAGCATAGGGGATGGAATTAAGTTGAAGGAGCTCGCAGAAAAGATGATGAAAAGGTTTTGCAAAGAGATGGGGTTTAAGGGTATAATGCTCCTCCACCTCATTTTCTATATAAGTGTTATAATTACTTCATACCTTGGATCAGTAGAGCATTGGATGCACATTGTTGGTATAATTTTAGTGCTATTTTTGGATATGGTTCCGCCTGATTAAAAAAATAACGACAGATGTCCTTGAAGTCCTTTGTAGTCACATCAGCCATTGCCACACATTGCACTCCTGTAATTCCAAATGTTATTTTGCCAAATGCTTCAATTAGCATAATTTTTGGACATAGTCTATCTTTTTAAATTTTGTTTACAGTATTTTACAGCTGATGTTAATCCATTAATGCTGTTATTAAAATAACACCAAGATGACCAGGCTTCTGTGTCTTTCTATTCTTTTTGTTTTGGTATACAAAGCTAATCATAGCTGTTAATGCAAAATATTTCAATAACTGTGAAATACAAACATAGAATTTTCATCATGGCACCTGTAGTCACTGTGTGACAGATCTTGGAGTCACTTGTTGCAACATTATCCCATTTTGACAATCACTCTCCAACTTTATCTTACCATCTCTTTTTGTTCCTAGCACATCTTTCCCAGTACCTCAAAACTGTGGCACTCAATCTTTTAATTTATCTATAATTTAAACCATATTTTTGTCTTATCTCTACTTGGTTTACCCTGTCCCTGTTATACTATTTTGCAAACTTTATTATGACCTTATCTATCTACAGGCTTCAGACCTTTACTTGGGTTTCTCCCTTTTTTTTTTAAAAAAAAGGGTACTGATATGCTATCGGAACTGGATCGGTGCCAGTGGGGCGCATCGCTCCTGTCTGAACAGAGCAGCTCCATTTAATCCAGAGCGGAGCACAGGTTACTCGTGTAGAATCCTCTACAGAGAAGCAGTGAAAATTTCTTTGGGGCGTCCTTTTCATATGATTTAGGTAGATCAAGTGCTTTCTCTTAAACTACAACCTAAATGAATCTCTGTTTATTTAACTGCTCAAGAAATTTGCTTCATTACATGGAGTCTGAATGTAGTATTGCCTTGGTCCACTATGAACAGTTTTAACATTGTGTAGCTTATTGGCTTTCACAGAGCCTGATGCGAAAAGCTCTGGGATTCAGTAATTCTTTTGAGCTCTTCAGCCCAGTTTGCCATCAAATGTCCAGTTATTTTGGTATTTTACAGTGACTCTGGGTGGGATATTTTTTCATATACAATCTTTCATTTTTAAAAACAATGAACTACTGTTAGCCATACATACCTGGTTGGCATCCTTCCATCTACGAAAGATGATGGACATGCAGCAAACAATCCATTTAGGCGGGGTGTCTTTTTTTGGTGCAGTTTTGCTGATGGTTGTGAAGGCCAATCCTTGAGAGGCAGATTCTGCTGCAAGTGCCACACGTCAAGCTGCCAAGTGATGTTGTGAGCTGTTTTTGGCATTGGCACCTGTTGCCAAGCTGCTATAGCCACTGGTCATCGTAGTGCACGCCAGTCCACAGGATTTTGCCATTTCCCTCTTTCGCCAGCTCGTGACTCCCAGGTGTGATAGTTAACATTTATGGCCTTCATATCATGCTTGCAAGCAGCCTCGAAGCGGAGCTTTGGCCACCCCACTGGCCATCTGGCCCCGGCTATCTCACGATACAGAAGGTTCTTGGGTATGTGGCTGTCTTCCATCCTGCGGACATTTCTGATCCACTGAAGCCGACTCTGTTTGATTAGTGCCAACATGCGTGGGAGCTTTGCCTTTGAGAGGACTGCCACATTTGTGATTTACATACATAGTAATATCATAGAAAAAAAAAGCTTGAATTTGTATAGTGCTTTCCAGTAAGTAACTGTCGTCACTGTTGCATTGTAAGAAAATGTGACACCAATTTGTGCACCGCAATGTATCTCAAATAGCAATGAGATAAATGACCAATTAAACTTGCAGCTTGTGTTGCTTGAGGGTTAAATGTTGTCCAGGACATTTAGCGAACTCCCCATTGAATAGTGTTGTAGGTTCTTTTCTGCCTACCTGCAAGGTTTAATGTCATCCAAAAGATAATGTTGGCCTGTTTGTGGCTCATTGTCACTACATAGGCGGTTCCCTATTCTTGTTCAAAGGTGCTGTTTTCTGATGTGCCATAACTCATTTTGTTAACTGTCCTGAACATTGATCATTTCATATTTCATTGCTATGTTCTTGAACCGAACCATCTGCAGATGGTCAGGTAGTGGTGTTTGGCCCACAGTTATATAAGTATGCACACAGCATATTTTTTTTATAAATTTAAGTACTCTGGCTTTCTGATATTAACCATTGCTCTTCCAACAGTTTTCATCTTGAGTACTTTGAACAGAAGTTTTTTTTTCGAACAGTTTTTGTCACTATTTTTTCTCTTTTGGGCTATATTAAATCTTGGTTATATATATATATATTTTTTTTTATTTTGAGATACAGCACTGAAACAGGCCCTTCGGCCCACCGAGTCTGTGCCGACCAACAACCACCCATTTATACTAACCCTACAGAATCCCATATTCCCTACCACCTACCTACATTAGGGGCAATTTACAACTGCCAATTTACCTATCACCTGCAAGTCTTTGGCTGTGGGAGGAAACCGGAGCACCCAGCGAAAACCCACGTGGTCACAGGGAGAACTTGCAAACTCTGCACAGCCAGTACCCAGAATCGAACCTGGGTCCCTGGAGCTGTGAGGCTGCAGTGCGAACTGCTGCAGTGCGATCCACTGTGCCGCCCCATCTTCCTTTACCAGTTTCATGTTAGACTCATTCATATTGCCATGTTTTCATCTTATCAGGTTAGTTGTAATTCATACCAAATTTTAAGCCTCACTGTCAAATTTGATATAGGGTACCTCCAAGAAAATCTGCTGTCCTTACCTGGTCTGGCCTGCATGTGACTCCAGACCCACAGCAATGTGGTTGACTCTTAAATACCCTCCGAAATGGCCTAGCAAGCCACTCAGTTGTATCTAGATGGTACGAAGCCAATAAAAAGCAATGAAAACAGACGGATCACCCAGCATCGACCTAGGCACCGGAAATGACTATGGCAGACCTAGCAAAGTCCTCCTTACTAACATCTGGGGGCTTGTGCCAAAGTTGGGAGAGCTGTCCCACAGACTAGTCAAGCAACAGCCTGAGATGGTCAAACTCCCAGAATCATACCTGACAGACAATGTCCCAGATACTGCCATCACCATCCCCGGGTATGTCCTGTCCCACCGGCAGGACAGACCCAGCAGAGGTGGTGGCACAGTGGTATACAGCCGGGAGGGAGTTGCCCTGGGAGTCCTCGATGTCTACTCTGGACCCCATGAAGTCTCATGGCATCAGGTCAAACATAGGCAAGGAAACCTCCTGCTGATTACCACCTACCGCACTCCCTCAGCTGATGACTCAGTACTCCTCCATGTTGAAAACCACTTGGAGGAAGCACTGAGGGTGGCAAGGGCGCAGAATGTACTCTAGGTGGGGAGACTTCAATGGCCATCACCAAGAGTGGCTCGGCAGCACACTACTGACCGAGCTGGCCGAGTCCTAAAGGACATATCTGCTAGACGGGGTCTGCAGCAGGTGGTGAGGGAAAAACATTCTTGACCTCGTCCTCACCAATCTGCCTGACGCAGATGCTTCTGTCCATGACAGTATTGGTAGGAGTCACCACTGCACAGTCCTTGTGGAGACAAAGTCCTGCCTCCACATTGAGAATACTGTCCACCATGTTGTATGGCACTACCACCGTGCTAAATGGGATAGATTTCGAATAGATCTAGCAATGCAAAACTGGGCATCCATGAGGCACTGTGGGCCATCAACAGCAGCAGAATTGTACTCCTCCACAATCGGGAACCTCAATGCTCGGCATTTCCCCCACTCTACCATTACCATCAAGCCAGGAGACCAACCCTGGTTCAATGCAGAGTGCATGAGGGTATGCCAGGAGCAACACCAGACATACCTCAAAATGAGGTGTCAACCTGGTGAAGCTACAACACAGGACTACTTGTGTGCCAGACTGCGTAAGCAGCATGCGATAGACAGAGCTAAGCGATCCCATAATCAATGGGTCAGATCTAAGCTCAGCAGTCCTGCCACATCCAGCCGTGAATGGTGGTGGACAATTAAACAACTAACTGGAGGAGGTGGCTCCACAAATATCCCCATCCTCAATAATGGGGGAGCCCAGCACATCAGTGCAAAAGATAAGGCTGAAGCATTTGCAATAATCTTCAGCCAGAAGTGCCGAATTGATGATCCATCTCTGCTTCCTCCTGAGTTCCCCAGCATCACAGATGCCAGTCTTCAGCCAATTCGATTCACTCTGCGTGACATCAAGAAACAACTGAAGATACTGGATACTGCAAAGACCCTGATGATATTCTGGCAATAGTACTGAAGACCTGTGCTCCAGAACTTGCCGTGCCCCTTGCCAAGCTGTTCCAGTACAGCTACAACGCAGGCATCTACCCAGCAATGTGGAAAATTGCCCAGTTATGTCTTGTACACACAAAGCAGGACAAGTCCAACCTGGCCAATTACCGCCCCATCAGTCTACTCTCAATCATCAGTAAAGTGATGGAAGGTCTCATGGACAGTGCCATCAAGCGGCACTTGCTTAGCAATAACCTGCTCAATGATGCTCAGTTTGGGTTCCGCCAGGGCCACTCAGCTCCTGACCTCATTACAGCCTTGGTTCAAACATGGACAAAAGAGCTGACCTCAAGAGATGAGGTGAGAGTGACTGCCCTTGACATCAAGGTAGCGTTTGACCGAGTATGGCATCAAGGAGCCCTGGCAAAACTGGAGTCAACAGAAGTTGGGGAAAACTCTCTGCTGGTTGGAGACATACATAGCAAAAAGATGATGATTGACCTCCAACAACCACAATCATCTCAGCTCTAGGATATCACTGCAGGAGTTCTTCAGGGTAGTATCCTAGGCCCAACCATCCTTAGCTGCTTCATCACTGACCTTCCTTCAATCATAAAGTCAGAAGTGGGGATGTTCACTGATTGCACAACATCCAGCACCATTTTCGGCTCCTCAGATACTGAAGCAGTCTGTGTAGAAATGCAGCAAGATCTGGACAATATCCAGGCTTGGGCTGATAAGTGGCAAGTAACATTCACGTCACACGAGTGCCAGGCAATGACCATCTCCAACAAGAGAGAATTTAACCATCTTCCCTTGACATTCAACGGCACTACGATCGCTGAATCCCCCACTATCAACATCCTGGGGATTATCATTGACCAGAAACTGAACTGGAGTAGCCATATAAATACCGTGGCTACAAGAGCAGGTCAGAGGCTAGGAATCCTGTGGCGAGTAACTCACCTCCCGACTCCCCAAAGCCTGTCATCGATCTACAAGGCACAAGTCAGGAATGTGATGGAATACTCTCCACTTGCCTGGGTTTGAGAAGCTCGACACTATCCAGGACAAAGCAGCCAGCTTGACAGGCAGCCCATCCACAAACACTCACTCCCGTCACCACCGACGCACAGTGGCGGCAGTGTGTACCATCTACAAGATGCACTGCAGCAATGCACCAAGGCTCCTTAGACAGCACCTTCCAAACCTTCAACCTCCAACACCTAGAAGGACAAGGGCAGCAAATGCATGGGAACACCACCGCCTGCAAGTTCCCTTCCAAGCCACACACCATCCTGACTTGGAACTATATCGCTGTTCCTTCACTGTCACTGGGTCAAACTCCTGGAACTCCCTTTCGAACAGCATTGTGGGTATACCTACCCCACTTGGACTGCAGAGGTTCAAGAAGGCAGCTCACCACCACCTTCTCTAGGGCAATTAGGGATGCACAATAAATTCTGGCCTAGCCAGTGACACTCACATCCCATGAACTAGAATTTAAAAAAAATTTCTATTTCTGTAATCTAGGATATTATTAGCTCTGTTCATATATTTCTGTGGGTCTTCAGTGCTACAGCAAGGAGCTCGGTGCAGCAAATTCCATGCCCGAACCAAAAATATTTTTTGAGGCCATTTGTTAAAATCAAGACTTTTCTTGCACATGTAAAATTAGCCTTCGTTACAACTTGTGTTGCCATGCAGAATGTTCGAGTTAAATCGAAAAACTATGGTCACTGGAAAATGAGTAAAACTGAATGTTAAATACACCAAAGAATCAGTTTGATTTTCAAAACTAATACGTCAGTCTGAATAAAATTGCCAGAATCTTGTTAACATTAATATTTATACAATTTTTTTATAGCTAATAATGTGCTGATTGATGCATTGTTTTTCAGCTGTGTTGGAATCTGTGTCTGCATTGTTGAGGGTCCTGAATCCAATACTTTTTTTAAAATGATGGCCTTTGCTGTTTCTGTCTTGGTGCATGCTAAACTGCAATCCATGGAAATTTTCTTTGTGATTACCACTTCTATATATTTTGCATATTGGCAGAACATAAATTCACGTCTATAAATCCAACCAACAGCCAATTGGTACAACTACAAAGTAAATAAAGCTGAACAAAACGGAGTGTAACAAGAACACGTCCTTATAATTTTGAACCTGGTCACTGGAACCCCAACAGATCAAGGGCAACATGACCTGCATCACAATGACACTTACTTTAACCTACTGTTGAGATGCTACTGCGTATTACACTTGGTGCAAGAGATGTACCAGATTAATACATTACACCTAAAGCATTTAAAAATGTTTATCTCTATCATATAAACTTGTATGTTTTACAAAGAAGCAGATAATTTTGTAGAATACTATATTACCTTACAAGGAAAGGTATGTATTGCTCTCTAGCTATGTGGTCTCCATTCATGGAATAATATTTAATCATTTGTAGTATTTTGCTGGAATCTATTCTATTGTGCAAACTTTAATTGTATGAGTAGAAAGCAGAATAAACTCCTTTGTAGCTTCATGTTTCCCATGGTAGTATTGCACTTATGGAGTGGGGTTGAGTTTCTTGTGGTTTCCGCTAGTTATATTGGCACAATCTGGGCATAATTTGTCGAACCAGTACAAAAGATTGGGGAATTTTAAACACATGAGTTATGCCCCAAACCAATTTCCCTTGTGTTTTCTGTGAACTTTTATGCTGGTTCAAGTTCAATCTGACCAAATCAGGCTCTGCCCAAAGAACTGACCATGTCCTCATGTCAAATTTGAGTTTCTGCTGATTGCGCTGGTTCAGGAAGGCTCGTCAAATTATAATTTTCTTTAGTATAGGCACTAATAGATCTGTTCCCACTAAGCTGTATGGGTGTGCGGCCCCGTAGCAGCCTGGAAGACGTTAATCTGTGGTAAAGGCCATGTGTGGACAGCCATGCAAAAACATTAAAGGGACTATGCACTGTCTAAACTGGCAGTGGACAGCAACTAAATTTTAAAGGGATCTTTGACTAGTAGGCATGGATTTTCATATCAAAAATTATTTGATTTACTAAGAAACTGACTAGTGTACACCAATTAAACTTTTTAAATGGTTAAGTAAAAATTTTCAAGTCATTTTCAGTGATTTTTAATATCAGGTTACTCACAGGTGGAGGGCTGGTTATCCTTATTTAAAAATGCTTATTTGTGGTAAACCCATTTTCAGCTGCATTAGTAAAAACTGCACCATGTTACCGCTCACAAATATATCAAGGAATGCTTTATAATGGAAGAAAAAAACTGGAACAATTGCATACTAATAGGCTGCCTGATTGCGCTGGTTAGTGGGACATTTTACTTCTGGTTATGCAAATGAATTTTAGTGGGAATTTAAAGTGCAACATAACCAGTGCTTTTTAGGTGCAATTTCCTGCTTGCACCAAAACAAATATTCTATCCAAGTGTCTTTAATGTGGTAAAATGTCTCAGGTTGGATCACTGGGTGGGAAGAGTAGCAAGGGACACCAAACAAAGCATGAAAGACTTGGGGAGGGTGGCCGAAGAATTGACTGAAGAGATGGAGTAAGGTGGGGAAGGGCTTATAAAAATACTTCAAACAACATTTAAGTAGTGATTGAATAAATGTATGTTTTTAATGTCGGCACAAAGTTGTTTCTAAATTCTCTTCCCTACTTGAGTACGTTTTATTTTCAACAGATTATTTCTCTAACACTTGAACTGCACACCTTTTTCATTTCAGGTTACCTCCATGCATTTGGCTGGGGAAACACAATTTGGTTATTTTGTACTCAACATATTAACAATTCAGTTTCTGTAATTCAATGTATCAAATGATTCATATTTATGATTCATGATTTTATATTAATTTGTGGTTTCTGTGAAGTTGGGGAAATATGTCTTTGATGTCTGTATCTATATGAAAATGGCAGCAAATACAAATTCATTAACATAGATGTGGCTTGATTGAGTTCCATGCTTTAAATTGTATGTTGGAATTATTTGTTTTCACAAACATACGAGTGCTAAATTATTTAGACTATTCAGAAGCTAATTGCTTCCGGCAGCAATTTAAATATTTGAGCTATGAAAGAAAATGTCATGGTAATAAATTGTAAATAAAGCTTTTCATTTTTCTTGTCAGATGATGCTATCTGACTGGGGGGTAATGACCTGATTATCAATGCATAGTACAGTAGTAAAAGAAACCAGCACCTACAGCAACAGGGAAAGTTATAGATTCAATAAATTCATGACTCCAAATATTTTGTAGAGGTTAGCCCATGGATTAGAGCATATGTCGAAGCAGAATCTCATTGAGGGACTGAAATGGTGGACTAAACCACAAGACTGAAGTTCAACCAGATTGTGCTTTCCCAGTCATGAGGGATGTTCATTGGAAAACCCTTGTGTGATGTTTTGTGTAATATGTAGAAATAACGATTTCTTGCAATTTATTTTGCTTGTTGGCAATGGACTGGGGTTTTCATAGTGGGGTGACACACAACGTACCGTATGATTTAATGAATGGGGTCAGCTAGTTTGATTTTTTTTTTAAATCTGCGTGGATTGTAATAACATGTCTATTTTTTAAAGCTGGGGTTCCAGTTACTCTTTTTTTTTTATAAACCATCCAAGCTTTGCTTATACACACCGCTGTTAGATCCCTTCAATTAATCTTGTAGCTTTGCATTACGTTATTCAAGTCAGCTATCTATTCATAATATTTATTTAAAGTTGATGCCCAATACAGCTACATTATTCTTAATTCTTGCAGTTGCAGAAAATGTATTGCAAGATAAGTTGAGTACTCTACGCAAGGTAATGAAACAGTGAAAAGATGGCATAAAATTTAAATGGCCTTCATGTCATCGCTACATTGTATACTTTGCTGTAAGTTTAAAATACCGTAAGGACGTAAAGCTGATAGTTCCTTTGATCCATGATTTGTAATTAACAGAACCCTTACTGATGTAGGACGCTTTGCATTTTGAGAGCAAATTTAGTTTTGTGAGGAATTGTTTTTGACATGTCTTGACATTTTTATATCTGTCTTGGAACCTGCACAAATACGACTGCTGAATTATAGCAACCACCAGGCGTTTAAAGATTTCCATAAAAGGATGATAAACTTAAAGCATAAAAAAACTAGGCAGAATCTCTTTCTGATATTCCGTAGTGGGAAACATTATCTGTCACTCAGCCAGTACTAAAATCAGCATTATAGAATTCCCAAGTATATTTTTGCTTGAGTATGTTGGAATACTGTAATTGTAACTGACCCAGTGGGTTGAGCTATTTAAGACTTTACGAAATTTCAGTACTTTTGGAGTAAGTTTATATGTGGAGCATAGACTGCTAGTGCCTCAAGCCTACCGGCATAGCTCCAAAAGCTGTGATTTTTCTTCTGTGCTGATTCACTTGGCATTTAGATGCCACAGTAGAAACTGAAAATAGCTTTTCAAGGTAAATTCCCTTTTGCTGGTTATAAATTACTATTGTTAATTGAAAAATTTTCCATGTGTTAAGAATCTTTGGTAACATAAATAGAATTCTTTTTCTGACATTCTGTCCAGTCGCTTGTTAAAACTTAACAATTATTTTCTATTATCTCTGTTTAAACATTTCATGCACATTTTAGAAATGCATTTGACTTTTTTCAAACCTATTCATTCTGTACTCGATCTTAGCAGTATCATTTAATTTTGCACTGTTTTCTACTTTCAGGTCATTTAGGCTGTGCTAAGTATTCCTGACCACCTGTAAAGATCCCTGTGTTATTTTAATATTGAAATCAGAAGCAAGTACTTTTTTTTTTTTAGCCCATATGGCGATTATCCTAAGTACAGCCCGAGTCCCTTATTTTTAGTTATGGTGTGACTGATTCCCAATACTCCAAATCATGTGTAATGTCATAACAGTTTGCTGCACACTTCTTAACAGCTACCCATGCTGTGCAGGTAATGGGTGTGTATAATGCCAGTTAATGTATTTTCTAATTGAATAGTCTTGGTATCAAATGTTTCATGAACCCAGATTTTGGGGGGGGTGGGGGTGTGTTCCCATTAATCAAAACTTCTTTCCAGCCATAGTTAACAATTTTGCAGTTGCTGTCAGTGAAACTGTTTAAAGTCAGGATAATTGGATATAATTTCTACCACAAGGTTGGCTTCACGATTCATATTGGACTGGGTTTTGATCTCCTGGCCATTCATTACACTTGCACGTGCCCACAAAATTTCTAGAGAATTTTGCATTGGAACTTGGTGTAATTATAAACCATTTTGGTGCAGCACCCTCTATGGGGGATCTGAGGCATATGCGAACAGCACCAATCCGATTGAGGAATCGTTAATAAGCAATGCAGAGCCTGAACCAGAAAATGTCAGTTGGAATGTTGAATTTACTGTCAAATCAGGTACAGAAAGCGAAATGTCAAGGTGGGATTGAGAAAGAGAAAAGGAGTCAAAGAAAAAGAAATGGCTTTTTCAAAAATCTCAAACAATAATTAAAATCTGATGGAATGAACCTCCTCACTTTTATAAAGGTTAATTTTCAGTGCCAGCAAGATTCTTTGGCAGTAGTTAAGACTTAACACCGCATAAAAAATTTACTTACACTGAAATGGACAAACCACTTTTTCTGTTGAGCTTAGTGGGTATCTACCATGCAAATACAGCAACTTCATGCTGTTCCATGTGTTTCAATGCCAGTTCTGAGATACTGATAGAACACAGCTTCTGAAGAAGCAGTGCAGCTCAGAGATCAACTTCCTGATCTCTGCAAATCACTACACATGTGTGGTTGCTGGACGTTGCTATCCAATTTGCAATTTGGACACTGTTATTCTCATTGATTTCTGTATTGAAATCCCTTGGTGTGACAGAAACCACACCTGCCAGATGGCAATATATTATTGCGTCATATGGAACATTATTTGAATGCTTACTGGACATTGAACATAACTTCTTTTAAAAAGAGCACAGAACAGTGGCAGAAAGCATGGCTGTACATCTGCATTCTAAAAGACAGTTGTGTGGAGAGACAATGGGAATATTCACTGATCCAGTTCACCAGATGGGTTTTGTCAATAATGATGATCAAAAGACATTGAGAGTCATTGTGTAAGAGCCAGCATTCCATCCTCTTCTCTTTCTCTCCCCCCAAGAGTGTCTGGTAAGCTTTGAGGAATCCACAAACCTCGCAGGAGAGGCTGTTTCAAACAGGGAGCTGGTTACATGACTAACCTGCTGGCCAACCTGGAGTTAATTGAATTGTGCTCACAGAACAGTTTTTGGAAGAGACTGCAATTGAACTTCAAGGAGGAAGGTCTCCCTCTCTCTGTTACTCTGTCTTTCACAAAGTTCCAGGGACCCAAGGAAGTAACTTAATCCTCAAGACGGAAGACCAGTGAAAGAAGTTTGGAAGTGTGCATGGCCCTCTGCCCCAACGAGAACTGCAAGACCTAATTTCAATCAAAGACTTTACATCCAACCCAAAACCAGTAACTAAAGTCCATCTACTACTTCAAATCTTGCCCCCCTTTAATACTTTCTCCTCCTTTGTCTCTATTTGTGTGTGTGTTTATCGCGTATGCATGCTGGCGTGGTCATGTTGCGTATTTTTAGTAGTTTTAACTGAATTAGAGTTTTAAGGTTAATAAACTTACACCTTGTTTAAATCTGAGAAAACCTGTCTGGTTGATTTCTTTGCAATTACAATTAGAGAGCAGTGAGCAAGGACTCCTGGAGGGGAAGCTAAAAACATTGTGTTTTAAAAGTTAAACCCTGTTACAGCCAACCCAGGAAAAGGCTGAGATGGGAGCCCGAGACACCTTCCTCACCTGGTCATGACAGCTGGCAAATTATTTTTACCCATGTTGGTGTTTAGTGGTTTCAGCATTTCTCTCGCGGCTCTTGTAGGGGCAAAGCCCCTTCCCATTCTATAGATCTGCTCGGTAAACTCATTATTTCCAATTGTCAATTTGTTCTTGATCTTGACGGTGGCATATTGGTCCAGTTCTCTACACAACCCTGCAGGCACTTTTTTTTTGTTTAAAAAGTACATCATCTTAAAAAAAAAAAAAAAAAATAGATTATTCAAACCTTGCAGTGGAATTTTATTGTACTATGGGTAATTAGTTTTAGTGTTCCAATCTGGTTTCACATCAGACCTACCCAGTGCAGTAGTGGGGTTTGGGTGGGTGGGGGGGGGGGGGGGGGGTGATGGTGTGAAATGCACCATAAACCTGGAAAGCTGTGAGTATCCAACTTGTATTGAGGATTGTGTCCAGATCTGGTTCAGTCGTCTAGCTTAATTGTTTGAACAAATATTTCATAAAGCATGGAAATTTGACACTGCTTTTAAACTTTGCACTGCTGAGAGGCTAGTGTCGCTAATTTTAAACTTTCAGGGTTAATGTTGGCATTAAAGTAACCTATGTGAATGTTTCTTGTTACAATGAAAAAATTGCTTTGAGTTATGTTGAAGTACAGTTAGCCAAAGAGCAGGCACATCAGCCTGCAGAGGCTTTAATACAATGTCAAGAGAAAGGGATTTGGAAAGAAAAACATCTGTCAGTATTGAGCGAGGCAAAAATATGTGCACAACAGATGTAATGGTTTATAGTTTTAAATCCTGGCTTTCCTACAGATTCAGTAGATCTTTCAATTCTCTTCATTCTGTCATGCAGTTGGAGAAAAACATGTCTATTTTTAGCTTAATTTTTTTTAAAGACACTTATGATGCTAATTTTCTTAGAATTCTGCAGAGACTGAACATGCAGTTGGCTTTAATTTCTATGTTTTGTGAAAGTTTTTCTACTGTTTTCTATAGTTAGGTCTCTGTGAACCCCATAAATTCTTACTGCACTGGGAAAATACTGATTTTATAGAAATGAAACGAAAAGCCTACTTCCAAAATTTGTCAAATCTACAGCACTGAGAGGCAAAGAGTGTTATAGATATTGTTTACTTTCCAAAGTGTCTTTTTCTATTGCCCCGTTTTTACTTTCAAGAATGGTCTGTTACTTGCTGTAGTATTTGACCCTAATTTTATGCAAAAAAAAAACCTCTCTGCCTTTTAGATCAGTTGGAACATGCTTTACTGGATCACCTTCTTTTCAATATTAGTGGATTCCCCATAGCATTGTACAAACGTTGGAATAGAAAGTTGGGAAGAAGAGTGGGCAAATAACTATGAAAACTGGTGACTGGGATCAGGTGAAAATAAAAGCTTTGTGGCTTGGAGTTGGTGACTGAAGGAAAATGTTACACAGTCAGGACTGCGAATTTGAGAGAGTTGAATGGGAAGCTGCAGTGGCAGAAAACGTCGAAGGAACCAGGCTAAGTTTCAGGGAGGAAAAAGGTTCCAAGAATTATGGCCAGGGACAGGGTTGGGCTGGGACTAGGAACCTGCTGGTTGGATAGGCTGAAAAATGTTGAGTCGTCACAGCTGGGAATGGGGTGGGAATATGGGAGGAGTTGGGGGCATTTTGCAGCAGGCAGATCTTTTTCAAGAAGGGGTCCAAGAGGACGAAGCACTGAGTTTGAAGAGTCAGGTTCGGGGCTCAGAACAGAGAGCTAAATTTTTTAGTTTGGGATAGAAAATCTGCTTTGGAGGTAAAGTTAAAATTTGTGAAGCATGGTACCGGATTGAACACAGGAGAATTAGGAGCACGAGTAAGCCATTCGGCCCCTCGGGTCTGCTCTGCCATTTTGTTTAGATAATGGCTTATCTGATTTTGGCCTCAACTCCACTTCCTTGTTGCGCCCCCCCCCCCCCCACCCCCCTATTGAATATATTCAATGGCACAGTCGCCACTGGGGAAGACAATTCTCCAGACTAACGACCCTCTGAGAGAAAAAAAAATTCCTCATCTCCGTCTTAATTGGGAGATCCCTAATTTTTAAACTGTCCCCTAGTTCTAGACTCTCCCACAAGGGGGAATATCTTCTCAGCATCTACTTTGTCAAGCACCCTCAGAATTTCACATGTTTCAATAGATCACCTCTCATTCTTAACTCAAATGGGTATAGGCCCAACCTGCTCAACCTTTCCTCAAGACAACCCCTTCATCCCAGGAATCAGCCAAGTGAACCTTCTCTGCATTGCAATTATATCATTTCACAAGTAAGGAGACCAAAACTGTACACAGTACTCTAGATGTGGTCCAACTAAGGTCCTATACAACAGCAGCAACACTACCCTACTTTTATGCTCGCTTTTCCCCTTGCAATAAATGCCAACATTCCATTTGCCTTCCTAACCACTTGCTGTACCTGCATACTAGTTTTTTTGTGATTCATGTACACCCAGATCCTTATGTACCGAGTTCTGCACTCTCTCCGTTTAAAAAAAAAAAGTATACTGCTTTTCTCTTCTTTCTTCCAAAGTGGACAAGTTCATATTTTCCCACATTATACTGCATCTGCCAAGTTTTTGCACCCTCACTTAACCTATAAATCCCTTTGTAGATTCTTCGTCCTCTTGACAGCTTAGTTTCTTACCTATCTTTTTATAACTTTAGCTACCATACATTTGGTCCCTTCATCCAAGTCATTGTTACAGATTGTAAATAGTTGAGGCTGCAGCACTGATTCTGTGACACTGCTTTATTTACAACTTGCCAACCCAAAAATGCCCCATTTATCCCTGCTCTCTGGTTAGCTAACCAATCTTCTATCCGTGCTAATATGTTGCCTCCTACACCATGAGCTCTCGTGTAGTAACCTTTGATGTAGCGCCTTATCGATGCCGTTTTGAAATCTAAGTACATCACATCTACAGGTTCTCCTCTATCCGCCTTGCTTATTACATCTTCAAAGAAGTCTAATAAATTAGTCAAACTTGATTTTTTTTTTTCCTTTGTACAAAACCATGTTGACTCTGCCAGTGTATTATGATTTTCTAAATGTCCTGCTATAGCCTCCTTAATAATGTATTGTATTGTATTGTAGTATTTTCCCTATGATAAATGTTAGGCTAACTGACCTATAGTTTTCTCCTTTCTGTTGCCGTCCTTTCTTGAATAGAGGTGTTACATTTGTGATTTTCCAATCCACTGGGACCTTTCCAGAATCTAGGGAATTTTGGAACATCAGAACCAATGCATGCACTATTTCTGCAGCCACTTGTTTTAAGATCCTAGGATGCAGGCTATCGGGTCCAGGGTGTCGGCCTTTAGTCCCGTTAGTTTTCCCAGTACCTTTTCCCTGGTGATTGTGATTGTTTCAATGACCACAATGCAGAGGCAGAATTGTTTTCTGGTATCAGAGCTGGGATGCTGTTTGGGATAAAGCACAGGTCTAGGAATGCAAGTGGGGCTAAGGTCCTGGGTTGTGAAGACGTCCAAACTTCAGGGCTGGATTGCGGGAAGCCAGAAATAAAATAAAAAAACAGAAGTTTGAAATTGAAAAGTTAGGCAGACAGCCAGAAGATGTTCAGCAGTTGGTGGGAAATGTGCGACTATAAAGTGATGGGGTATATGTTTACATCGGGCATTGCTATGGTAAACATTTACATAGGCAGTTATGTTGAGTTACTCAAAATTACAGTACAGGGAGTGTGTGCATACAAGACACATTATTCAAGGCAACTGCAGAAATTAAAATTGTAACACTGTTATATTTCAGCATGCATGACCATTTTGCCACAGAAGATCTGGTTATGATTGCATTTTAAAGTGAATTCATGAGGTTGAAATCTATTTCACAACCAGAGCTTGGGGATGTGTGAAAGATGTAAAGTGTGTTTTTGAACTAAACCAGATGGGGTGATCTGTGGAGTGTTGCTGCTTTTCAGATCAAACCATTGGAGTCCAATCTGATGCCTTGAATCAAGATAAACCTTCTTTATTTTATAAGTCGGAATAGAAAGTTGACAAGGGCCTCCACTCAGAGTGGAGTGACTGACTTAGTTAAAGCCCTCAATTTCCTTTCCAGAGAGTGGACAAAAGAACCAGGAAACAAATGTTTTGGGTCAGTTGGTAATATCCACTGAGAGTTCGGTAAGGGTCTAGGCCAGGCTACCTTGAGAACTGCCCATTAAGGTCAAGTCATGGTGGAAGAATGATAGTAGACACGAGGTGGTAACTAGAAGAGGACAGCAGCATTTGGCTACAGATTCAATTTTAGCACCACCCATCTTGAAAATGCAGCTGGCAAGGTTCAGAGTTGAGCAAGATGGTTATGTAAACTTGATCATGACACAAAAGTGTGATGGACATTAGGATAGTAGCAGGAGGAAGTCAGTTTTGCTGAACAGGGAATGTGTGCATTTGCAAAACTTAATAGAATATACCAGTGATTCTTCAGTGGCTTTGCAAAAGGTAAGTTGGCCGCTGCCTTGTATCTGCCATTCAGCCAATTTTAGTTAGTTTTTCCTGAAATATCCTATGTTCTCCCCCTGGCAGCATCTACAGTGAAACCTGTACAAATGGGCACCAACCGACTGTTCCAAATAATGTGCTTGATAATAGGTACAAGCCACACTTTGAAACCATGGACACTCTCAAATTGCAAACTACAGATGGCCTTTAATGCAACAACTTCTTTTACAACTTAAAACATGGAACACGCAGCTATGTGAGAGGGAGCAGCGGGTGAAAGAAATGACTTTGTGGAAGAGCGATTATCTCCGCCCAGTTTTGGCAGCGGCAGAGAAACAGCTCTGGGATTACATGCTTGCATAGAGCAGTTTCTCTGCTGCTGAGGATGCTGGGTAAAGAACTCCCCATATGACAAATGCTGGGAACTGCACTGTGCAATATCACATCTCACTCCAGTTCCCTGGAATCAGGGGTTCCTGTCTTCAGGAATGCTTCTAGCAGTGTGGGGTATGCGCAATGTTAAATTTCCTACCGAGTGTGCTCGTGTGAAAAACAACCGTTTATGCAAGGTGCCATATCAGCTATTAATTTTTTCGGGACTTCCGGCAAGTTATCCTCCTTTTCAACTGTTAATACTGAGGCAAAGTAATTGTTCAATATATCTGCCATTTCCCCATTATCAATGACAATATCTCCAGTTTCAGCTTTTAGACGGCCTACATTGCTCTTGAGCATCCGTTTTCCCTTTATGGAACTATAAAATTTCTTCTTATTGATTTTGATGTCCCTTGCAAGTTTCCTTTCATAATCTCTTTTAGTAGCTCTTATCAGCTGCTTTGTGACCCTTTGCTGGTCTTTGTATCGATCCCATTTGGCCGGATCTGTGCTGCGTTTTGCATTTTTGTAAGCCATTTCTTTTTGTTTTATGCTATCCCTAATCTCTTCAGTTGTCCATGGCTGTTTTTTCTGTGACGTGGAGCTTTTTCCTCTCGGGTATATACTCGCTCTGTATTTCATTAAATGTTTCTTTAAATATTCTCCACTGCTTTTCAGTCGTTTGATCCATTAACAGATCTACCCAGTTTACCGTGGACAGTCTCTGTCTCATCCCGGTAAAGTCAGCCTTACCCAAGTCTAAAATTCTAGTAGCTGATTCGTGCTTTTCACACTCAAACGCTACCTTGAATTCGATCATGTTGTGATCACTATTTGATAAATGTTCACGCAATGTTAGGCTACGAATTAAATTTGGCTCATTACTCATAACTAAATCTAATATTGCCTGTCCCCTTGTTACATCTAGGACATATTGCTGTCGGAAACTATCCCGGACACATTCCAGAAATTCACTACCTTTTCTGACAGGTGCTTGTCTGCCTCTCCCAATCTGTGTAAGTTAAAATCCCCCATTAATGCTACTCTGCCTTTGTTACACACTTGCCTAATTTGTGCATTTATACAATCTAACACCTCAGAACTGCTACCAGGGGGTCTACACACAACACCTATTACAGTTTTAGATCCTTTTCTGTTCCTCAATTCCACCCATAAAGTCTCCACTGGATGCTTTCCCCTCACTATATCCTCCCCCACCAATGAGGTGATATTATTTCTAATCAGTAAGGCTACTCCACTCCCTCTGCCGTTTTCCCTGTCCCTCCTGTAAACTTTATAACCAGGTATATTTAGTTCCCAGTCCCGACCATCCTGCAGCCAAGTCTCCGCAATGGCCACCACATCATAATTTTCCATTTGAATTTGCGCCTGCAGTTCATCTGGTTTATTCCTTACACTCTGTGCATTTGTATATAGAACTCTTATTTGGGCTATACCCCCTAACCTGTCCCTCGACACTGATGCTTTATTCGCCTGTTCATTATTTCTCTCTTCTGGTTTAACCAGTATACTACTTGCAGTTTGGTAACCATCAGCCTCACCACTAACCTGCACTCCTACCTTCTTCTTTAACTTCCTGTTTTTCAATGCAACTGAACCCTTCCCCCCCCCCCCCCCCTCTACTATTTAGTTTAAAGCCCTATCTACAACCCTAGTTATGCGATTCGCCAGGACTCTGGTCCCAGCATGATTCAGGTGGAGCCCGTCCCATCTGAACAGCTCCCTCCTTTCCCAGTACTGGTGTCAATGTCCCACAAATTTGAACCCATTTCTCCCACACCAACCTTTGAGCCACGCATTTACCTCTTTAATCTTATTGATTCTTTGCCAATTTGTTCGTGGCTCAGGTAGTAATCCGGAGATTATTACCTTTTTGGTTCTGCTTTTTAATTTAGCCCCTAGATGCCCATATTCCCTCAACAGAACCTCTATCCTCGTTCTGCCTATATCGTTGTTACCTACGTGGACCACGACAACTGGATCTTTCCCCTCCCACTCCAAGTTCCTCTGCAGCCCAGATGAGATATCCCGAACCCTGGCACCAGGTAGGCAACAGAGCCTTTGGGACTCTCAATCCTGGCCACAGAGAACAGTGTCTATGCTCCTAACTATACTATCCCCGATTACGACTACATTTCTCTTTTGTCCCCCCACTTGAGTGGCTCCCTGTACCACGGTGCTGTGGTCAGTTTGCTCATCCTCCCTACAGTCTCTGCTCTCGTCCACATGGAGCATCTCAAACCTGTTGGACAAGAGCAATGGCTGAGGCTCCTGCAGCACGACTTCCTGGATCCCTCTACCTGCCTCACTCATAGTCACACCCTCCTGTCCCTGACCACTGACCGAATTCACGGTAGTTATTCTAAGGGGTGTGACTGCCTCCTGAAACACAGCGTCCAGGTAACTCTCCCCCTCCCTGATGTGTCGCAGTGTCCGAAGCTCAGACTCCAGCTCATCAACTCTGAGCCGGAGTTCCTCGAGCAGCCAACACTTGCTACAGATGTGGTCACCAGGAACCACATCATTCAGGTACAACACATCACCTGGCCCTGCATCTCTATTTTATTTAATTAGATTTTAATTTGTTTTTTTAAATTTCCGACTGGTCTTTAGCTTTTAATCTGTAAAATATTTCCCCTATTCACCTTTAATTTGAAGTCAACTTAGAATAGGTAATTCAAATTAGCAGTTATTTACCAACCAATGAACTTACGGTTTTCCTGTGATGACCCTCTTTGTTTTATTTTTCACTGTTTTTACTCCCTTAAATTACCCAAAAATTAGATTTACGCGAGGTACCTTGATTCCCCTCCCAAAAAAAAACACTACCTACTATATTAAAAAAGAACTGTAGACCTTTCTCTTTACTTTAGATACTTACCGAGCTATTTAGAGTTATTCCCTAACAGCTGTTACTCACCAACCAATCGCCTTGCAGCTTTCCTGTGATTTCACTGTTGACTTCTTCTTTCAAAACTCCGGCACGCCTGGACTGCTCCCGGAAGGTAAGCGGCTCGCTCTCCCGGTCACTCTGTGCTCCGGCTCCGCTCTCACTGTTTCCCGCTTGCTGAATAAACTCTCGCTCTCTCTCCCGGTCTCTTTGTGCTCTGGCTCCGCTCTCCGCTCTTCATTGTCTGTAAAGCACTTTTAGGTGTCCGGTGGTCATGAAAAGCACTATATAAATGCAACAATGTTTTTTCCTTTTGTGCTCTTGGGTGGCCTTCTGTTTCTTGTGATCAAACCTCCAGGAATGCCTCCATACCAAGTTGGCAACCTACCCCAACAGTATGGCAGGTACTGATGAAGTGCTAATAGTCCCCTGCCCATTTCCCAGCGTATTAGCAGCTGCAGCACATGGAGGAATAGGTTTCCTGGACAGGGGTCTGCAGGATGTTCATTCCCCTCAATTTGGCTGGGAGCTTTCAGGTACTGCAGCCCTATAGCAGCCACCTTGCCCTGTGCAGGCTGCCAACACAGAGATCCCAGGATCGGGACTCCCTCCCTCAATGGAAGAAGATCCTGCAATGACAATGAACTGGGAAACCCAATGAACCGATATCAATCCCACTAGCCTGGCTTCAGAATTTGGTGCAATCCTGGTGAGGGCAAAAAAAAAAAAGGAACATTACAGGAGATGCAGCCAATTCTGGGATATTTCTGGTTTTCCAATAACCGTTTTAGAAATCGGGACACGTGCCAACAAAGGATGCAAGTCCCTTGGGTGTCCCTAATTTATAGGTTTCGATTAAACATAACTACCAGCAATGATCCATTCATTGAATGTGATGAGACTTGGCAATCCCAGCCTACTGAACCTTGAAAACTCCACGTTGTTAATATCATGGTGTTCATTAGGAGATCTCTCCCGTAGACAAGTCAAGCAACAGTCTGTTACAGTTGTACTCAATGTTTCAGATCCTGCATCACCATCCCTGGGCAAGACATGTCTCAGTGACAGAACAGACCCACCAAAAGTGGGGACAATGTGGTAAGTATAATGGGAGTCCTCAAAGTTGATGGGAACTAAAAGCCTAACCAGGGAATTGAGCCAAATGATCAATTTGTATGTATCCCAATGGGAGAAGTGTTTATTTAGCAGGATGGTGGGGAAGACTGGTCGCTTCATTGCATTATGCTGGAGTTCTTTAAAGCAATCACAAATGGAATTAGTAAGGTTTTGGTGCATGAATGAGATTTTGTTTTTTTGAGGTATTATTTAATGCATTAGATTGTATTTGGCAGTAATATAAAAGCATAGAAAATTTACGGCACAGAAGGAGGCCATTAGGCCTCTTCTGTCCACGCCAGCCAATAAATACCTATCCAGTCTAATTCTGCTTTCCAGCATTCGGTCTGTAGCTTTATAGGTTACACCACTTCAAGTGCACAGCCAAGTTTTTTTTAAAAAAATGCAATGAGGGTTTTTGTTTTAACTACCCTTTCAGAAAGAGTTCCAAATCCCACCACCTTCGGGTTAAAGAAATTCTCCAACATGCCTCTATTTCTTCTAATTATTCTCAATCTATTCCTCCTGGTTCTTGACCTTTCTGCTAAGGGGAATAAACCCTTCCAATCCACTCTATCTTGGCCCCTCATAACTTTATACACCTCAATTAAATCTCCAGTCAGCCTCCTCTGTTCCAAAGAGAACAATTCCAGCTTATCTAATATTTCCTCAAAGCTGAAGTTCTCCAGTCTTGTCAGCATCCTCAGAAATCTCCTTTGTACCCTCTCTAGTATTCTAGCTGCTGCTTAACTGTTTTATGCAGTTCTAGCGAAACCTCCCTGCTGTTATATTCTTTGCTTTGGCTAATAAAGGAATGTTTCCCACATGCCTTTTTTCCCCCCAAAATATACTTTATTCGTAAAAATCTAATTAAAAAAAAAACAAAAACAACCCACATTGCAAGACAGTTCAAAACAGCACCAAGTTGACATTCCAAAAAGTGCAAAGGAAATCAGTATTCTTCAATACAGGAGTGAGTTGCCTCACAACCCTTCCATTCCATTTTACATGCCATGTACATTTTACAGCAAACCCATATTTGGTGTATACAGCCCGAAGGGTTTCCCATGGATCCAGCCCCTCCGTTTTCTTTGGTGGGAGGGCCTTGCACAGTGGTCTTTCCCCATTGAGTCTTTGCCGCAGCTGCCCCAAGCTTTAGTGCATCCCTCAGCACGTAGTCCTGGACTTTGGAATGTGTCAGTCTGCAACACTCGGTTGTGGACAACTCTTTGCGCTGGAAGACCAGCAAGTTTCGGGCAGACCAAAGAGCGTCTTTCACCAAATTGATGGTCCTCCAGCAGCAGTTGATGTTTATCTCGGTGTGCGTCCCTGGGAACAGCCCGTAAAGCACAGACTCCTGTGTTACAGAGCTGCTCGGGATGAACCTCGACAAAAACCACTGCATCTCTTTCCACACCTGCTTTGCAAAGACATATTCCAGAAGGAGGTGGGCAACTGTCTCTTCCCCACCGCAGCCACCTCAAGGGCAGCATGCAGAGGGGGTGAGATTCTGGGCGTGCAGGAAGGATATGACTGGGAGGGGCCTTCTCACCACCAGCCAAGCTATGTCTTGGTACTTGTTTGCAAGTTCTGGTGATGAGGCACTCTGCCAAATTACTTTAGCAGTCTGCTCAGGGAACCATCCGACAGGATCCACCATCTCCTTTTCCTGTAGGGCCTTGAGGACATTCCATGCAGAACACTGCCTGATGGATCAGTGGTCAAAGGTTTTTTCCCACCGAAACCTTCCCACAAAGGATGGGTGGTACGGCACGGTCCAGCTGGATGGATTGGTACGTGGCAATGTGACCAGACCCATCCTATGCAATGCCGGGGACAGATAGAACCTCAGCACGTAGTGACACTTGGTGTTTGCGTACTGGGGCTCTACGCACTGCTTGATGCAGCCGCACACGAAGTTGATCATCAGGATGAGGGTGACGTTGGGTATGTATTTTTCCTCTTTTATCCAGAAGTTTGAACATGGTGTCTGTCCGGACCTGGTACATTTTGCATCTTCAGCTAAAATGGAAAATGGCTCTGGTGACTGCCACAGCGCAGGAGTGGGATATGGGCCAGACCTGCGCCACGTTCCAGCAACAACGTGAGCGCCTTGCACCTGTTGACCAGGTTCTTAGCCACAATGGAGAGAGATCACTGCTCCCACATGCTCAGTTTATGATGTACTCTGGCTACTCGCTCCTTCCAGGTTTTGGCGCTGGCCCTGGCCCTTCCAAACCATATCCCCAGCACCTTTAGGTAGTCTGATCTGATGGTGAAGGGGACAAAGGATCGGTTGGCCCAATTCCCAAAGAATATGGCCTCACTCTTGCTGTGGTTAACTTTAGCTACTGAGGCCAGTTCGAACTGGTCGCTGATGCTCATAAGTCTGTGAACGGACAGCGGATCTGAGCAGAAGACACAACATAGTCCATGTACTGGGAGACTTTAACCTGAGTGCCTCCGCTGTCTGGGATTGTCACCCCTCTTATGCCCGCATCCTTCCTAATGGACTCAGCAAAAGGTTCGATACAGCAAACAAACAAGACAGGGGAGAGAGGACAGCCCTGTCTGACTCCAGATTGGATCGGGAAACTTTGATTCCCACCCATTGATTGAGACCGCGCTACTGATCGTGTAGAGCAGTTTGATCCAATTGCAGATTCTCTCCCCAAACCCCATTTTGAAGAGCACGTCCATCATGTATGTGTGTGATATCCTGTCAAAAGCCTTCTCCTGGTCCAGGCTGATGAGGCAGGTGTCCACCCTGCTGTCCCGTACATAGGCGATCGTATCCCTGAGTAGCACAAGACTACCAGAGATCTTCCTGCCGGGTACAGTGCATGTCTGGTCAGGGTGAGTCACCTACTCCAGAGAAGACTTGACTCGACTGGCGATGACTTTGGACAGAATCTTGTAGTCAACATTAAGCAGTAAGATGGGCCGCCAATTTCTGATTTCCGCCCTCTCCCCCTTCCACTTGTAGATGAGGGTGATGATGCCTTTCCTCATCGATTCTGACATGCTGCCGGCCAGAAGCATACTCTCATATACTTCCTGCAGGTCTGGGCTGATCCAGTCCCACAGAGCCGAATACAACTCAACCAGTAAGCCATCGTTTACGGGAGTTTTACTCTTCTCAAAGGACCTGATGACTTTTGTCAGTTCATCCAGAGTTAGCGGTTAGTCCAGTCTCGACGGCATGCTGTCATCTAAGACCTCCGTGATAGATGACAGGAAGGACTGGGAAGCCATGCTGTCCGTGGGCTTCACGTCATACAGTCCAGCATAAAAGGATTTGCTGATCCTTAGTATGTCGGACTGCGAAGACATTACCGAGTCATCTTCTTCAGGCTGCTGATCACAGAGTTCTCTCTGTGTACCTTTTGGAAGAAGTAACGCGAGCACATCTCATCCCGCTCAACGGAGCGGACTCTGGATCAGAAGATTATTTTTGAGACCTCCATGGCAAAGAGCGAGGCCTACTAGCTCTTCACCTCTTGGAGATCCTCCTTGACCTCGACCCCCATCGACTGTAGCCGGAGCAGATTTTGCATTCTTTTCTGGAGTCAGGCCATTTCCCTCTGTGTTTCTCGCCCTCTGAACACCTTTGAAGATAAAAAATCTCTTGATGTTCTCCTTGATCGCCTCCCACTAGTGTACTGGAGACTCAAAGAGGGGTTTTACGGTTCTCCAACCTTTGTAATCCACTTTGAGTTTAATGTTCTGTGGGGTTAGCAGTGTAGCATTGAGCTTCCATGTCCCCTTGCCAACCCGCTGGTCATCCTGTAAGTGACAGCCGGCCAGTAAGAGGCAGTGGTCAGAGAAGAACGCCGGCTTGACGTCGGTGGATCTGACCGTGAAAGTACGGGACATAAACAGGAAGTCAGTCCTGGAACGGGCAGACCTATCCAGTCTTGACCAGGTGTATCTATGCTGCACTCCGTCTGCAGGGTTGCTGAAGACGTCGTGCAGCTTGGCATCTTTTACTGTTTCCATTAGGAATCTGGACATAGCGTCCAGTTTGCTTTCGTCCCTGCCGGATCGTCCAGCTGCGTTAATGATACAGTTGAAGTCACCGCCTGAACCGGGTTGGATGTTGCCAGCAGCAGTGGGAGCTGCTGGAGGACCGTCAGTTGCTCGCTGCAATGAGCCGGGGTGTACACATTGATCAACCGGAGCGGAGCATTGTTGTACATTACATCTGCTATGAGGATGCGGCCGCCTACCACCTCCTCAACTTCGGAGATGATGAGGTTGCCTCCCCACAGCAGGAATGAGAATCATTTCCCCCTGACCAGATGGATGGCCCGTGGGACCACCATCGCAACCATTGCCTGTAGGTGCTGAGGTGTGGTATTCCACACTCCAGCAGGACAGCTTTGACCTTTGCGAGGTAGTCCAAGGTTGAAACACATCGCGTAGTGGATTTAATGCTACGCATGTTAATCAAAGCAGTCTTTATCCCCATTTTCAAGTTAGGTGTTGCTTCCCACACCAGTTGTCCTTGCTAGTCTCAGCCCTTGGGTATATTCCTGCATACCCATAGTGTACGCAAGCTGTTTCACATTCGTTGGGCTAAGAAACCCCTCCTTGTTTCTCATGGAGGTTTGTTTCGCTGAGGTGACATCAGGGGGGTCTTGTAGGTAGCAAGGCTTGGACTGTCCTCTGCTGTTGGTGCCTTTCCCCTCTGTTCCTCCTCAAACATCACTTCTCCCGCCTTCCCAGAGCTGGAGTGCACCAGATGCTTCTTTGCTCTCAGTATCGAGGAGCTGAGATGCTCTAGGCATGTTGCTGGGTTTGGGGGCGCGCTGGGCTCATCACAGCTTCTAGTGCCCCGGAACTAGGGGGGGCTTTATCTTCCAGCTTCTTTGAATTCTGCCGCTTCTTTTGCAGGTGCCGTCGTTCCGGCCCTTCCTCATCCAATGAGGAGGAGCTGCTGTGATCTGTCTCAGACAGTAACCTCCTCTTGCCACTGGTTTGGGTGGTGGCCTGTTCCTTTTTTTTTTTGGAGATTTTTTCTTTGTGGTTTTCCTTTGTACCACTTGCCACTGACCAGTTTGTCCATCTGCTGCCTCCTCCTCCATTGATTCTGTCTGCAGAGGAGGGGTTTCTGGGCACAGGGTAGGTGTTGGGTCACTGGTTGCAGCTGCCTTCCCTGTCATCGTCTTCTCCAGGCAGACTTTCCTCACTGTGGAGAGGGTTGTTTCTCTTCCCAGCACCAGACGCATTCACCGTTCCTTCTCCTGGTCTTTCCTTGGATCATGCCACCTGAGCATAACTGAGGCAGCTTTTGGGGCGGGTTTTGTAGAGGTGGCCTGCCGCACCGTACAGGTTGCAGCACTTACTCTGTTTACAGTCCTTGGTCTGATGGCCTTCCTTCTTGCAGCTCTTGCAGACGACTGTGCTGCAGTTGGCTGACATGTGACCAAATTTTCCACAGGTGCGACAAACTCTCTAGGCTGCCCTGTATAGACCAAGAAGCCTCGACTTCCCCCAGTAGCGAAGCTGGAGGGGAGGGATGGATGATGGCTCAATTGGCATCCACCTTCAAGGTCACCTTGACCTGCCGCTTGCTGGTCCAAATCCCAAATGGGTCCTTGACAACAGTGCTGCTGCTGGCTCCCTTGACGTACCTGGCTAGGAAGTTGAGTACATCCATGACAGGAACATGGGGGTTATGGAGGTGAATTGTCACCACCCGGTTGTGTTGCGATGGCAGCATGAAGAGCGACTTCACTGTGAGGATTGACAGCGGCGCCTGGTTTCCCTTCTCCTTGAACACTTTCAGGAATTTAGGAACATAGGAAGATGGGAACTGGAGTAGGCCATTCAGCCCCTCGAGCCTGTCCCGCCATTCAATGAGATCATAGCTGATCCGCGGCCTAACTTCATATACCTGCCTTTGACCCATATCCCTTAATATCTTTGCTTAACAAAAATCTATCTATCTCCGATTTAAAATTAACTACTGTTCTAGCTTCAACTGCTGCTTGTGGGAGAGAGTTCAAACCTCTATCACCCTTTGCGTGAAGAAGTGCTTCCTAACATCTCTCCTGAACATTCTGCTCCTAATGTTTAGACTATACCCCCTAGTTTTAGAATCTGCAACCAGTGGAAATAGTTTATCTTTATCTAGCCAGTCTTTTCATGTTAATATCTTGAAGACTTCAATCAGATCACCCCTAAACCTTCTAAATTCTAGCAAAAACAGGCCTAATTTGTGTAATCTCTCCTCGTTATTTAACCCCTGTACTCCAGGTATCATTCTTGCAAACCTACGTTGCACTCCCTCCAAGGCCAATATATCCTTCCTAAGGTGTGGTGCCCAGAACTGCTCACAGTATTCCAAGTGGGGTCTAACCAGGGTTTTGTACAGCTGCAGCATAACCTCTTTGTCTTTATACTCCAATCCTCTAGATATAAAGGCTAGCATTCCATTAGCCTTTTTGATTATTTTCTACACTTGCTCGTGGCATGTTAAAGATCTATGCACCTGAACCCCCAAGTCTCTTTGGACATCCACTGTACTTAACCTCTTCCCATTTAGAAAGTACCCTGCTCTATCCTTTTTTGGTCCAAAATGGATAACCTCACACTTGCCTGCATTGAAATCCATCTTCCACAGTTTTGCCCACTCACCTAGTCTGTCAATATCTCTTTGCAATTTTATGCTATCTAGACTGTCTACAATGCTGCCTAACTTTGTATCATCAGCAAATTTGGATATATGACTTACTAAGCCATCATCCAAGTCGTTAATGAATGATGTGAATAATTGAGGCCCCAACACCGATCCCTGCCGGACACCACTAGTTACATCCTGCCAATCGGAGTACTTACCCATTATCCCCACTCTCTGTCACCTACCACTCAACCTACTTTCTAACCATGTCAATAATTTACCCTCAACTCCATGGGCTTCTACCTTAGTTAACAGTCTCTTATGTGGGAAGTCCACATAAATAACATCCATAGTCACTCCCCTGTCCACTACCTTAGTCACCTCTTCAAAAAATTCTGAGATTTGTCAGGCATGACCTTCCCGTCATGAATCCCATGCTGGCTGTCCCTGATTAACTGAAATTTTTCTAGGTGTTCAGTCACCCTGTCCTTGATTATATCATTGATGCATCCCGTCACGTTTTTGAATGTCACGTCAAAATATCCACTGCTGGGGAAGTCCTGCAGGCAGAAGTTGTCTGCAGCTTGGAATCCACAACAATCAATAAGGATTTTCTTAATGAAGAAGGTACGGTCAACAGGTGCACCTTCTTCATTACCCTTCACCACCACCCGAACTGGCCTAAAGCTGTATAATTGGTTATAGTCATTTTACTCAAAAACTACTTGCAACAGGATCAAAGGCCAATGATCATTGTTTCTTCCCCGGCCAGAACTTTTTTTTTAAATTATTGTTTCTGTCTTGCCAGTTATGTATGTTTCCCGCATGCTGCCTTAGTTACCTTTAACTACCTGTTCAGCTACCTTCAGGGATCTGTGGACATGCACTTCAAGGTCCCTCTGTTCCTCTACACTTCTCAGTATTGTTATGAAAGTGCTGCTTTTTTAAAAAAAAAATATTTTTTTGATGATTTGTATTTTAGAATTATAGATATTGGTCATTTGGACCAGGTGCTGGAAGGTGGGATTAGATTGGGCAGCTAGTTTATATATTTTTCTTCTCGGCCAGCATAGGCACGACGGGCTGAATGGTCGCCTCCTGTTCCGTAATTTTTCTATTGTTTCTATGATTGGATTTATTTGGGGAAAACTGAAAAGATTCCATGGGTGTTTTTTTTTTTACAAGGGTCACTGAGAGGTCATGTTTGAAAACCTTTACTGGCTGTCACATGCTTTAAGCTCCATAAACAACAGAAACATTGGTGACTTAGGGGAGATGTTTACAGAGAAGTGACATGTCAAGATTCATGAGGGAGGAATTGGCTTTGATTCTGAGATATTGTTTTCACTTTCTGGTTGGGGTGTGGACTATATTGAAAAGCAGTTGGAGGTCAACCTGCCAAGGGAGAAACCCCCAGCTCATCTTACCTGCACCCCTCTAAGAGACCCAGAGAAATTCAGTGTGTCACCTGCTCTTTCTCTACCTCTTTGAAAAACCTGCCAATCCAGAGTGGGATAACTGAAACCCCTGATGCTACATTTCTCCTGGAAAGCCTACCAGATGACTACTTGACATCTCCAGAACGAACTACTCCAGAAAAGATTCCAGTGATTCATCTCTGTAGACACAGATGGTAGACCAAAAGAGACAACAGACATCCTTCCATATCTTTTTATTTTCTTCAAGAATTAGTGTTTGGCTGAAGTTTTTTTTTGTAAAAGAGCTCTGCAGGGAAAATTTCTTTATTTTTCAGTTTGTGTGTATGTGTGTGTGTTGAAGGGGGTTGGTATTTATAAAGGGAATTGTCATATTTCATTCTGTGTTGATGCTTTGTTTCGTTACTGGATCAGTCTTTTATAATCTGTTCGTTTTGTTTATCGAAGAAACCTGGTTGGTGTATTTTATTTGGGGATAAAGAGTAGAGTATATGATTGACTATCGGTAACAGGGTAAAAATTTAAATATATGTTGTGACCTGTGGAGAAGTGGAATTAGAAAAGACAATGCACTCCTCCCACCTTGGTCGTGACAGTATCCTACCATTTATTGTGTATTCCTTTGCTTTGTTAGCCTTCCCCCGAATGCATTACCTCTCACTTCTCCGGATTGAACTCTGTTGCTTTTCTGCTCACCTAACCAGTCCATTGATATCTTCCTACAGTCCGTGGGTTTATTCCTCACTATCAACCACACAGACAATTCTTGTGTCATCTGCAAACTTCTTAATCATGCTTTCTCCATTTAAGTCTAAATCATTGATGTATATTATGAAAAGCGAGGGATCCGGTACTGAGCCCTTGCAAGCCCAACTGGAAATAGCCTTCCAGTCACATTGTTGATCATTACCCCTTGCTTCCTCCGTTGAGCCAATTTTGGATCTAATTTGCCACTTTCTTTTTGATCCTGTGGACTTTTATTTTCCTGACCAACCTGCCTTGTCAAAAGCCTTGCTGAAATTCATGTAGTTTTGCTTACTTGATTAATTTTGTGTAAGGAAACTTGGTTGCCAGGAACTAAGGTCACCCTTTACAGCACTTTTTGTTTGTCTAATTAGATTTTTTATTTTAGAAGAAAAAAACACCCAGTGAGAGACTTGGAATTTGGTGCTTGTTCTGGCCTACAGTGCAGATACTCCATTTCAAAATTCAACTTTGAAATCAATTACTTGGAAATATCTAACTAACCACAAACTTGCCCTACAGTGGTAGTGAATACTTTACAGATTGGCGAGATGAGAGCAGTAATCTGCCCAGAGATCCATGTTCAAACTACTTGTTTCTATTTGCATAAAATTATTTGGACCTTGAGATAATAGAGTAATTATAATTGAGCTTGCCGTTACCAAATTAGGGCATGTCTGACTGAGGCAGATATAATGGATGAACAGAGTGGGTAGTAGACATGTGGCAGATGCAATTCTCTGTAGATAACTATGGTGGTGTATTTTGTGATGGGAAATTCATGAAAGAAATTCTTGATCAGAGATTGGGTTTTATATATGTATCATTAATTACAAAAGGAAAAAGTAACTAAGTATGTACAGGACATTTGCTAGGCTACAGTTGAACTACTATGTATAGTTCTGGCCACACCATTGTTGGAAAGGGTACAGAGAAGATTTACCAGAATGCAAGGTTTTAGTATAAAGGAATGTTTGAAAAATTGGGGCTCACAGAAATAGAGAAAGTGAATGTAGGGTTTGGACATTTTGAAAATTTATGCATGATTTTGAGAGGATAAGTAAAGGAAGGTTATTTCTACTGATTGATAATAAGAATGATGAACTCGGCATGATCACAAAGAAAGAGTAAGTTGGAAGATTCTTTTTTACAATGGGTTATTAGAACATGGGACACTTTATCTTGAATTATTGAGGCAGATGCTTGCAATATTTATAAGTGAATTGAATAAATTTTTCTAAAAGGGAAAAATGTGAAAATGATACAGAAGAATAAGATGGGCAGCACAGTGGGTTAGCACCGCAGCCTCACAACTCCAGCGACCCGGGTTCAATTCTGGGTACTGCCTGTGCGGAGTTTGCAAGTTCTCCCTGTGACCGCGTGGGTTTCCGCCGGGTGCTCCAGTTTCCTCCCACAGCCAAGACTTGCAGCTTGATAGGTAAATTGGCCATTGTAAATTGCACCTAGTGTAGGTAGGTGGTAGGAGAATTGAAGGGATGTGGTAGGGAATATGGGATTAATGTAGGATTAGTATAAATGGGTGGTTGTTGGTTGGCACAGACTCGGTGGGCTGAAGGGCCTGTTTCAGTGCTGTATTTCTAAATTAAAAAAAAATAAAGTAGTTAGCTGGAATTTAATTAAAAGCAAAATACTGCGGATGCTGGAAATCTGAAACAAAAACAAGAAATGCTGGATTCACTCAGCAGGTCTGGCAGCATCTGTGGAAAGAGAAGCAGAGTTAACGTTTCGGGTCAGTGACCCTTCTTCGGAACTGACAAATATTAGAAAAGTCACAGATTATAAACAAGTGAGGTGGGGGTTGGGCAAGAGATAACAAAGGAGAAGGTGCAGATTGGACCAGGCCACATAGCTGACCAAAAGGTCACGGAGCAAAGGCAAACAATATGTTAATGGTGTTTTGAAAGACAAAGCATTAGTACAGATTAGGTGTGAATATACTGAATATAGAACATCAGCAAGTGCAAACCTGAAGAAAAACAACCTGAAAAAAACAGTGGGTAAGCAAACTGAACAAACTAACATGAAATGAAATAAATGCAAAAAATGTAAAAAGGAATGCAAAAAAAAGGAAGAAAAATTAACTAAAAATGACTAAAAATGAAAGTAAAGTGGGGGGCTGTCATGCTCTGAAATTATTGAACTCAATGTTCAGTCCGGCAGGCTGTAGTGTGCCTAATCGGTAGATGAGATGCTGTTCCTCGAGCTTGCGTTGATGTTCAGCTGGAATTTAATACAAGCATGATGCACAAAATAGCCTCCTGTGCTGTAATTTGTGGTGCTGTAATGTTATGAAGATTTTGCTGATAGCTTGATTTTTGTTTTAATGTATTTTTTAATTGAATAGATCCTGTGCTTCTGTTTACAAGTCGGCATCACCTTAATCTTGCAGTGGTGATAGTTCCTGGTATCAGAGCTGACGGGAACTATTTCTACTTTATCACAGTGACTTCAAGTTAGAGAGCATCTCCAGTGGCAGCTTTCAAGGATTTCCAATTAAAATGTAGCAAACTTGCCATTAAGTTTAACTACCAATTTCATGTTGATTATAGTGCATAGTAACTATGTATTTTCTCTAATATCTACAAATTCCCCAAAAATATATATTTTAATTACAAAATGAATGTAAATCTGTGCAACACTGGCATTTACATTGGACTTTTGTGTCTAAGTATATTCTCAAAGGCTTGCAGTTCAAGCCAATATTATCAGTGGTCTCAGTGAAATCTCAAGTGTCCGCTAAAATGCCGCATTCTTTTTTGTTTTTCAGCTCCTGTGATAAACAGATTTACTCGACGAGTGTCTGGTAGGAACGTGTTAAGTATTTATGATTCTCTTCAGTGATATAGATACTGGGAGAAACAATGAAATTCATACTGTAGAATTTAATTCAAGCTTTGATACTTAATAGTCTAATTACAGCATGGTATACTTGAAAAAGTGGTTGAAATCTCTAATTCTGTGCTTCACTGAATGAAATTATTATCCACTCGCTATCCTCTGGGATGATGTAATGCAAGATGCAAGCTAAAAGACCAGACTAGTTGATAACAGTGTGAAAAATACATAGAAATGAAGTATGGGCAGATTTTGGTACTGTTGTGCTGGAAGAGGAATTTATTGCTAGACCTATCCATTTATGCAAATGGCCCAAATATACTTGCCTCTGGCAAATATCAGTTTTCAGACTTGTCATTACCAGTGAATCATTCTGTTAACACATTTCACTGTTAAAGTGTCTTGTCCCCATTATGCACACCCTCAGAACTGTAAAATACTCTATATATACTTAGAATTTGATTTAATCTGATAATTAAAGTTTTTGATTTCTTTTTACTTGCAGATAGTTTGTAGATTTTTACTATAGCTAGAAATAATGAAATAGTTAAAGTTATCCATTCCTAGGATGCTTTGGGGTTTCATGTGTCAGCGTACAATTTAGCTGACTGTTTAGCTTCTGCTGAAATTGCAGTATGTGTGATCGTGCCTGTTGACTTATTTTTGCGACCTCATTGTGAAACGTGATAGCCAAGGCAGTCTTAAGTTGGGAAGTGGGATAATGGAGCTCGGGATGTTTAGCATTTAACATGTAACTAATCAAATTGGCATCTGGTGTTTTTGAAGAAAATATCTAATTTCTTGTTCACATTAACACTTGTCATGCCATAATGACTCAGTAGTGACTGCATTCATGACAAATGGCTTAGAAAGATCTTGAGATTTTCTTAATAGATTGTCGAGAAAGTCAGGATTTATGAAGATCACCTGTCTACTCGGGAATATGAGTAATATTGTTTATTTCTCTGTCTACTGCTCAAAGACGTTGGCCGGAATTTTAACTGTGAAAAGCGAGACGGCACCGAGGCGTCAGACGTAAAATGGCAGTCGATGATGTCGGGTCGGGTCTCCAACGTCATTATGCACAAATGCCCGATGTGCTGCTCGCTGTCTGCTTTCAATCAATTAAAGAGTAATTTAGCTTGTTAAAACACCAGTTGACAGCAATTTTTACGTCGGCTGTCAGATTTTACAACAGCAAAACAAGTCGAGGGGGTGTGTTGGGAAGCCGGCAGGTTTAAAAGAGCGGTAGGCACTATATCTGTGAGGGAGTTGGAGGTAATGTTTTGTTGGTTCTTTACTCATTGTTATTTATTTGTGTGACTTGACAGTTTGTGGTAGTTTCAACTTGTTCAGCAGGGTTCATCTGTGTGTTAATCTTGATTGGGCCCCAGCTGTATTGATTCCTTGGGTGAAAGGGAGGGGGTTGTGTGTGCATTTCCTTATAGCAGGCTGTTGATACCTGAAGTAATTGCATCTATGGGACACAGCAGCAATGGGAATTGTGCATTCTGGAGCTGGCTCATCTAATGAGGAGGACTATGCCCCAAGGAGGGACAGGAGGACAACTGGCTGGGGAACACGCAACCTGGCTGGCCCAGTGCAGCCTCGTAATGGGGGAGGGGGAGAAGGTGGCAGAGTGGCCTGGGTGCAACCACCTGTCAGGAGACGAGCCTAACCAGCAGGCAGGGCCTACCGCCCACATTTGAGCTTCCTGCAACTGTCAGAACGCCAGTGCTGAAGAAGAGTGCGGCTGCCACGGGAGACTGTCGCAACTCTGTGTGTGAGATGCTGGCAGCGGAGGTTGCTTCAAACTGTGTGGGTGGCCATCCAATGCCTGGTCGCACTGAAAGTAACCGCACCGAATTTCTATGCATCAGGTTCGTTCCAGGCTTCATCAGCAGACATGAGCAGAGTCTTCCAAGCCTCAGCACATCACTGCATAAAGGCTGTGACTGATGCCATTTTCAGGCATGCCAACCATTTCATCAACTTCAAGAGGACACTGCCAGTCAGGCCGAGAGATCCAGAGGCTTCAGTGCCATTGCTGGGTTCCTGATGGTCCAGGGCGTAATAGACTATACTCATGTGGCCATTAGAGCACCTGCAGGTCAGTCAGGGGCATTCATTAATCGCAAGGGGTTCCACTCAATGCATGTTCAGCTCGTCTTTGACCATTGTAAGGGAACTATGCAGTTGTGTGCATGTTATCCTGGGAGCAGTCACAATGCTTTCTTTCTGAGGAACTTCCAGGTGGCAGCACTATTCAGCCCTCCTGAATGCCTGCAAGGATGGATACTTGGCGACAGGGGTTAACCGGTGAGGAATCCATGGAATGAGGCAGAGGAACGTTAGAATGAGCGCCATGCGGCCACCAGAGTGATCATAGAACAGACTATAGGTCTTCTCAAAATGAGATTTAAGTGTCTCGATCGCTCGGGTGGAGCCCTGCAGTACTCGCCATCAAGGGTCTCTAGAATTATTGTCGTCTGCTGCGCCTTACATAACCTGGCAATGGAGAGGGGAGAGGCCCTGGAGGATGATCAAGGTCAGCGCAAGGCTTCCTCAGACGAGGATAGTGATACGCATGAGGAAGAGGGGCCGCAGCCCCATGATCATCGGGGAAGAGGCTGAAGGTCAGGTGGAGTTGAGTGCAAGAGAGACCCGGGAAGCTCTAATAGTTTCTCCTGAACAGACTCTCATCAACCATAACCTGCTGTGGCAATCATAGATGAGACATTAACAGGAGCTGGAAGGGCAGAGGCCTTCAGGGGGAAATCTGATCTGAACTGGGCCACCTTTTCCATCAAACCCCACCTAGCCCAAATCTGTTACCTCTCAAATAATCTTTCTCATGCAGAGCAACCATATCACCTGCAGCATCAGCAATGACCTGAGACATGTAAAAATGATAAGTGAAAAACTTAACTTTTAGTGCATTTATACATAAAATAAATATTTACAAATTGCACGAGTGACCCCGGTGTGCTGTTAGTGTGAATGTTTGAAACGTTTGCGAGTGCTCGCGCGTGTGGACGGTCCCTCGCCGCCAGCCACAGCAGAGGCAGGTGGCTGATCAGGCTGCCTCGTTGCTGTGGATGACCGAGGCGGGGGTCGTCTGCCTGCCTGAGGCCATGTGGGCCGGGGCATCTCAAGGTGATCCTGAGAAGTCTCAGGAACACCCTCTGATACCCTGGGATTATGCGGTGCAAATGTCACTGGCAGAGGGGACAAGGAGCTGCAGGATGCATCAGGAGCGCCCTGAGAGGAGCCCCCATATGAAATCGGCTGCTGCCCCTGTGCCCTCTCGAGGCAGAATTGGTCCTCTGCTAACATCAGAGGGATTAGCAGCCTCTAACTGGTGCCTGAGCATCAGTCAGATCTCTAATGCTCTGGTTCGTGGAGGCCACTCTCTCTGTGAGGTTATGCATTGCATCTAGGATCGGTCCCTGCACTGCAGCTGCCAATCTGTCAATGGAGGAGGACAGATGACAGAGAATGTGTGGTACTCAAGCTATGGATGGACATCTCCAAAGTCTGAATCATAGCACACAAAGTCTCTGGTAACTCAGATTTCCATGCGCTGCACCTGCAGCATCGCCTGCCGAATGTATGTCAGCAGAGGCTCGTCATGAGCTTGTGGCTCTGCACTGGCCTGGTCTTCCACAATTGCCTCTGGAAGCTGGCCCGGCACTTGTGTGGTGCTGATGCCAGGTTGTGACCACGAATCCGAGGAGGCACACCTCCCAATTGAGTGAAATCCTCGCCCGCACCAGCTCAGAGACTGTGATGCTACACCCTCTGAGGTCCCCTCCTTCTCAGAGGTAGATGGATGAGCCCCGGAGATGGTTCCTAGCCACTGCTGTGTTTCACCTGCAGGAAAAATCAGAATGATCCGCCCTCCTGACTGGAGGGCATGTTACAGACTGCAGTGTGGGCACATCTGTGAGATTTTAGGTTTGAAAGCACCCTTCAGCGCCTGAGACAATCGCTGCACCAGATGTCCCCCCCTGCTGCCCCTCGACCACACTGTGGGGAACTCACTCTCCTGATCAGGTGCGCCGGCCTCGCCATTAGCTATACACATCCTCCGTCCTGCCCTGCTGGTATTAATGCATCCTTCTCCAGTCTGCTCAAATATGCCAGGTTGGCCACACCACCACCGGTCCGGGACCTGTCTCTGGGATTATGTACACTCTTCTCCTGTGTATACAGAAAGGAATGACATATCGCTTGAAAGATCACCCACTCACCTCTTAATCTGAGAGCTGCATCGCAAACCAATGCCAGTGAATTGCACGGATCGAACACATTTGGACCACTGCGTCGCAGATGTGCTCATTATACGACCGAAGGTATGGCTGCAGCCAATCACTGAAGATGGATGGCTTCGAACTTGCAGCATCAGCACCCATTGACCCTCCTGTATCAGTTAAACCTGCGATGACTGCGACATGCCCCTAGCCCTGGCAGAGTGCAGAAGGTCATTGACCTGCTTGCAGCAATGGAGCCGTGTCCTCTTAACAAATCTGTGGCTGCTGACCTCCTCCGCTACCTCCAGCCACGTGCCTTTGTGACTTGGGAAGAGGACCTCCTGCCTTGTCTCACCCGCTTAGAGGAGGACATGTAAGGACTTCTGAGAAGTGGGGGGCCATGCGGCTACTTCTCCCTTCCATTGCTGCAGTTAGGTTCTGGTGGGGTTCTGTTTTTTGTCAGTGTTGGCTTGGTGGACACTTTCAATACTTTCACCCTTGTCCCTCGTTTTCCCTCACAGATGTGCAGTGTCTCCTCTCAAGATCCTCCTTGCTTCAACTAAGCCTCTCCGAGTCCCAGAGTTTGCTGAAAGCCCTTTTAAATGGCTTTTAGCAAACTCTTATGGCTCTCGCCCTGCCCCGCTGATGCTCAGCTTCCCACTCACGGACGCCCTTTTCATTCAGAAATATGCTGCGGGGCTGCTAATTGGCTGCCCCACACGTGATACTGGTGGCAATGAGGTGCGGAATAGGAACAAGCTCTTCGCCCGTTTCTGCCTCGTCAGATTCTGAGCCGCTGAGAGCGGTAAAATTCCGGCCATTGTGTGTGTTTGGACTTGGTCAAATACAATAAAAGGAATACATTGCAAACCATATTTGGTGAATGATTCAAACTTCCTTGCAATCTTTCAATCAGAATTAACTGCAACCAATATGGTGGATATTTTGAATTTAATCAGAGTTTATGATGGGATATAACACACTAGTTATAAAGCAAAAACATACGACCTTGACAAATTGCAAGTACTGATCCAGATTGGACAGGACGGCTGGCATGTTCGAACAATTATCTCTCTTTCTTCTTTGCTTCTCGGTGCCTCACGTCTTCACGACTTCTCAAATTACCCAAGAGTCTACCCTTTGGGGTTTCTTTCCATAGCCTACTGCACTGAGGTCTCCCAAAGTCTCTTATTTGATACCCTTTCTTGGGGTGGGCACCTGGATGGATTATTGACTAGGTCTTTTTGCCCTATAAGGATTTACTTTCTTTTGAAATACCCAATGAAAACGTCAAGTTCTTAATTTAAACTGCAGGTTTAAAACCCACCTTTAATGTCACCAGCTATTAGCTTCTTCAGCCTTCGCATATGCATTCTGTCCTTTTACCAATTTCTTTTCCCTCATCCTTGCCTTATCGCGTCTCAAGCTGTTCTCCCTGACTAGTTTCATCCTCCCCAGAAACATTCCCTCTCTGGTCAAACTAACTCAAAAGTTTCATTATCCGTATCCGTCCTATGACCATTTATTTATGTCTACAGCTATTGGTAAGGCCTGTTAACAGGCTGTTCATAATGTCCATTCAGTTCAGCTGTTCTTATTGCTTACCAACTGTTGAACCATGGAGTGATTCGATTCTACTTCAACGCACTAATGATCTTAGATTCCAGCAGAGTACTAATTAAACAAGGTAGTATTAAAAGTCCAACACAGATTTGTAGTATGGTTGTTTTAACTATCTACTAGTTGATCTTCCATTAGGCCTCATCTGACCATGATGCCTTTCTGGGCTCAGTACAGCTGTCATCACCTAAAAATAATCCTTCCACTGATTTGGTTTCTAGAGAAACAAAACCTTAAGCAGTTTCCAGGAAAATAAAACCTGCAGCACTAACCTATTGCTTTACCTATTTCAGGCTGATTTTATGGCATTTTCCTAATTTCTGACTGGTATTAATAAAATTTTAACATTTTAAAATTTATTTTGCTTTTATGGCCACACGTGAATCCTTTGGATGAACTGAAATGTAAACTTTGCCAACATTCTCTTCAATATTAAGTGTATAATTTTTAGTGGGTTGGTTAGGCTGCTTCATTAAAATTTAGTGAGTTGAGAGCTCGGTCAGTGTAAATGCAAATTAGTTTCATTTTTGAAGAAATCGATCAAGAAAAGTCAATGTCTATTTGCCGTGTTTATTCTGTATTGCAAGACTCTGTGTCATCATAACTTCTAAAAGAGACTATGGTATACTTTTTATTTGGGGAAAAAAACAAAAGCCTATTAAAACATCAGCTTATCTCTCACTACAGAGTAGCAATCTGGCAGTAATGGATGTAGTAATGCTGGCATTTGTGCAGCAATTACAACCGCCTGATACAGTAAACAAAGCTGACCGGCTTCCTGTAACTTCATTGACACTATGTTAAGTTGTTTCTAGTGCAACACTAAATTTGAAGATTGCTGTGCCCTCTTTGACATCTTTGTCTATTAAATTGTTAGCCTATGACATCTAGTTCAGGATCACAGCTGAAGTGCTTCATATATAATGTTTTTAATGGAACTTTATTCTTTGTAAAGTATTGCCCATGTTTGGTCCAACTGTTTGAAATGGCTCTGGTGCTAAAAATACAGACAGGCTCTCAAACTGCAACTAGTACCTCTGTAACTAGTTGCTAGGAAGTGCAGGAGACTTATGGGTGTGTTTTTGTTTTAAATTCTACTCCATAGGCATATGCTGTACGCTTGCCTTTGCACTTCCCCAGTCATTCAAAGCTGCAATGCTGGTACTGTTTTACAATCAGCTTATGACCTTTTGTTCACCAATTTTATTTCCTTTCATCCTTGCCTCCATGTGCTTCCTCATGTTGAGGCACTGTGCCACAGAGCCAGGCTGCTCTCTGGTGCGTAACCAAGTGGCCTTTGCTCATGTGTTAATCTAGATGGTGAGTGTTTCCAGACTGTTCAATATGGGGATCATCAATCCAATATCGCCATGTATAAACTAAGTTGGGGGTGTCCTTTGTTTGCCTTCGGCAATTGTACTACTCCTATGAAGACTTTGGCCAAAGTCAACGATGTTGTTAAGAGGCAGAGCAATGGAACCTGGGACCATTTCGATCAATGGGCTTAGAAACACATCAAGTGGTGCATTTACTCAGTCGTCAGGGGAACGCTGCCATTTTATTTTAGTGAGAATAATCTCAAAACTGTGTACCCTCTCTTAAAATGTAAGACGAGACATTTTTTCCTTTGCATTTAGATTATGAAGCCTGTATTTCCATAGCTCCCTGAACTGGGTAGTGTAGAGCCTGTTCTTGCTGGAGGTAAATGGGGATACTTCCAGCCTTCCATTGCACACTCAGCATCTGCCATTAGGCACCTAAACTGTGGTGTGTCTTGAGATATTTAGTGATAGTGCTTGCGCTGACACCCTCCGCAGACTGGAGAATTTGTGGGGATCCTTGCAGCTGACATTGGAGCGGGTAATTTTTTATCATTCCTTACGTTTATCTTCTCTCTCCTTGTCCCCCCCCTGCCCACACTGCTGTCAGCAGTCAGGCTGTGATGTAAGTAATCTCATGATCTGTGCACAAGGCCCTGACTAGAGAAGAGAGTGCCCCACAGCACAGGATAGGATCCAGGCAGTAGAATTTTGGACGCCATATTATTTATTGAGGAATTGAGGCCAGAAATGAGAGCATTGAAGTGATCATGTCTGGAGGTGACAAAGGCATGAATCTGGAGTTCATTGGCTGGTTGATTGAGATAGTAGTAGAGATAAAGAACTGGAGAGGTAAAAGCAGGCAATCTCCATAATGGTAGAGAATATGGCTGTTGGAAACTAAACTTGGGGTTGAACTGGACCTTGAGGTTGTGAACACTTAGATTCAGCCGGACTGTGTGGCTAGGGATGGGTGGTAGTCTGTCGTCGGGACTGAAGATAATGGCTTTGGTTTTAACAATGTTAATTTGAAGGAAATTAAGATTTATCCATGACTGGATATTGAGCATTCAGTGACTGCACATGAGCAGTAAAGGGTGTCAGTGGTTTATCTGTGTAAGCTCATCTGATGTCTTTGCATGATGTTTCAAGAGGAGCATGTAGAAGAGGAAGGGGCCAAGGATGAATCCGAGTGCATCTCCCCATATGATCGTGCTGGGGCAGGAAGAGAAGTCATTAGTAGAGATGTTCTGACAGGTAAGGGTTCAAGAGCCTTCGAGGGAAGAAAGAGAAGTCCAAGATGGGGTAATGGTGAAGATGGCTTTGATAGGGAAGGAGACAGCGCTTGAGGAAAAAGAACCGTATACAATGGGATAAACAAGAATTTGGGTGGATAGGTTTTAATGGGAATTTATTGGTAGAGGAGGAGGTGGGTCATCTGGACAAAATGAGCATGGAGAGAACAGAAGGGGTAGTGGGGCAAGGTTAGAGAGAGATGGGCATGAGGAAATGGAAGAAAACTTGGGAAAGTGGGAAGGAGCAGTTGAGCAGATGGTTGTGATCTTGCTGACTAAATTCATCAGCTGTTACTGCTTGGATCTTACAAGGTGAGGGTAGAGAGCTTGGGGGGAGTATTTGGGGAAGAGGTTAGCAGTAGAGAAATGCAATCTAGTGTTTATGCCCTCCAGGAGCACCTTGGAATGGTGGGAGATTTTGGCAGAGGATAGCAGGGCTGGTAGAAGAAGTTGGTGGATGGCTAAGGCAGTTGTTATTTTGGATTCACTCATCTTTATGCTATTTGATCCCTTCCTCCCTGTTGCGCTCTCAACCCCACCAGACGAGTGAGAGAATGCACCTGACTTCCACTCTGCAATTGCCTATAAGGCAGGATGGTTGTGATTAATGTTTCATACAGAGTTGTCCTTCTGATTCCCCATTTCCTATCACTCATGGAACAGATACCAAATCATTAACGACAGCGACTCAAAGGTAGGTTCCATTTGCGTTTGTGGTTTTCAACTAAAAGTTGCACAACACTGTTGCTTAGAAATATGACTCCAAATTATACACTAACACACACACATTGTACCTGACATTACAGAAGTTAGAACCCGAGTTTCACTCTGCAAATATTTTATTCTACAAATAAAAGGCTTCAAATTAATTTAATTCATATCAGCTATCAGTGTAATAATATTACACTTTCCGATAATTGAAAGATGCAGGCCCGACATAGAATATTGTGCATCTACCAGTTCACAAAACTTGCTTTGTAACTTTAAAAATGCATCAACTTAACTCCGTAGTAGTACTTGCACCTCACAGTCAGTGTTGTGGGTTTTGGGTCCACTATTTGACATTTAAGTGCAGCACTGAGGTGCAGTTTTTTCAGATGAGATGTTAACCCAAGGTTCCATCTATCTGTTGGTTTTTTACTCATTAATCCACTCCATTTAGTCAAGTTTGGTTAATAATAATCTGAACTGTTATTAATAGAGACAATCAGTATTTTTCTGTGGATCTGGACAATTTCAGCTGTGATGCTTTAAGGTGTATCACTACATACACATGCTAGATACAGAACTTCTGGTTCTATATATAATGGAATTCTTGCCATTCAATTCCTCTAAAGCAGTTTTGAACATTAAGAACTCAAAACCCTCAGCGCTTAGTGAGTTAAGCAAATCAACTTTCAACTTCGAGATTTGCTGGGAACCGGGCTGTGATCCCTTAGTTCTTGGTTGAGCAAAAGAATTGCACAAAGTTTTGAACATTTGAGCTCCCCCACCATTTCTTGTTTTGGGGAGCTGTATGTGCATTCAGCTTTCTGGAATTCCCACTTTCTGGAATTCCCTCTCTCGACCCTTCCACATCTCCTTAAACTCAAGCAGTGAGCTTGAGGAGGAGTATTGAGTGGTTGATTGTTTGCTGTCCCAGGAAAGTTGAGGAGGGGAGATTGGCCTGGTACTCAGAAGTGGAATGATATGTGGTTGCTTATGAGTTCTCTTTATCTCAGCAGCAGGAGAACACTTTAAGAACATTCCCAAGGACATTGAACTGACCATGAACAGCAGCATAAATGTAGCTAGGGCTGCAGAAAGCCATCAATGAAGGTAGAGGAATAACTTGTCTGCGAGTTATTTTATGAATGAGTTAACTATTATAATGAAAAAACAGCAATCACTATAATGTTAAACTGTTTTTTTTAATATGCTGAGAATTCAATAGTTTCCCACAGTGGAGCTCTATAAATACAAAACACAGTGCTCCTTGGGGTGAGTAATTACAATGTGCATGTGGAGTTAGAATCCACTTAAGATTCAGAACACCAAGACACCCAGAACCCCAGTAGAAGGGTTGAGGCATTCTGATTTCAACACAAATGCCAAAACAATTAGAGAAATTAACAATTTGTGTTCACATTTTGTAAAAATTAAGTTTTCAGAAAGATCTCAGAAAATGTCAAATTTGCGAGTTTGTTGAAAATTTGTGTAAAATGGTTAACATTCCTCACTTTTTTTGGGCTAAAATGCTGGGCTAACTACTTTTTTAAACCAGAATGTAAAATCTGTTGTATTACAGCTTCGTGAAATTTGCAGGAAGTATACTTCAATCTGGATACTTGATTTTGAGGCAAAGATCATTTTCTTTCAATAAGAAGAGTCATTTACTTATTTTAGTTTCATTATTGATCCAAGTTATAACGTGTTCTATGGTTCCATGATTGTTGATGTTACTAAAAGCTGAATATTTAATGGAGTCCTTTGAACTGGATTTGGTTACCGTGTAAAATTAGGGTACACAATCTATTTGATGGAAACTGTTTAGCAATGGTTTGGACTGTTGAAACCAAATCTTAAAAATTATAACTGCAAGTGTATAAATGAAGAGCCTTCATGACATTTTACTATCTCACATTAATGAAACTAGAAATTCATTGCGTTCAAGCTATTGATGTTTCATTTTATGATCAGTATAGTTACAGCTAAAAAATCCTCCCACCCCCAAGCCCCCACCCTTTGCATTAATTTCAACAACTTGAAACTTACCTTTGGATTAAAATGTGAGACACTAAAAAAACCCTTTTTAATAAATAACTTGATTACAAAGAAAACTTTGATGTGTCCTAACCTGGTAACATTTCTTCAACTCGTGACCTTCTCTTGAACAGCTGAGGACCTCTTACCCACTGTGACAGTGGGAATTGAACTGCTGATTGATGTCAAACAGAGGATAAATGGCATGAATGGTTGAATACCCCACTGGCTTGGATGGCACCCTGAGGGCAAAGCATAGTGGGGAATATGAAACTGACAGGGAGGTTGCCAGTAATGACAGAATCTTCACATGCAAGTATTTATGAAGTATAGTTACTCCAGTATAGCAAAGCTGATATTTTGCTTCCAGTAGTGAACTGTATTTTAAAATGAATTTTATTTACTATTTAATTTTAAAATAGTCAACATTTTTGTTCCAAGCTTTGATTTGAAAAATATTTTACTGTAAGTGCTGAAAATATCAGGAAGGCAATGAGGGAGCTGAACTGAAGGAATCAAAATAAAATTTTTAGTCCATAATTAGAGTACTGTGTGCAGTTTTGGGTGTCTATTATAGAGGTAACATGAAAGTCATAGAGAGCATACAGTGTAGATTTTTTTTTTATTTGTTCATGGGATGTGGGCATCATGGGCAAGGCCATCGTTTATTGTCCATCTTTAGTTGCCCTTGAGAAGATGGTGGTGAGCTGCTGCCTTGAACTGCTACAGTCCATGTGGTATAGGTATACCCACAGTGTTATTAGGGAGGGAGTTCCAGGGTTTTAACCCAGAAACAGTGAAGGAAAATGATATAGTTCCAAGTCAGGATGGTGTGTGACTTGGAGGGGAACTTGCAGGCGGCACTGTTCAGAAGTGCCTGCTGCCCTTAAACTTCTAGGGTTTGAAAGGTCCTGTCAAAGGAACCTTGCTGAAGTGCATCTTGTAGATGTTACACACTGCAACTACTGTGCGCTGTTGGTGGAGGGGGTGAATGTTTGTTTAAAATGGTGGTTGGGGTGCCAAATCAAGTGGGTTGCTTTGTCCTGGATAGTGTTGAGCTTCTCGAGTGTTGTCGGAGCTGCACTCATCCAGGCAAGTGGAGAGTTTTCCATCACACTCCTGATTTATGCCTTATAGATGGTGGACAGGCTTTTGGGAGTTGGGAAGTGAGTTACTCGCCGCAGAATCCCCAGCCTATGACCTGCTCTTGTAGCCGCATTGTTTATATGGCTGGTCCAGTTCAGTTTCTGGTCAATAGTGACACCTAGGATGGTGATGGTGGGGGATTCAGCGTTGGTAATCCTGTTGAATGTCAAGGGCAGATGGTCAGATTCCCTCTTGTTGGAGATGGTCATTGCAGGGCACTTGTGTGGTGTAAATGTTAGTTGCCACTTATCAGCCCAAGCCTAAATGTTGTCCAGGTCTTCTGCATGTGGGTATGGATTGCTCCAATATCAGAGGAGTTGCGAATGGTACTGAACATTCTGCAGTCATCAGTGAACATCCCACTTCTGACCTAATGAAGGAGGGAAAGTCATTGAAGCAGTTGAAGATGGTTGGGCCTCGGACCCTGCCCTGAGGAACTCCTGCAGCAATATCGTGTGGCTGAGATGATTGGCCTTCAGCAACCAATAGCTATGACTTCAAATAGAAGAGAATTTTCCGCCACCCCACCACCCCCCGATTCCCATTGACTTAAATTTTGCTGGGGCTCCTTGATGCCACTCTAGGTTAAATGATGCCTTGATGTTGAGGCACTCGCTCCTCGCCTCTGGAATTCGGGTCTATTATCCATGTTTGGACTAAGGATATGATGAGGTTTAGAGCTGAGTGTTTCAGATGGATCCCAAACTGAGTATCGGTGAGCAGGTTATTGTTGAGTTAAGTGTAGGTTGATGAGAATAGTTAATTGGATTGGATTCGTCCTGTCTTTGTGGACGGGCCATACCCTGGCAATTTTCCATATTGTCGGGTAGATGCCAGTTGTAACAATATTCAAAGCGTTTGGCTAGGGGCACAGCTCGTTCTGAAGCACAGGTCTCCAGCACTATACCTGGGATATTGTCAGGGCCTGTAGCCTTTGCTGTATCCAATGCGCTCAGCCGTGGAGTGAATTAAATTGGTTAAAGATGAGCATCAGTGATGGTGGGTACCTCAGGAGGTGGATCGTTCACTCAGCATTTCTGGCTGAAATGGTTGCAAATGCTTCAGCCTTGCTTTTGCTCTGCCATCATTGAGGATGTTCATGGAGCCTCCTTTTCTGGTCGGTTGTTTAATTATGCACTACCATTCACAACTGGATCTGGCAGATCTGCTGAGCTTTGATCTGATCAGCTGGTCGTGGGATTGCTTGTCTGTCTACAGCATGCTGTTTCTACTGGTTATTCATGTATTCCTGTGTTGTAGTTTCACCAGGTTGGCATTTCATTTTTAGGTATGCCTGGTGCTGGCATGCTCTCCTACACTGCTAGTTGAACCAGGATTGATGCACTGGCTTGAAGGTAATGGTAGAGTGAGGGATATGCCGGACCATGAGGTTACATATTGTGGTTGACTGGAATGAACTCAAATTTATGGAGCATTAGTCTGGACCTCTGGATTACTAGTCCAATAACATTACCACTATGCTACCGTTCCCTTTATGTAGGTTAATTAAGATGGTGCCATGGATGGGAAACTGAGGAGACACTTATTACATTTATGAAGTTTTGATAAGACTGAATATGGTAATACTATTTTCTCTGGTTGTAGTGTCAGTGAAGGGTCATCGATTTTAAAGCTGTCACTGAAGGGAGAGGTTAGAACAATTTTTTTTTTTAATGCAGATTTGTTGGGGGTATGGAATGCTTTGCAATGGGGAGTGGTTGAGGGAATGGCCATTGAATCTTTTGAAGGGAAAATTGGATAAATGTTTGAAGCAGAGGAAGATAAAGGGCTATAGAGTTAGCACATTGTCATAAAGACAGAGAGAGAGCAGGGCAGTCAGGTCAGTTTTCAATTGTTCTAGTAAAGCGTTGGCATACATGCAATATGCAAAACGGTAGTGGCCTGGGGTATGAACTTCCATAGTTCTACAAGTTTAGCCTCTGTTTTGCTTTTATAGCCATTGTTTTGTTCAACTGAATTAATACTTTGTTACTGAAGAGCTGTAGCTTGCGTTGGAATTAGTAATCCATTCTTTGGCATTATTCTGTTTCTCCAGGTCAACTAAGACAGAATATTTTAGTGCGTGGTCCAAATCTTCAATTTCATCCTACCCCCATTATGGCTTTTGCTATACCTGTTCCATACAGTTAGAGTATTTATTCAAAACTGAAAGAGACTATGGATGTTTACTCATATTTTGAAAGGAGGTAGGATGTAACAGTTACGAAATTCTGAAAATGGAAATTCTCTCTCACTCTTTCTCTGTAGAAAAATATGTCTTAACATTTACCATTTAAAAAAAAATAGTGGAGCCAGATAGCTTTTGAGGGGTAAGCTCTTGTGTACAGAAATATTATTATCTTGCTGATCAGTGGAAACACTGTCACTATTTACCTTCTCTCAAAGACAATTGTCAGGTTATCCTTGACATTCCTGATCTAGTGGGAAGCCAGGGATCTAATGAGAGTGAGGAACTTCAACTAATTAAGATAAATTATCATAACTTTTAGTCCCATTAATTTTAACAATCTCTTTGACCTGATGGCCGACATCCTAGGGTTTTAAAAGAGGTGGCGGCAGAGATGGTGGATGCTTGGCTTGGATCACCATCAAAAATTCCCCAGACTCTAAAATGGTCCCTGTGGATTGGAAGGTAGCATATGTAATCCTGCTATTCAGGAAAGGGAGAGAGGATATGGAGAACTATAGGTCAGTTGGCCTGACATCAGTAGTACAGAAAATGCTAGAATGTACTATGAGAGATATGGTAGCAGGGCATGTGGAGAATCATGATGTGATTAGACGGAGTCAGCACAATTTTATGGAAGGGAAATAGTGTTTGTCAAATCTTTGTTTTTAGAGGGGGTTAACTAGTAGGTTAGGTGAGGGGGAATCAGTGGATTTGGTATATTTAGATTTTTGGAATGTATTCGATAAGGTGCTACACAAGATGTTGTTGCACAAAATTAGGGCTCATGCACTTGGGAGTAATACATGAGCTTGGATTGAGGATTAGCTAATGGACGGGACAGAAAAGGAATAAATGGGTTATTTTTGGGTTGGCAGGTTGTAACTAGTCTGGTTCTACAGGGAACCTCTGCATGGGCCTCAGCTATTTACAACCTGTATCAATGACTTGGATGAGGGGACCAAGTGTAATGCTTGCGGACAGTGCAAAGCTAGGTGGGGAAACTAAGCTGTGGGGAGGATGCTAAGAGGCTTCCAAGAGATATAGACAGGTTAAGTAAATGGGCAAGAAGGTGGCAGATGGAGTGTAGTGTGGAAAAATGTGAAATTATACATTTTGGTAGAGAACAAAGTCAAAAATTTTTGACAAGCTAAGACTGGCAATTATTGGTATGCAGAGGGAGTTGGGTGTCCTTATACACCAACCACAGATAGTTAATTTGTGGGTACAGCATGCAGTTAGGAAAGCAAATAGTATTTTAGCCTTTCTTGCAATGGGTTAGAGTATAAGAGTAAGCAAGTCTTGCAATAATTCAATTATATAGGGCTTTGGTGAGACTGCACCTGAAGTACTGTATACGGTTTTGGTCTCCTTATCTAAGGAAGGATGTAACTGACTGACTTAGAGGTGTACAGTGAAGGCTCGTTGGATTAATTCCTGGGATGAGAGGATTGTCTTATGAGGAGATATCTCGTAGAATGGGACTTTATTCTCGAGTTCAGGGGAATGAGAGGTGATTTCATTGAAATGTATAAAATTCTTAGCGGGTTTGATAGGGTAGATCTGGAGAGGCTGTTTCTCCTGCCTTGAGAGTCTAAAACTAGGAATCATAGTCTTTTGATAAGGGGTCAGCCATTTGGGAAAGAAATGGGGAGAAATTTCTTCAGAGGGTTGTGAATCTTTGGAATTCTCTACTCCAGAGGGCTGTGGCCACTCAGTCGTTGAGTATATTTAAGACTGAAATCAATTGGGTTTTTAGACTGAGGGAATCAAGGGATTTGGGGTAAAGGGTGGACAATTGGAGTTGAGTTTAAAGATTAGCATTATTGAATGATAGAGCAGGCTCTATGGACCATATGGCCTACTCCTCATTTCTTCTTTTTGTTAATATTCTATATGCTGTACCTCATCCACTACTTTTATATTCTTACAGTGGTGTGACCAAAACTCTAATCATTAGTCCAACTGTAGCCTGATTAAGGTTGTACTGTTCAACATTATCATCTTTGTGTTCTATGCCTTTAGATACAAGACAAAGGATTCTCTTTCAAAAGCAATACACTGCAGGAAATCTGAAATAAAAACAAAATGCTGGAGATGCTCAGGTCTGGCAGCATCTGTGGAGAGAGAAACTGAGTTAACATTTCAGGTCAATGATCTTTCATCAGATGAAATCCACACAAAGCATGTTTGCTGCATTTCCTTTATCATGTCCATTATTTCTTAAGAATTCTGAGAGGTTGGTGAAGTATGAAGGCTGAAAATTTCCTGTTTTATCCCTGTTTTATGAAGAGAGTGTTACATTTGTCATCAGCCAGTCCTCTGGCATAATTTTTCTTTGCGCAACGTTTTGGTAAATTATAGGCTGAGCCATTCTATTTCTTTTCTAACTTCCTTTGGGATGCTTGGACATGAATATTCTGGTCCTTTTTATATTTGTCTACCCTAAATTTGAAAACTTAAGGACATTTCTATTTAAACAATTACCTCCAATTAACAGTTCTAGACCCATTTCTGGTGGTTCAACCATCCCCAATGTCCAGCAGTTTTCATTACAGGCTTTCCTCTTTAATCTGGCTGTCTTATTCTTGCCTTGTTTTCTCTTGCCACTAGTATGGCCATAGGAAACCGCTTCCTACTTTTTTTTTTCATTGCTTGCTTTCTCTCAAGCTCACTCAGTCTTTCTAATGCCCTCTCTGTTGCTTTCATTTATTTAAGTATTTGTCTTTTGGGAATTCTCTTTGAAAGAATACCTATTAGTTGTAGTGCATGATCATAAGAAAGTTATAAAAAACAGATGGTAATCAAATAATCTTGATTGAACTCTAAATCCAAAGTTGTAGTGTAAATGCCTAATTATTCTGTAAAAGTGGGTCGATCCTGGATTAGTCCTTTCACATGGATTTTTGTGTAGTCTCATCTAATATTACTTTCCTTATATCCACTAACTTTCTGCAGTAGTTTTAAGGTAAAACATAATCTTGAAATGTAAATCAGCAGATGTTAAACACCAAACCTGGTGATCAGCTTTAATAGTAAATCAGGAGACCTGACTTGGATCTTGTTTAAATTGCATTTTTGGGTTAGGCAGGAGTAATTACTTGCAGACAGTCATGTTAGTGTTTGGGAACCTTTGTGTCAGTTACAAAGCAACAGTTGCATGGCACAATGTCAAAAAATTTGAACTTGTATAGCCACTCAATTCTGCCTGTTGTTTTAGCCAAGGAATGACGTGTGGGTTGGTTTGTTTTGGGGTTGGAGGGGTGGTGGGGGGGGAGATGATGGAACATAACCAATGGCAGGGAGGGGTAGGGGAAACATATGTCAAATATTACTGTCTTTTTCTTTACCCATAGATGCAGTTTTATATATAAACTTAAGTTCACAATCTGCATACAAATAAATTGATATATTAGTTAATTGTTTAGTCCCCTAATTGGCCTTGATAGCCACTCCAGGCACTGCTTCACAAACCACTGACCACCTCTAGGTGCTTACCCATTGTCTCTCAAGACAAGGAGGCCAAAGAAAGAACAGTCCCCTCATATGTAAAAATGCTGCATCTGAATGATTTACTTAAATTTGGCAGCAACCTGGATGGTCATTTTAGAACTAAGCATTCTTTGGGGTTAAAGTCAGCCGAAGAAATGCAGGCTGATAGGTAAATTGGCCATTGTCAATTTCCCCTAGTGTAGGTAGGTGGCAGGAGAATTGAGGGAAGGTGGGACTATGGGATTAATGTAGGATTAGTATAAATGGGTGGTTGTTGGTCGGCACAGACTTGGTGGGCCGAAGGGCCTGTTTCAGTGCTGTATCTCTCTATGACTAATATCCACACTGTCATTTGTTTAGCTTTTGGACATGTTACTTGTATGCTCACTTAATGCAAGTAAAAGTAAAACTCTTTAGGAGCTACGTTGACATTGATTTAAAAAAAAAGACATTGTGCACAAATGCAAAATGGCCTATTTCATAATGAAAGATCCTGAAGGTCAGAGTCAGATTTCCTATTTGTACCTCAAAATAACTGTAAAGCTGATGTGGTCGAAATTGGACACAAGCTTTCCTGTAACTGGGAAATGACTGGTGAAAGTAATATATAGAATTTGTAAATCATATAGTATCTTGGATCTTGACCATCAACTTATAGGATACATCTTTCTTATCCCCATTAATAAATTGTTAAATTTATTTTAGTAAGATCCAGTTTATACTGTTCAATTGACGAGATTTGCTAAATTTTCTCTTACACAATTTTCTCACCTATGGGTGAAAGTATGCAATTAACCATAAGTCTTTTTAATAGCTTTCACCATTGTTAATGGAAAAAAAGATAACTCTTTAAGAACTGCAGTAGCATTTTGAGTTAGTTATAATGAACCAGGTGTATTTTCTCATACTTTGTGCTGAGAAATTTCTTGTGCCTGTTTTGCTGATCAAAATAAGGGTTTAGTTTAGTTTAGAGTTACAGCACTGAAACAGGCCCTTCGGCCCACCGAGTCTGTGCCGACCATCAACCACCCATTTATACTAATCCTACACTAATCCCATATTCCTACCAAACATTCCCACCTGTCCCTATATTTCCCTACCACCTACCTATACTAGTGGCAATTTATAATGACCAATTTACCTACCAACCTGCAAGTCTTTTGGCTTGTGGGAGGAAACCGGAGCACCCGGAGAAAACCCACGCAGACACAGGGAGAACTTGCAAACTCCACACAGGCAGTACCCAGAATTGAACCCGGGTCGCTGGAGCTGTGAGGCTGCGGTGCTAACCACTGCGCCACTGTGCCGCCCTTGTTAATATTGAGGAATAAGCTACCCATTTTGTAATTAGTGTTGGGTCGAAAGTGGTATTTCAAATTTGGGGTATGCTGAAGGTATTTTCTGGGGTTATCATATCAAACTTTACTGTAAGCAGATTCCATGTCACCGATCAGTTTATCTTCACTTTCCAATATCCAGTCATCGTATGGTCCAAGCGGTTGTCACAATTAAAAACCTTGGATTATATGAATTGGATACTGTAATCTCACATGTGCCTCTACATATTCTCCAATCTTCCAAAAGAGATTGATTTAACACATTTTAGTGAAACAAGGCCAGATGTAAATGAACAATTGTTTGATTTTACAGTTGTTTCAAGAACAGAATAAGTAAATCTCACCATTCATCAATGTAATTTTATTATCACTCCTTGTAATAAAGATAATTAACAAATGCACCACTTTCTGTTATGTGGGAGGCCCTTCAGCCCCTCCTTGGCTTTTCCTTCATCCTGACTGGTTACATATTGAGTTGAAAAATCGTCCACTTGCTAGGTTAGATTAGATTAGATTAGAGATACAGCACTGAAACAGGCCCTTCGGCCCACCGAGTCTGTGCCGAACATCAACCACCCATTTATACTAATCCTACACTAATCCCATATTCCTACCAAACATCCCCACCTGTCCCTATATTTCCCTACCACCTACCTATACTAGTGACAATTTATAATGGCCAATTTACCTATCAACCTGCAAGTCTTTTTGGCTTGTGGGAGGAAACCGGAGCACCCGGAGAAAACCCACGCAGACACAGGGAGAACTTGCAAACTCCACACAGGCAGTACCCGGAATCGAACCCGGGTCCCTGGAGCTGTGAGGCTGCGGTGCTAACCACTGCGCCACTGTGCCGCCCTGGTGCCTTTCGCAGATTCTACCAAGCTTCCACTTTCTGTATCAGCAGATCTTCTTGAGTTCACTTGTCAACTATGCACTTTTGTTTTTGTTTCCTGGCTTGACAAGAAACCAGCAGCTTGACCTCTGACTCATTTCCTGTCAGGGGGTTAGCCAGTAAGGCTGCAATTAAATCAGTTACTGAATTCTTGGGTTGCTCTGCACAGAAATATCTCCTCTGTTCTCAATTGAACAGTACCATCTTGTGAGTCTGCATAGCTCACAGGAAGGTCCAAATGCTCTCTATTATCTCAAGCTGCAGTGATTTCAAAAAGTAATACTGGTTTGTCTAGCTTAATACACATTGCCTCGGCCTCTTGTTTAGAAAATTCAACACATAACCAATATCTAATTGTATAGTGCAGCCCAGGAATGCAACAATAGGACAAAAGCAAAATACTGAGGATGCTTGAAATCTGAAATAAAAACAGAAAATGCTGGATACACTCGGGCAGTGTGGAGAGAGAAACAGTTAACCTGTCAGGTTGATGACCAAAACAACAGCGGCTGAATTTTATCGTTGCACTGCACTCCGCTGTGGCGCGCTGTGAAGTCGGCGGCCTTCTGACGCAGGAGTGCTGCCGCATAGCCCCCCGTGATATTACGCGCGGGGGCTCATTTAAATGGAGGGGGCGGAGTGGTCACCCCCGATGACCTAGAGGGGCGGCTGCCATGTACCCGTCAACGGCATCCGGTGCCATCGCGCAGGCGCCATTTCTAAAGGGCTTCAAGCCCTTCGAAGTAATTTTCATTTTTTAAGTGATATTGTGCATTGTGTGTAAAAAAATTGAAATAAGTGCTGGTGGTCCTTTCCTACTGCCCCTTCCCACCCCCACCCCAGTGTTTGTTTTCGGGGTACTATCAGCAAAATTAACTTTATTCCCAGCCCCAGCTTTCCCCCCAATCCCTTCACTTTTGCCCTTCAACCCCTTTCCACCATACCCACAACCAATAGGGATAGTTTTCCCCAGTCTCCCCCTGCCCTGATAATTTTATTCTCCCGCCCCCCCCCCCGCCCCCCCCCCCCCACCAGTGTCTCGCCTCGGAACTCCGAAGACAGCAAGTTGCAGCTGGTTAGCCGTAAAATCAGCGTGGGACAGCCGGTGGCGGCAGGTAAGCTCATTTCCATTTTAATGTATCTAATTTCAATATTTTAATGAAGGCCCCACTGCCAAGCAGCGGGAGGGGGGCTGAACTGAACCGAGGCCTTGCCACCTCTAATATCTGGTGGGGTCTTCTCGGCGTCGTGGTGGGCTGCTCTACCTATAAAATTCTAACAGGACTTGACAGGGTAGATGCAGGAAGGAAGTTCCCGATGGTGGGGTAGTCCAGAACCAGGGGTCATAGTCTAAGGATACGGGGTAAACCATTCATGACGGAGATGAGACATTTCTTCACCCAGAGAGTGGTGAACCTGTGGAATTCGCTACCACAGAAAGCAGTTGAGGCCAAAACATTGTGTGTTTTCAAGAAGGAGTTAGATATAGCTCTTGGGTCTAAAGGGATCAAAGGATATGGGGGGAAATTGGGAACAGGTTACTGAGTTGGATGATCAACCATGATCATAATGAATGGTGGAGCAGGCTCGAAGGGCTGAATGGCCTACTCCTGCTCCTATTTTCTATGTTTCTATTTTTCTATGCTCCTGCCAGCATTTTACGGGCCTCCCTGCCACAGCGTCAAGGGGCTGGTAAAATTCATCCCTGGGTTCTGCTTGTGAACTGAACTGAATGTATAATGTTCTTGAAACATTCCTTCATATACATTTCCCATCTTTCAAAAGATGGACTGGGAAGCACTTTGTAAGATGAAGTCAGATGCAAATTGTGATTTGCTATAGTGTGTTACGTAAGTGCATCTGTGTTTTGTTAAATATATTTTTTTGGGGGGATTTGTTTTTGTAAGATTGAAGAAATGTTCAAGTTTGTGGTTTTCAAAGGGGGTCATGTAAAGGCTACTTGACTTAGAAAAAACAGTCCCTGGAAATGTTTTTTAAAAGAGGTACTGAGAGGTCTTGTGATGAAAACCAGCCTTTCTGGGAAACCACCTGCCTTCCAGCTCAATAAACAGCAGGGAACTTCGGACAACTGGAGAAGTTGTTTACAAAGAAGTGACAAGTCAAGATTGATGGAGGTCAAAAGGTTGACCACCTGTTGTCAGAATCACTTTTGAATTCTTTTAAGTTGAGGTTGAACAATATAAAAAGGAAGAGAACTTCCAAGAAGAGAAGACCACAACCCAGCTCAGCTTTCCAGCACCCCTTTTTTTTTTTTGGAAAAAAACCCTGAGAAGTCCACTGTCAACTCATCTCATCTCCTGTCCTTGAAGAAAAGCTTGCTAAATGAGTTCTCAACGCTGCCTAAAAAGAGCTGTTCTAAAAGATCCCAGTGACACGTCCATTTGTACACGGAGGCCAGACTGTTTGGCAGTTTTGGAACACAATGTGTGTGCGTGCGCGTGTGCTGGTTGAATATTTCAATTTGTGTGTTTATGCTTTACTTCAACACTGGTAACACTTGTTTGATAATAAACTGAACTTTGTTCAACAAATCTGGTTGCTGTGTTTTATTCTGGGAGTCTATGACTGTATCGGTAAGTGGGAAAAAAATTAAATATATGTTGTGACCCATGGAGAAGTGGAACTACAATAAACTGTGCAGTCCTCCCACCTCAGTCATAATAAGTTTAACAGTCAAAGCAAATTCCAGTTGGTTCATTCAAGCATCCATGTCTCCAAAAATTATAGGCTGGGGATGGTGGTCAGGGAATCAACCAGGTACTAATTCCTTTAATGGCTCACTTGCATGCTTTTGGCATGACATTTCTTTCTAGGTACCTTTTTTAAAAGCTGACCTCCTGCATTTTGACATCCAGCTCCTAGTCGAGGTTTGTTCCTCACGGTCATTTATTCAAAACCACACTCTATACCCATCACCCCACATGAACTTGGCTTTTTCCTTCTTTGTTAATTATGATCTCAGGAAGCAGAGGTGTAGTGTTTGATACCTTCTCCATTCATTGACTCATGAGCAGTCCCGTTAACCAAAATGACAACTGCCTTTGCTGAAAGTATATTCTCAGCAAATGCCACGCATAAAGGAGGAGAGAAAGAGCAGATGGATTTGAACCATATAATAGCTGAAGTATGATCTGTTACGATGATGGCTTACAGCAAGTGTAATCTGCAATAATAGGTGCAGATTACAAACCACTTCAGAGAAATACTGTTAAAGCAGGAATGCTTTCAGATGCTCGAATCGTCCTGGTGTACGGACACGTTTTGATATGGTTGTGTACGATCTTAGTTAGCTGCCAGTTGCTGCCCTCATAAGGAAAACTTGAATTTTGGAAAACAGATTGAATCACTGATTGAATGTTTCAAGAAATGCCAGGTAGCCCCATCTTGGAAATAATACCAAAGCTTCTGTGATTTTTCTTTTCCTCCGATTAGCTAAACTGCATGTGGGTACAAATTCATGGGGACCAGCAGCCATCCATTTAAAAAAAAACCCAAGCAACTTTATTTATTCACAGGATGTGGGTGTTGCTGGCGACACTCCTAATTGCCTTTCAGAAGGTGGTAAGCTGTTGCTTTGAACTGCTGCAGTCCATGTGGTAAAGGAACTCCCACAGTGCTGTTAGGTTTTAACCCAGTGACCTTGAAGTAATGGCCATATATTTCCAAGGCAGGAAACAGCTGCTCTCCTTTTAGGTGGTAGAGGTTGTGGGTCTGGAAAGTGCTGATGAAGGAGTCTTGGCAAGTTACTGCAGTACATCTTATAGATGATACACACTGTTGCCGCTGTGCACCAGTGGTGGAGGGAGTGAATGTTTGAGGACGAATGGGATACCAATCAAGTGGGTTGCTTTGTCCTGAATGATGTCAGGCTTCTTGAGTGTTGTTGCAGCTGCACCTAGAGGCCTGCTACCCGACCCGAACCCAGTGACATGTGTCGGGTTCGGGTCGGGTCAGGCCCATCCTCCGAGGCCGGCTTTCATGCTCGGGTCAGGTCAAGTCAGGTCGGGCTGGACACACATGGTAAGTGCTCTGCTGCTGAGTATTAAAAATAGAAAAAAAACTTACCTGAGCTGGGAGTCCGGGACGAAACTGAGTCTGCGCAGTGAGCGAGTGACGTCACTATGACGTCTCGTGCATGTGCTGCTGCAGCTTGCAGGTTCGATGTCAGGAACATAAGTAAAGTGATGGTCAGGTCGGGCCGACTATTGGCGGGTTCGGGTCAGGTTGGGCTCAGGGAAAAATCAGAGGGACTCGGGCCGGGTCGGGCTCGGGGCCCGCTGTGGTTCGGGTCGGGTTCTTTTTCCCGACCTAAAGCAGGCCTCTAGCTGCATCCGTCCAAGCAAGTGGAGAGTATTCCATCACACTCCTGATTTGTGCCTTGTGTAGATGATGGACAGGCATTGGGGAGTCAGGAGGTGAGTTAATTGCTGCAGTATTTATATTGCTTGTTCAGTTAAGTTTCTGGTCAATGATGACTTCCAGGATGTTGGTGGGGGAATTTGAAGATAGTAATGACATTGAATGTTAAGGGGAGGTTGTTCGACTCTTTCTTGGGAATGGTCGTAGCCCAGTACTTGAGTGGCGTAAATGTTTCTTGCCACTAGTAATTGTCCTCGGGGATTTGACTTTTCAGCAGCACCATTGATCATCTGCAGATGTCCCCCCTCCCCACTTTGATTTTAAAATTTTCAGCATCTGAAGTTTTTGCCTTTCAATTCTAGGTTGGACTGATTTTGACAATTATTTATCTTCCTTTGGAATTACACCCTCAAAACAAGACTGGGTTTATGGATCAAGTAGACAGCACAACGCTCAAGTGTAGCTCTTCCTGTGTGCAGAGTGTCCTGTTACAGCATTTACATTTAGTACAGATTCTTCCAGGACCTTCCACAGTCGCTTCAGGTTTTGGGAAAAGCAGTGGTAATGAAAGCCTTCAACCTTTTTGTGATGAAAACATTCTTGGCTTTCAGAAAATCCTGTACTTTAAAGGTAGTGGAAAGAGATTTATTTGTGCTATGGTGATAAGATAATCAATTCACACCTCTCAACTGACATTTTTTCTTTATATTCAACAGTTTTATGGAAGCACCAGAGATTTCTGTTTATAATCAATTTAGTAGCCAACCCTTTCTTTATATATTGAGATGTAAATATTAACAATCTTATGTTAAGAACCATTAAATGGATCAGAAAGCTTTAGCCTTTTGCTTCAACCTGTGAGCATTCAAAGGATTTGACACAAAAACAAGAAATGCTGGATTCACTCAGCAGGTCTGGCAGCATCTGTAGAAAGAGAAGTAGAGTTAACGTTTCAGGATTTGACACCTCATTTTGTTACAGACAGTTGGTAAGTGGTTTGGGTGGCTTCCAGTTTTCACCTTCCAACCGACCACAGTCGTATTTTGTTTAAAATGATGCATTAGTCCCAGAGTGTGTTTTAGGGTCAAGTAAACAGACAAATGACAGGTTTTCTCATAGGCATTTAAAAAAAAAACTTTTTAAACAACCTCACCCACATGCACACGCATGCATACACAAGAATAGAGAGAAAATGGTAGGATGCAATTAAAGTCCAAGGTGATGTAAGAATTGTGGTTTACAGAATACTGTTGAATCATCTTGGGAGGCAAGTTTTTTAAAATAAGGTGCAGGCCTGGATGTTTGCAGTCTTAAACTTGCTGAGGTGTTGTACGGTGTGGTTAAAACTCAGCTCAGAGTTGATGGTGTGAATTTGGTTTACCTTAACAGAAGAAATCTTAAAGCTATTTCTCTGCTGTAGTGGTTTTGCAGTTCTTATTCAGCAGGGTTCTTTTGTTTAGCTGGATTTCTGTTTCAGTCTCTGGCTGGTGTCACAGACTTGTAATTATTTTTCTTCTCTGATTAAAAACAGTGTGTGTGCCTTTAAGACTTTGTTTAAAAAAAAAGTACACCTTTAAGGGAGAGAAGATCCTGGAATTCCTGAGACACAGTGTACCAACTCCATTTTTTGTTACCCTGGGCAACAGCAGGGGAGAGGTCACATCGTGCAATATGTCCACTTGACTGTGTGGGGAACTGGCAGAAACCATCTGAAACCAAATAGTTCTGAAAGACTTCCCAGCGAAGCGAACTTAAGAAAAGGAGCTGGTTTATTCTCTCTCAGCAGAAAATTCTACAAGAAGCTACAAGCCAAATTAATTCCCTGAGTAAAGAGGAAAAGCTATGTTTTTTTCAAGAAACCATTTTGTATTGCGGTGCTCATCATTCAAAAGACTGTTTACTGCCTACTACAGCCGAAGAGTTGAATGCCTATTTTCTGAAGGACTATTTTCACCAGATCCATGTGAAGACTGCAAGTGACCTTGAACTATTTTAACATTAGAAGACCTCATCCACCTGGAACGTAACCTACAAAAACCTTACTCATTTTATTTATTCTTGAGACAGCTAATTTTAAAAACTCCACTTTTAAAACCAGACTAACTGTTAATTTTTGAGTATATGTGTGTAAATGGGGGAGTTGGATTACATTAAGAAGTTATAAGTCCTTCAACATAGGTTTATCTTAATAGTGTTTAAGATTTATTTTTTTAAATAAATAGTTAATTTGTTGTCTAAAGATACCGGCTTAGGTCTGTTTCATTCTGGGGTTACTAGAGTGTTTAATTTGACTGTTTTCCGATTGGGTGTGAAAGCTTAATAATATGCTGTAGAGTGACGGGACTGAATTAATAGTGCATTGCTCCCGCCGTGGCCGTAACACTGGAAACTGGCGCTCTGTGGTTTTGCTTGATCTACCCTCTCTCCAGAGGGTTACCTTTTTAAGGTAAAAAAAAAAATCCATCACATTAGAGTTTCTTTTAGGTGGCACATGACCCTCTCCCCTGTTTTGACCACACAATGGACTAGGATATGGAGACCATGGCCATCTATTGATGTCTGAATGTGGTCCATGCTGTTATAATGTGCTATTTCACTATATTCATTTTGCTTTGGGTTGTGGGTCAGTCTGACTCCAGAACCCTTTGTTAGTTCATTCATGTAGATAGGAGTCGTCCTATGCAAAGGTGCTCCTTTCAATTTCATGGGTTCTCCCCAAAGCTATTTCAGATGGGGTTAATGAGTTTCATCCTTAATAGACAGGTGTGTATTGTTAGTAGAGGAGGAGTCACCTGACTGCTACTCCATTTTGTCTGTGGCACAAGTGTCCATGTTCTTGTGGTTGAGTTTGATAGTTGACTTTTAAAAAAATTTCTATAATTCTTCCAATTCGTTATTTATTTCATTACGGCTCCCTCTGAGCATGACAATCTGAAAAGGACATTTGGAAATGTTATGAAAATCTCTCCCTACGTCTTAAATTTCTTAAGACAGTAATACTTCTGTCCTTTTTTAATTATCGACACATCAGACCAATGTGATTTAGACTCCCACAGTAGATTCAGTATATCTTCTGTGTTTGAATTATATATGAGACTAGGTTGTTTCCATGTAGTTGGCAACAGTGTGAGCACTCTTTCTGCCATTGCATTTCGTAGAGATTGAAGGCAAAATTTGCTGCATGGACAACTTTCAAACCTTGGCATGTTGCCTAAAAGAGCTGCGTAATTTAAAGACTGTCTTGGATCATTTGGCAATGAAGCTTTGGGGCCCTTATCAATTGACATTTGCATTATGGAAAATGTGTTCTTTGTCATGAAGTGACAACTATCAGATCAAGTGCACAGAAAAATTTTCCAGTCATAGTTATGTTTGGACCAATGTCAAGAGTAACTGTAGATTTGATCTGTCAAGTGGCCACTAAGCTTCATATTCTGGCTGAATATTTTTTTTCTGAACTTCTAACTGTTCTCGTTAAGACAGGTCTCAGCATCAAATTCTATTTAACCCACTATGGACCTTAGCACCACTTTGATGTTCAGATCGGGGTGTGGGCAGATGGTGAAGGACATTCTCTGATTGTAGTTTATCTTCTGCATACTTCACTCTCACCCCTTTTCCTAATTGTTATGAACTCTGGTTTGGGATGTTTGAACTTGTTTTTACAAAACAAATGAAAAGGATGTTATCATGGTTACGTTTTACATCACTGCAGTTGAAAACGATTGTTCTGTTTGAGGTGGAGTTGAGATTGGAACCTTTACTTTGCAGCAATGGGTTGGGGCAAAATCGCATGATTTTTATGCAGGCTTGAAGAATAATCTGATAGAAGCAGTTGGTCTGTGCGGTTTTGGTTGAATGGTAACATTATTCTCATGGTACATGGAAGATTAATTACATGCTTAAAGGTAGGAGCCCTATTATACCAAGGTCTTATGATCTTTGCCAATTATTTAACCCTGTTACTGAGTATGTGATGGCACTAAGTGATATCTGTAAAGTTAAATAATGTTCAGTATAATCCATTGCAAACCAACGCCTAACACTACACTGAGAAATAGATAGCCATGTCACTGAAATACTGTGCAATTCCTTTAGCACTCTTTCCACAATATTCAAGAAGTATTTAGATGAGCACTTGAAACACCATAGCATACAAGGCTATGGGCCAAGTGCTGGAAAATGGGATTAGAATAGTTAGGTGCTTGATGGCCGACACAGACACGATGGGCCGAAGGGCCTGTTTCTGTGCTGTATAACTGACTAAAGATTGGGACCTATAGGAATTCAGATGTTTGTGAAAGCCTTTTGTTTTCATCTTTAGTTGTGAGGTAAGAGTGTAATGAGAGATGCTTCACAACCAATGTTAGCCATGTGATTGGTGAACTCAAAGTGTTCTTGTAAGCACCTAAGTAGCTGCACTCCATTTTCTTGATCATATTGAAACTTACTGTTCTGAAAAATGTTGCACTCAAATAGACTAAATTGTTCTTGTGATTATCTGCCACATTGTTGATTGAATTTGTGATTATTTACTTGTAATGTCTCCATATCTGAAGCCATCAGACTGCTCAGAACGTCTCTAAAACCATGGTTGGGATTTTATGTTGGGGCCTGGGAGCCACGCAGAGATTTTACATGGCCCAGGTCCTTAATTGGTCTCAGGTGGGACATCCGCCCCCCTCGTGGATGCTGGCGCCGAAAAAGCTAAGTGAGGATTTGTCATAGAGTCATACAGCACACAAACAGGCCCTTCGGCCCAACGTGTCTGTGCCGGCCATCAAGCACCTAACTATTGTAGTCCCATTTTCCAGCACTTGTATGCTATGGCGTTTCAAGTGCTCATCTAAATACTTCCTAAATGTCCCTGGTGAGGCCCACAACAATCAGCTAGTATCCGGTGAGGTGGGTGGGGGTCAGTTAGGAGGGTGGTGGGAGGTGCACTCGCGGGGGCAGCAGGAGCTGCTGGGGCGGCCCTTCCGTGGGTTACAGGGTGCCCGATCAGGAGGGCCTCCCCTCTGGCCAGCAAAATCAAGTGACACAGAGATTACAAGTGTGCATAATCGTCTGCACGTGGGGAAGATTGTTGGGTGGCCTCCACAGCTGACAGTGCCCATTAATTGGCCACTTAAGGGCCTCAGTTGGCCTTGGACAGGCAGGCTGTTGGTCACCTCTCCCGTCACTTGTAATATAGCAGCAGGGGTTCCCCCCCCCCCTGCCAACCTCCAGCCCGCTCTTGCGGGGGGCGTAAAATTCTGGCCCATGTCTGATTATGTGTAATATAACCTAAAATTTCCATTTTATGGAAGATGAGCTTTCTGATTTATTGTACATTACAAGTTAATCATATTTAAAAATAAGTAATCAGGCAGTCACTCAAATTTTACAATTGCGTCTTTTGGTGTGAATCCTTTGATATCAATATCAATGTTAATGTCTCCTTTTAGTATGTGCAGAAGCTTTCAACCCTGATGAGGAAGAGGAGGACACAGAGCCTCGGGTAAGCAACATTATTTAGGAAATGGAATGATGCGGCAAGCAGATAAAAGCAAATAAAACCTATTATTTTGTGGAAAAAAAGTAGCTTCTTCCCATCCCTTCCCCCCCACAGTCTTCCCCCCGTGCAGACACTTATGCACACAGGTGGGAAGGTGGTGGCATAGTGGTAATGTCACTGGATTAGTAATCCAGAGCCCAGGCTAATGTTCTGGAGACATGGGTTCGAATCCCACCATGGCAGATGGTGAAATTTGAGTTCAATTAATGAATCTGGAATTAAAAGCGAGTCTAATGATGACCATGAAACCATTGTCGATTGTTGTAAAAACCCATCTGGTTCACTAATGTCTTTTTAGGGAAGGAAATCTGCTGTCCTTACCTGGTCTGGCCTATATGTGGGTGACTCTTAACTGCTCTCTGAAATGGCTGTGCAAGCCACTCAGTTGTCAAGGGATGAGCAACAAATGACGGCCTAGTCAGCGATGGCCACATTCCCACAAACGAATAAAAAATAAACACTTGTCAGTTCTGTGCCACTTGATTTTTTTTTTAAATCTGCTATTTGGCTGGGAGAGAGTTGTGAACTGATAGTGAGCAGCAGACTTGGGATAGGAAGTGCAAGGAGGAAAAGTGTAGCAGAGGTCTTGAAGATGTAAACCACACACCTTCCTGTTGTAGCAATGTAACAACCAGAAAGGCTTTTAAGACCTTATCAGAGTTGATAACTGTCAACTGGGAGACACACACACAGTATTGAACAAGGAAAGATACAAATGCACAATCGAGAAAATTAAAACCAAATAATGGAAGGTGGGGGGCTGCCATTCTGTAAATTAAAATTGCACACATTTGGTCTTTTAATCAAGATTAACTTTTTAGTAGTATCACTTAGTAACTATAGTTTTGGCTGCAGCCACTGCTGACTGCCTCACCAATTGAAATTAAAGCACATGCAAGTTCTTGCCCCATGAATATAAGAAGGAACAGCAGAGGGCAGTAGCTGGCTGTAGTGAACAGCTCACTCGTCATGTGGCCAGGAGAGGCTCGTGGAGGCTGAAGTATTTTGTGCTCCAAAGAAATGCAATGGGTAAAAAGAAAGTAAGATGAGAATGATAGCAAATACAGTAGAAAAGAATTGACTAATTCTAAAATATGTCAGAGAAATGTGTTGCTGTGTTGTGTCCCAATGTTGCTGTACTGTGCTATGTACACGAGGGAAGAAACAAACTGCCTTTGTTTCGTATGCTAAATTTTTGTCTGTTTAAACCTTAATGTATAAATAGCCTAAAGGCTAAGGTTCTATGCTAGCACTTTGAGTTAACAGTAGCTTTGGCTGCTATTTCTCTCTATTGGGCTTAGCTAATTTCATTTACATCTTAACATTCTAATGCAGTAACTATTTTAAAATTTTAATTTTCTTCCCTGCCTGAAGCTCTTGAATTTTTTTTAATCCTTCTCTCTGCTGAGAGAACAGTTGGCAAGTATTTGCTTCCAAGCCTCTGATAATACTGATCTAAATGCAGCATATGGGAGTTGGGCACTCTTGAATTATTTTTCCTTGCTCCCTGCACCTGCTTGGTAGCTTTCTATGATGGCAGTGGTGAGACACTGTATTAGTGTCTTGGTATAAACTTGTATCCTACTTTCTTGCCTATTGGACATTGATTGATTTAAATAGTATGCATCTCTATCTGCACTTTAGGTTGTTCATCCCAAAACAGATGAGCAAAGAAGAAGATTGCAAGATGCCTGCAAAGACATTCTTCTCTTTAAAAATTTAGACCAGGTATGACCTTGACATTAACTGCTTTAAACTATAATAGAAATAAGCAAATGTTAGTCAATAATTGTAAAGAAATCTAAACTGTTCCAACTATTTGACGCATTGTAGCTCCTTGTCATGTTGCAACGTAAAATATTGACCATGCCATTGATTTGCATTCTATCCTTTCATTCTGGGAACCAAGATCTAAAGCCAACACAGACTGATGAATTTTGGAACCAGAATGATGGTTGATGCCAAATGAACTCTTCCCTTTTTTATTTATCGACCCCAGTTACCTTTGGTATTCACCATCTCTCATTCTTTTTTCTCCAAACATTCATGCAGTTGCTTCCTTCATCATTCTTCCATGAGTATTTGCTTCACAACTCATCATTTTGGGTGAACAGGCTATCCTTAACTTGTTTTCTTACTCCCAAATTGTGTTCTCTGTTTTTGAAAATTTAGGATAGTGGACAATTTGCCAAGATAAGTTTTCAGTTTCCTTGGTTGTCTTGAAAACTTCAATTAAGTCACCTTAAAGTCTTGCCTTGCCAAAGTAAACTGCAGATTTGAGTAATGGACGATAAATGTAGCCTTATCAGGATTGGCTATATCCCAAGTAACAGTTTTTTAATATAAAAAAACAGCCTGACCTCTTAAACTACTACTCCAAATTTAAGTTGCTGATTTTTTTCCTGTCTCCCTGCTGGCTCTAGATAAAGTGAGAGTTTTAACTTATTGGAAAAGTCTATCAACTTCTCGCACTTATTGGGGGCGAGGGTGGAATTTGAGACCATCTGTTCAGTTGCCCCTGCTGCTTCGCCAGCTCCTGAATCTGCACCTATCTCGTGTTTCTCTCTAAGGAGTTTCTCTCCTACTTTGCTGTCATGCTTTCTGAGCTAATTTTCTTCCATAACATTCCCCTCCTATTCCCCTGACCACCAAACATCCCTTGCTCATTCCCATTCTATTGGACATTGTAAATGGTTCCCTCTTGTTGGCTACTGTCTCACTGCCATTCAAAATCGTCATCACCTTCCTCCTCACAAAAAACAAATGCTCGACCACCCACCGCCACCCACACCCCTCCCCTCACCCTGTCCGGTCCTTGCAAACTACCACCCCATCTCCAATCTTCCTTTCTTTTCAAGTTCTTGAATGTATTAAAATCTCCCAAATCTGTGCTCATCTTTATTCCTACAACTCCCTGTTTTAATCTCTCCTCAGATTTCTGCTCGTGCCTCAGTGCTGAAAAGGCCTGAACCAAAGTCATAAGTGACCTATTCTGTGACTGTCACCATAGTCTCGTATCCTTTCTCAACCTCTCTGGAGCTATTGCCACGGAGGACAGCTCCATCCTGCTGCAACCCCTTTATTCGGTTGGTCCTCTCAGTAGGACTCTTACCCATCCAGTCATGGAGTATCTGCTGCACTGCCTTCTCTTCCTGCCCCTGCATGCCTCACTTGTCCCCTCAGGATCTATTCTATTCCCTCTACCTCCACGCCCCCCCCTCACCCCACTGCCGATTTCATATATGTGCTGCCACGTATGTACATGTATTAGAGGCAGTACAGAGAAGGTTTACTAGAGAATACCTGGAATGGGCGGGCTGTTTTATGAGGAAAGATTAGTCAGGCTAGGATTGTAGCTGCTGGAATTTAGAAGAGCAAGAGGCGACTTGATTGAAACATATAAGATCCTGAGGGGTCTTGACAGGGTGGATGTGGGAAGGATGTTTACCTTTGTCGGAGAATCTAGAACCAGGGGTCATTGTTTAAAAATAAGGGGTCACCCATTTAAGACAGAGATGAGGAGAAATTTTTTTCTCTCAGTGGGTTGAGAGTTTTTGGAACTCTCTTCCTCAAAAGGCGGTGGAAGCCGAGTCTTTGAATATTTTTAAGTTAGAGTTATATAGGTTTTTGATGAGCAAGGGGGTGGAAGGTTATTGGGGGTAGGTAGAAATGTGGAGTAATCAGTTCAGCCATGAACTTAATGAATGGCGGAGCAGGCTCAAAGGGCTGGGTGGCCTACTCCTGCTCCTAATTCATATGTTCGTATGCACTTGGCAACATAAACTGTAGACGTTGGGTCAGCTTTCACATGTATACTTAAGACACCCAGCTCTACCTGTGCACAACATCTCTTGAACCCACCACTGTCTTTGTATTGTCAGATTGCTTGTCTGTCATTCAGTCTTGAATAAGCTCCAGTGAAGAATTAGTAAGACTGATGACATTACTTTAGGCACCCAACACAGATTTTGTACCCATCCTGCTGATTGCATTAGTCTCCCCAGCTACTGTGAGAATGAATCGGATTGTTCTCAACAACGATGTCGTATTCACATCTGAGATGACCACCTGCCCTTCTATCCTCTCCACTGCAAAGATTTCTACTTCCACTGATGCAGCATTGACTGCTTCTGTCCCTAGCTTAGCCCACCTACGACAGAAACCTTCATCCACAACTTGGTTACTCCAGATTCAAATATTCCAATGCTCTCCTGACTGGCCTTTTATCATACACCCTCCATAAACTTAAGCTCAATCAGACTTTGCTGCCCTTCTCCTAATCTGCACCAGGCCCTGCTTACCCACCATCTTTATCCTTACTCACCAAGACCCCTCAACACCTCAAATTTAAAATTCTCAGCCTAGTGTTTAAACCCTCTGATGAACTTACCCCTCCCTATCACTGTAACATCCTCCAGTGCTGCAGCCTGCCAACCTCCTCCCCATTCTTCAGACTCTGTGTTCTCTGGTGCAACTCCCCCTTTCTTCACCTCACCATTCTTGGGCCTTCAGCCCCCTAGGGAATTCCTTTCCTAACCCCATCGACGTTGCTGTCCTCCTTTTAAGACCCTTAAAACACACATTTTTCACCCCTCCTAATATCTTCTCATTTGGCTTGTAATCCTTCCACGTAAAGATGCTGTGTAAATGCAAGTTGTAGTTGTGTGAGCACATTACACATAACTCTACAGAATTTTGCATTGTTATCTTAATGGATTCATGTTTTTTGTGGAAATTGTTACATTTAAATGTACATTTAAATGGTTCAGTAGCTTACTGCTTCCGAGCTTGGGTCAAGCTATGTTAATAGGTCAAAGTAAAAGTAACCTTACACTGTTTAGTTTCTGCACTGCCTGACACAGGAGTGTTTGGCAGAATGCTCCAAGTGAGAATATTAAATTTCCCAGCAAAAAAAATGATCATCTACAAAGACCAAAATTATACCTATATGAATAATTGTTTTTCACAAACTACATTTTTAAATGCAATAATTAATGCATTTGGGCAACTTTGGACTCTAATTTGTTTGCTTTAAATTAATATTTAGCACACTTTCTGAACACTTGCTCAAGTTGTGCCTTTAATCCTGCCTGGTGTAAGCTGAAAGGTAAATTCCCAAAACTTTTGAATTTCTTCCCCTCCCTTTGTTGCACTTCTGTCATAGATCAAGCACAATTAGTGATTCCAATGTTAGCAGAGTCAAAACATTTTGACTGCTGTGGGAACAAGGATATGGCGAAGTACTGCATCACTGAATGGTGAGAAAAGCTCTGTATCTGATATTTGCTCACATGGTGAGCTTCTGGTATAAACCAAGCTGCCATGTGATGATGTTGAATGGAGGCCAGGTGTTGCTGCATTGGGGCTAGGGGAGAATCAGATGTCCAGTTGTAGTAGATTGCCAGTTGAGTGCTTATCTGTGTTTTTGACTATGGTATGTGTAACAAGATGGGCTGGAGGTCAAATGCCAGAGAAGGTATGCTGCAACGGATGAGGAGGAAACTAAATAATTTGTTCTAAATATTATGTGTAATAGAAATCTAATGAAGTTGTCATCTGAAAGTCTTCAACTCTATTTGGTAACACTTTTTACAGCTATAGACAAATTTGAAGGTAAAAAATATTAAAGGTCATTTTTGGGGTGGGGAGAAGGTCGGCTGTAAATCTGATTTTGTGTACTGGTTACCCATCAGTCCAGTAAAACTCCTCAATGATTTGTCTCCCAGTTGGAATTGATCAGAACTGTTACATTTATATAACACCTGAAAATGGAAACAAAGCCAAATTGCTCAGAAGTGTATGTGATCACTTTTTATTGTATAATGAGCCATAACTTCATGTGCACAGGAGTTATTAATAGCTCATCACACAGTGATTTTTCTTTTTTCTGCCATGTTAGCTTTCTTGAATTATTTTGACAGAGCAATCCTTCAAAAGCACAAAATGACCCTAAATGCCTGAAGATACTGTTAACTGTACCCTTTTTAAATAGATAATTAAAGGACAATTTTGAATCTGCCCACCAGTGGAAAACCGGATGGGCAGTTAATATTGCCCAGGGGACTTGCCTGATTGATATCCAGCAGTCTTCTGACGAAATGTTAATTACCTGAAAGGTTAACTCTGTTTCTGTCTCCACAGATGCTGCCTGACCTGAGTATTTCCAGCATTTTCTGTTTGCATTTTGAGCAGATAATAACTACATTAGTTGGGGTTTCAGATTTGAAAATACTTAATAAATTTCTGTCACATTTGCAAATGTTAAGTATTTGCATGTAAGGATACTATAGATGCATGTCAAAAAGGCTATTTTTAAAGCACTACCTTTGATGTATGGCAAGGGATTGAACATTGTATTTTTAGATGAATCGTGTTGTCTTTTATTATATTAAGAAATATGCTTGGACAATAGGACACTTTTTCCCTTTCGATACCTAAGGGGCAGTTTTGACTTTGCCCTTGCCCGTTTGTGGAAACTGGGCAGGCAGTTAATATTGTCCAGGGGACTTGCCCAAAATGTCATGCTCTCTTCCCACAGTCTTCAATTTTAATTTACTCTTCTGAGCAAGTGGGAGGACAGAGAGGGGATACTACTTTAAAATGTACAGATCTGTCTTTGTTGACTGTCATGGGAGGGAAATGGAGCCCATAATAACATGAAGAGTATGTTGAAAGAGTGATAAAAGTTGCTGTCCACATAACCTATATTTTTAATACCTATTTCTTTTTGTAATTTCAATCTTCTCTTTTCCTGCCCTGAGAGACTGTATCACTTTTCAGTGTTGTAGATTTTTTGTCTTGTACTTGTAACGCTTTTTAAAAAAAATTCTCACTTTTTAAAAATTGCATGGGTTGTGCACTTGTCTTCTGCCTATGTTGGTCTCGGCTAGCATAGGTCATGAATGGATCACTGCTAATCCTGCAAAAGTGTGCTATTAGGTTGCTCACCTGCCGCCTTTTTGAGAAAGCATCTTCCTTCCGGCTAATGGCGTAAGAGGTTAGCCATCCATGGCACTGCTGTGTCGTTGATCATTTAAATTCTCTGTGACTGGAGTTCTGTGAAAGCACTTGTATGTTTAAGGACATCACCTGTTTTATTGAAAATGGGGCACGGCAATCCTTACACCCACCTGAGACCATTTTAAAATAAAATTCCATGGTAATAACAACAAAAGAACTTATTGGATCTGGTAACCAAATCTTCAGGGTAGTGGTACATTTCACTGATTTAGAACAGAATTCAAGTTGGTTGCAGAAACAAAAATTATTGGCTTAATGGGGGTTTAGGCTAACGGACAGTTAAAATCTGAAAACTGCAATGTCAACATTGATATCCTTGGGAAATGAATCAAATTGCAATAGGAAAAACTTCACTATATAAGCAGTCCTCAGTGACCTTGAGTATTCCAATTTGATTTACATTTGGTTTCTTGATGCTTGACATATTTTGGCGATAGTTCGTAAAAAAGGGTGTTTGTGATTTCTCTGTAGAACTGTCAAAGACATCTTGAGATTTTGCAAGCGCCTTTGACAAGTGAAATAGAGTGCTAAGTACGGGTGAATACATTTTTGTTTTTGGGTTTATTAAACCTGTGTAACTGTTAATTGCATATGTGAAAAGCATAATAGGACTTAGCACCTAGTGCTAGCAAAGGGCTTCCATGATTTTTATTGGGAACAAAATAAAGACATGCCCAGAGACCTCAACAGCATACACTTCCATTTAACTTGGCCTGGGCTCTATCTATGATGGAGACATCATCATGAAGCATTACCTTGGATAATATAGCAGTGTTTTCCCCCCAAAATGAACTCCTACACTAATATTTACTTTGGTTGCCATTTGGTTTTGAAAAATTATGTAATAGCTGTAGTTATTTGCATCTTAATAGAAGACAGTAACTTGAGGTAGAGCCTGATATAAAAACAAGAAATGCTGGAAATACTCAGCAGGTCTGGCAGCATCTGTGGAAAGAGAAGCAGAGTTAATGTTTCGGGTCAGTGACCCATCTTCGGAACTAGCCTGATAGTTGGCTGACCTACATCAGTGTCCAAGTTCTATAGTTAGATATTCAGCTACTTAATCATCTGAACAATGCTAGGGCAAGGAAGCTTGCAAGTAGCTAAAATATATTGTGATTTATAGCTTGGAATTTTAAAGAATACTCATTTCTGTTTGTCATCTTGAGTGGTTTCTGCAGCCTGTATAGATGTCAGCTTTGATTCAATGAGAGCACTCCTGCTTAGTCATGAAGTTGTCGGTTCAGCCCCTATTCCGAAGACTTGAACACACCATCTAGGCTGACATTTCAGTGCAGTACCTGGAAATACTGTGCTTTTGGATGTGCCATCTTTTAGATGAGATGTTAAAATGTGGCCTTAAATGTTTCCCTGGGAGAATATAAAAGCTCCCAAGGTGCTATTCGATGAAGTGCAGGAGAGTTATCCCTGTCTCCTGATAATGTTCATCCTTCAACCAACCTTGATCAATAGATTATCTGGTAATTGATCTTGGTGGTGTTCGTCGGAACTTGGTGTATTCAAATTGGCTGCATCTTAAATATAATTTCCTAGCTGTGAAACGCTTTGTGACATCCCATGGATGTGAAAGGTGCTATGTAAATGCAAGTTCTTTTTTTGTATCTCTCTGGAGTGAAATTTTATAGCCCTGTTCGGCAAGATCATGAAAAGCTTATGTGTTCATGCATTGATCAGAAGTTTAAAACTGTTCAGATTAACGGATATGGTGACAGCCTATTTAATGCCAGAGTAACATCCACTACACGAGAGATGGCCAGGATGGCAGCCCTTTACAAGTCCAGGACTAAATAAGATGTTGGCAGTTGCAGCTTATTTCTATATGAATTGTTGCCTAGAATGCATCCCTGTGTGCAGAAATCAAACCATTGCTTGCAGACCAGGGTATATAATTCTCTGCTGTTTTTCTTCCCCTTTACGAAAGCATTAACTCCTTTCTAGAATATGGTTCCATCGGTGTGAGTTGCTCTATTATTCATCTATGAAACTTGATGGGTCAGCATCTGGAGGCTTTTCGACTGAGGGGCATTACCCAAATCACAGGTCTCCTATTCAGTTATGGGCATTTCAGCAGTGGTTACTGGATGGCAATTAGGACTGAGAACCCTGAGTGATCTCTTCTCAATCCCAGGGCCACTGACGTCCATTGTAATGCTGCTACCTTGGATCAAACCAGGAACCTTTATGCCCCTAGGCTCATACAAACTTGAAAAACTCACTAAGCCATCTGTGTGGCTCTCTCCCACAGATCTGTTACAACCAGATGAGAAAGGTATCTAGGAGTCACTTTTAGCTTTCACCTGGTCTTATTGTACCAGCGTTTTGTTTTTAAACAGTGTTCTGAGCTCCCCCTTGGTGAATCCTTGTTCACCACTTTCCAACTATAAGGCAAAGAAATGAGCACAAACAGGCTTCCTTAGGTTTAAAGAAGAAAAGTGAAATTTATTAAAACTTAAACTCTAATTCGGTTAACGCCTACGGGGATACGTGCCACGCCCCACGCTAGCATGCATATGTGATGCGCACATGAAAATAGAGATAGAAAAGAGCAAAAGAAAAATAAAGTAGAGAGGTTTGAGGCAATATCAGAAGAGTTTCTTGTTGCTGTGCTTCGAGCTCACTGTACCCCTTTTGTAGGTAGTCTTGCTTTTCAATGAGGCCCAGTATTATTCTTAAACCTCGTTGGCTGTAGGAGACCTTTCTCTCTTGAGGTTCAATGGGTCTTCAGTTCCGAGGGAAGGAGGTGGGAGCAGACAGGAGAGACGTCTTTTCCAGTCCAGCTTTGAGTTTTAAAATTCTGTGGCAAGTTCAAATTCAAAAAAACTCCAACCGCCAGTTAGTTATGTGACTAAACTGGTCTGACCAGGTCTTCTGTGTATTGGGGAAGCAGGGACTGGTTCCTTTGTTCCAACACTGTCTGCGAGTCTGCAAACAAGGTCTTTCCAGCGAGGGGCTTGCCAATTCCTTGTCATAGGCCCTGTTTACTTTCTAGCGGAAATTTTAACTTTTAATATTCATGTGGTGAAATAATGTGTGCCTCATTCTTGGCCGGTGAGGGCCTGCAGGACAGTTCACTTTTTACAGAAAGTATCATTCTGACATTTGAGAGGTGCATTCAGCAGCTGCTTAATATGGCAGCCAAGGAATAAAAATTTAAATTTGTTTTTCCTTTATTTGGCAAGTGATTTGCAAACATGGAATACTATGTCAGTGTTGCGGTATATGATCATCTCTGCCATTTACAGGAACAACTGTTTCAGCTGCTGGATGCTATGTTTGAAATGCTAGTCAAAGTTGGCGAACATGTCATTGATCAAGGGGATGATGGCGATAACTTCTATGTTATTGAAAGGTAAGAATCTTTCTAAATTCCATTTATATTCCTAATGCATTTTATGTATTGAATAAGCTTTCAGCTTTAGGGTTGGTATGGGATTTGGCTGTAAAGAAAGATGTGGGTGCAACAAATTTTCTCCGCTAAATAAAGATATTTTTTCTCTAGTATTCACTTCTTAATCATGGATCCCTGTTAAAAATTTCAAGTATCTACAATACACATTTTAACAAGTTCAGCATCATTGGCCATCAGTAGGCATCATTCCGTACAATTTTGTCTTCTCAACATCTAATTAAACAATAGCTTGAGCAGGAGATCTTAAGTGACCTGTATTGTGTACTGGATACTATGATCTAGGAAAGGTACGCTGGTGAAATGAGGCAAGGTTGCACCCTGGGTTTATTTTAGCTGAAATAATTTGAATGAACAGAATACACGTCTTCTGTGAGATGCATCTGGTTCTTATCACACCTCATAACATAAAAATAATAAAGATGTGACTAATTTAGGCAGACTTTATTTGTATGCTAACTAGAACTGTCTTTAAGCTACAAGTTCATATGGGTTCACTGCCATTCTTCAGCTTTTGTCTGTTTCTGGCTGACTCTTGCTATGGCCATATTTCTTCAGAAGGATAAAAATACACGGCTCAAATGTGTGGATATATTGGGTGCAATAAATGTACATCATTCTAGAAGAATGCAAACTACTTTGGAATGTAGTTGGTAACTTCCCATTGTCTCAAAACTGGCGTGTTGTGCAAAAGTACAGTTTCCATGGCTTTTCCTGCCTGGGTCCCATCCAGGAAATATTCTAATCAACATTCCCAATGGCTTGTGCATCTCTGGGAGTTGATTCCCTTATAAGCTGGATATAATCTTATACCAATAACCTAACTTAAACAGCTCCCAGGCCATAAGTAAAAGGCCCAAATGTCACATTGCTCTTGTTAATGCTAACGTGTAGCGTTAACCTAGAATCTGCATTAGTAGTGAAATCTGTTATAAAAAGATCCATAAACACAACAAATTTCCATTTTAAGTAGATGTCCTATATATTTAACGTGAATGACTTCTGTGAGGGTAATCTAACCTGTGGCCACAAATGACTTGCAAATGGGTCAAACTTGGAACATGAACTTATTCATATTTCTGTTGTTGCTGCCTTGTAATTCCTTCCAGGTATCTGGCATTATATAAATCCTCCTTATCAATTGGCTTGTAATTCTTTTGCCATCTTAGATTTCAGAGAACTGATTCATGATATGGCTGCTAAAACTGTTGGAAATGTCCTGGACAGTACATCCCTAGTGAATTAATATAAGTATCATAATATCTTGAGTATTATTTCAAACCTAAACCACATTATTAATTGATATCTACCATTAACGGTTATTTGTTTAAATGATGTCTCTTAGAGTCACAGTCATTACAGCACAGAAGGAGGCCATTCAGGCCATCAAGTCCATGCCAGCTCTCTGTCGAGCAATCCAGTCAGTCCCATTCCTTCACTCTGTCCTCATAGCCCTCCAAGTTTATTTCCCTCAAGTGCCCATCCAATTTCCTTTTGAAATCATTGATAGTCTCCACTTCCACCACTTAAACAATGAAAGGTACCGATTATATTTTTGTTCTATTGTAATTTGCTTCAAAATGTGAAATGCTTTATTAAATTTCAAACCTATCTGATTCTGCTGTCTTCATTTTTAAGCTGTTCCCATGAAAGCATTTAAATATGCACCCTTCCACTTATAAATCTTTCCCCTTTGCAGGGGTTCAATAAAATTAGAGATGTCACTGTCTTCACATTGTGTCTTTTGTCTTTGCAACATATATGCCAGTCTAGAGAACTAGCGAAAGTTTCTAAAATCTGACATCAAAAAAACAAAGACCTGAAAATATGCATGAAGATAAGGAGTTGGAGTAAAAATTCAGTGGAATATTGTACATGTCAGAAGTTATGACTGATTAAATCCATCACTGCAATAACAGTAGAATTTGCTGATTGGGGATGTGAATGGTATGAGCTTTATCTTAAGGATCCAGGGTATCTGTCTCCTCAAAAGAAGAACTTTTTGTCTTTTGATAGCTGAACAATTTGGAGCCTACTGTAATCCTGAATTCTTCATTCCAAATGTAAACTTGATTTAAAATACGAAGGGTTAGCATATATGTTACAGGGTCATTTGTTCGTAAATAGAGGATGTGTTTCTTCAACTAATGCGAATCAATGTTTATTTTGTACAGAGGGACATATGACATATTTGTCAATTTGGATGGAATGCAAAGATGTATTGGGGCCTACGATAATCATGGTAGCTTTGGTGAGCTGGCATTAATGTATAATACTCCCAGAGCAGCTACCATTATCGCTACCTCTAATGGAGCGCTATGGGGCTTGGTAAGTGTTGAGGAACTTGGATTTTATAAATAAATGCATTTTGTGTTGTCCAGTCAGAACAGTTGAAATGGGAAACTAATTCATGATATGTTGAAAAACTGAAAATAAGTAACTAATGATTCCTAACAGTCATCTATCTGAAAATACTTAGTATCTGAATTGAAACCAGCCCAATGGGACAGGATGAGTATTTAAAAATTCTGCAGTAATGCTTTCTGCTACGACCAGGTGAGAAAGGTGTCTAGGGGTCTTTTGCTGTCTTCACCTGGTCTTATGGTAACAGGGTTTAATTTTAAACAGTGTTTTAAGCTCCCCCTTTGTGAATCCTTGTTCACAGCTTTCCAATTGCAAGACAAAGAAACCAATTCACCCAGTTTTTCTGAGGTTTAAAGAAGAAAGATGAAATTTATTAAACTTACTTAAACATTAATATGGTTTATGCCTATGGAGATACGACGTGCCCATGCTCGCATGCACACGCGATGCATGCAAATAGGGACAGAAAAGAGGAGAGGAAAATATAGTAGAGAGGTGTTTGAGGCAATATCAGAAGAGTTTCTGGTTTACTGTGCTTCGAGCTCACTTGATTGTAGGTAGTCTTGCTGTTCGGGGCCCAGTGTTCTTCGTAAACCTTGTTCATGTAGGAGACTTTTCTCTCTTGGAGGTTCATATGTTTTCACAAAAGTCACTTCTGTGGGAAAGAGATGGAGGCAGACAGGACTGGAGAGGAGGTTCTGTTCCAACCAGGAGCACATGGCTTTGAGTTCAAATTCTGTTTTTCCAATTTAAAACTCCCCTAGTTGGCCAGCAGGTGGTCACCGAACTGACTGGCTTGACCAGGTCTGTTCTGTATATTGGGGCAGGGACTGGTTCCTCATTGTTCCAACACTGTCTTACTATGCAAATGTCTTTCCAGTCAGGGGCTTGAAATTTTAAGTTTTAATGTTCATGTTGCAAAATAATGTGTGCCTCAGTCTTGATAGGTGGGGGGACTTGCCTGACACTTTTAGATAATGGTCCTACTGGCCCTAAAATGCGCAATATGTCGTGCAGCTGTCTCCCTTACATCTGTAACTTTCTACACTGAAAATTTTGGCTTAACTGCAACTTGGTGTCAGATGGGTAATCTGATAATACAGATGTGACTGTGGAATAGAGTTTTTTTTTCCCCCTCTGGATGTAGGTAACTGTGGCAAAGTTACATTTATTGACCATCCTTGGTGGGCCGTCTCCTGGAACCACTGAAGTATTTGGCCTGATGTTGCTCCCACAATGATGTTAGGTTGGGAAACTAGGATTTTGAGCCAGTTACAATGAAAGAATGGTAATATGTTCAAGGCAAGGTGTGTGACTTGGAGGGGAAATTGGAAGTGATAGAGAAGTAGATGGATATTGACACACATGAAAAATGGTTGTGTATACAGATTATATCTCCATGAGCAACATGTTAATTAGCTAAAAAGAAATAAGGGGTTAAAGATGAAATCTTGGTGAGGGTAACTAGGTGGGAGAGGAAACCATTGTTGGAGATATGCTGCCTTCGTTGGACCAAACATAGACAATCCCCTGGAGAGAACCAGAGGAGAGGTGGTGGTGTACGATAAATGGTCAAACTTTACAAAAAAACGCTGACAAATTAAGGATGATGATTAGAGTTACGGTTAAATCATGTAGTCACTTTAACTAATTCTGTCTTGATGCTGTGGGCAGTTTTTGGTAATCAGGTATGGGATAGAAAGAATTTTGGGAGAGGTAACCATCGAGCTGTGTGGCAACGATATATTGAGTATTCAATTTCAATACCAGGGCCCTGGAGGGAGATGAGCAATCGGCTACCCCAGCGACTGTTGTGCACCATCTTGTGGCTAACTTGGGCATTGCTGACAAATGTTTGGGAAGATCTAGCTAGGAAAGGGGAATGATAAATTGAATAGGGAAAAGGTACTTATACATAATTTATTTATATTTATGACTGGTGTTCATAAATTATGCCCAACAATTCACTTTCTGTTCAAATTTTATCAGAACGTAAGAAAAATTAGTTTGCATATTAGTTGCGATGAAAAAATTCTGCAATTTAACTTGGTTGTATGAATTAATTACTGGCTACCATTTTTCTAGGACAGGGCAACTTTTCGTAGAATTATTGTTAAAAATAATGCCAGAAAGCGGAGATTGTATGAAGAATTTGTCAAGTCACTGCCACTTCTAAAGTCATTAGAAGTAAGTACAGCACAGTTATGTTTATGCAAACTGATTCAATGCATCATGTTTGGGTATTATAGTGAACCTACTATCAGTGTTCTCTCCTTTTTATGTTTTAAATTGTGTAACAGTGTAAATTTCCTATTTTATAATGTGTGAAAATTGATATGGCTAAGAAATCTGAAATTCCCAGAATTTTATTTTTGTTTCCCATTAGGTATTTCGTGATGTAGCTAAGTACTTGTAGCTGATTAAAGGAGTAAATATACAACATGTTTATGCAGACGCCTAGGATGTTATAACTTGCAAATCTATTGAGAATATGGACAAAAGGCTAAACTTATTCATACTTGTGTGATGCATGGCAACCGGTAACAGAAAATTCTTTCAAATCTCAAGATAGGAGAAAGAATGAAAGTAGTTGACGTATTTGGAACCAAAATATACAAGGATCAAGAACGAATAATTGCTCAGGTGCATCATTTTTTCTCTTTCTATTGTATTTCGTTTGATTCTTTAAGCTGTTCACAATCAAAAATAGAACATTCAAAACATTGGGATGGTATTTTTTTTTTAAATGGCTATTTTAAAGGGTAAATTTATTTGCTTAAATCATTATGGTTCATTGTATTAAATTTTGAGTGGTTGAAGAATTTTGACCTAGGATTAAGATTTTTGCAAGCTTTATGACTGAATATATAATTTATAGAACATATAACATGACAGATTAAATCTAACATAGGAGTGTGAAGTGATGCATTTTGGTGGAAAGAATGAGGAGAGGCAATATGAACTAACAGTAGAATTTTAAAGGGTTGCAGGAACAGAGACCTGGTGTATGTGTGCACAATTTGTTAAAGGTGGCAGGACAAATTGAAAAGGCTACTTGGGGCAGGAAAAAAATCATATGGGATCCTTGGCTTTATAAAAAGAGGCGTATAGTATAAAAGCAAAGAAATTATGCTAAACCTTGATAAAACATGGGTTAGGCCTTCACTGGAGTATTGTGTTCAATTCTGGGCATCACGCTTCAGGAAGGATGTCAAGACCTTAGAGAGGTTGCAGAAGAGATTTACTAGAATGGTACCAGGAATGAGGGACTAGTGTTATGTGGAGAGATTGGAGAAACTGGGGTTGTTCTCCTTGGAGCAGAGAAGATTAAGAGGAGATTTGGTAAGAGTTGTTGAAAATCAAATATTTCTGGTCAAGTAAATGAGAAACTGTTTATAATGGCAGAAGGTGCACAGATTTAAGGTGATTGGCTAAAAAACCAGAGGTGACCTGAGGAAACCTTTTGTTTTGCACAGTGAGTCGTTGTGATCTGGAATGCACAGCTTGAAAGGGTGCTGGAAGAAGATTCAATAATAATTTTCAAAAGGGAATAGGATAAATACATGGAGGAAGAATTTGCAAAGCTATGGGGAAAGAGCAGGAGAGTGGGATTAATTGGACAGCTCTACCAAAGAGCCAGCACAGGCACAGTGGGCCAAATGGTAGCCTTCTGTGCTGTATTATTGTACAATTTTATGATGGTGAATGCAGTAAATTAGTGTCTCACTATTAAGACTACTAGTTAACCATTGCAGGCTCAATTTTAGATAAATTTAGTTTGTTCATGTTGCCTTCTGTGTTATAAAGCCATTGGTATACATGACTGCAATTCAGTTATTACATGTAATTGTAGTACACTCGCACTCCACCACCTCAATTCTCCTCCCCCTCCCTCCATTTTTTTTTCTTGTCATTATTCTGTTTAGTCTCTGTTTTGTTTGACTCAAACTGTGCACAGGAAGAGACAACACAATTAAGACTTAGGCAAGTGGCTGAGACACAGGCAGCAGCTTTGAGACTCAGGTGGCAGGTCAAAGGCAGCATCAGGGCTTGGGTAAGTGGGTAGGTTAGAGGCAGCCGCAACACAGGACTCCACTCGGTAAGTGGTGTTAGAAGCAGTGGCATTGTGACTCAGCTGGTTGGACAGATCAGAAGAAATAGCATTGGAGGTCACCATATTGGCATGGCGATAGTGGAGGCTAGAGAAACTGATGTGGTTTCTTTTATTTGTTCATGGGATGTAGGCATCTCTGGTTAGGCCAGCATTTATTGTTCATCCCTAATTGCCCTTGAGATCAGGACATCACTGCAGGAGTTCCTCAGGGTAGTGTCCTAGGCCCAACCATCTACAGCTGCTACATCAATGACCTTCGCTTCATCAGATCAGAAGTGGGGATGTTTGCTGATTATTCACAATATTCAGCACCATTTGTGACTCCTCAGATACTGAAGCAGCTCATGTCCATGTGCAGCATGACCTGGACAAAATCCAGGCTTGGGCTGATGCGGCAAGTAACATGCTTCCCATATAAGTGCCAAGCAATAACCATCTCAAACAAGAGAATTTAACCACCTGCACTTGACATTCAATGGCATTACCATCGTTGAATCCCCCACTATCAACATCCTGCAGGTCACCATTGACGAGAAACTTAATTGGAACCAGCCATAAAAGTACTGTGGCTACAAGAGCAGGTCAGAGGCTGGGAATTCTGCAGTGCGTAACTCGCCACTTGTCTCCCCAATGCCTGTCCACCATCTACAAGGCACAAGTCAGAAGTGTGATGGAATACTCTCCACTTGCCTGGATGGGTGCAGCTCCAACAACACTCAAGAAGCTCTACACCATCCAGGACAAAACAGCCCATTTCTTTGGCACCCAAAACACCACCTTCAACTTTGACTCCCTCCACCACCGATGCACAGTGGCAGCAGTGTGTACCATCTATAAGATGCACTGCAGCAACTGACCAAGGCTTGTTAGACAACACCTTCCAAACCCATGACCTCCACCACCTAGAAGGACAAGGGCAGCAGATGCATGGGAACACAACCACCACCTGCAAGTTCCCCTCCAAGTCACACACCATCCTGATTTGGAACTATATCGCCATTCCTTCACTATTGCTGGGTTAAAATCCTGGAACTCCCTAACAGCACTGTGGGTGTACCTACACACCAAGAACTTCCGAGGTTCAAGAAGGCAGCTCACCACCACCTTTTCAAAGGCAATTGGGGATGGGCAATAAATGCTGGCCTAGCCAGTGTTGCCCACATCTCTCAAACAAATTTTAAAAAATCAGTCTCCTGTTTAAGTAGCCTTCTGTGGGGCTGTTGTCTGTTTGGAGGATGGGAACAGGCATGTTTAGCCTTTCTGATTCTAGGTCAGTCAATTGCTCCAGTGTGGAATATCCTCCTTCCCAGTATTAGGACAGAACTGCAGATTTGCCAAGTGAGTGCTTTAATGATGACTCAATTTTGCAAAAAACCTTCCAGCAGATGCAGATCACCTGCCAGTGAGGCAGAACTCTACAAAAAGTGCAGCTGGCCTTCTCAACAGTTCTGACACCAGATTGACGTGCACCTCCTGCTTCCAGCAGTGTTGCTCCCCCGAGCTTCACTTGGTCGTTGTTTTTAGGGATCCACAGTACTGCAGGTGCCAACTGATGGAGGGGAGCAGTGTTGCTAGGAGGGGAGGAGAAGGTGTGCATCAGTTCATTGCACTTAACACTGAGAAACCCGACAGCATTATTGTGTTAGCCTCTTGTGGTCGCAGTGAAACATCAGTGTTCCTGTCAATAGGAGATCAAAAGGCTGAGCTTCATGAGTCAAGCAGTATTGCCAGGTGGGTGGGAATTTGTACACACTCAGGTGCTTCACCTCTAGCATGATAAAACATTGTATTTAATTTATTCTCTCCACCACCTCCTTCCGGATCTGCTGTACAGAGGCTTGCAATGGGGAGTTCCCCATGGCTGTAGTTATGAATGCCCACTTGTATTTCTTTTCATGACACATCCAATATTGTATCATCACGGGACCAGTTCTGCCCACCAATCCTTGATCTATTCCAGCTGTTTACCGAGCTGCATCAAACACCACTTAAAATAGAGTGGCAGGGATTTAAGAGCTGCTGCTCTCTTGATTCCTCCACCACCACCCCTTCATTCTTAGTACTCTGAGTGCTTCTGAAAATGCCAAGTGAACACATGGTTATTATTTATACAAGCTGACCATGTAGAATCTGGTGAAGTCAAATTTAGATTCCCACGCACAAGTCGGGCTGATGCAACCTATCCTGGCTCTGTTTTTCTCCAAGATGTTGTAATCAGCTTTGTAAGTGCCTTATCACCCTGAAATCTCTCTCTCTCAATTTGACACCACAAATTTACTTTTTTAAGCCTACTAACTTTTATTAGGGCAGCGCAAGGATGGTAGTGAAGAAATAGCCCAGTACAAACCAAATTTTAACTTAAATCCATTCCCATGTAGGTATTTTTCTCTGTGGAGGAGGTCATGGAGGCCATGGGCCTATGAGTGAGCAGCAGCCCTGCTAACTGAGAGCTGCAGCTGCCACTTTGCAGGTAGAATATCTGGAACCCTGGCATTGTTTGGCTGCATTTTAATAACTAAGCTCATGTGGAGAGGTGGACTAAATGTTGCCCGCTTATCAGTTTTAGGACCAGCTAACTGTGGTTGATACAGGACTGTTTACCTTGCAGATAGAAAATTGGCACTCAAAAAAAAAAAAGCTGAACTTGACTTTGGTTTCATGCAGACCAGCAGAGCTCTTCCTGACCAGTGAGACTACAATTGAAATAGTCATAATGGCACAGGAGGAGGCCACTCAGCCCGTTGAGTACATGCCGGCTCTCTGTAGAGCAATCCAATCAGTCCCATTCCCCCGCTCTATCTCTGTGGCCCTGTAAGTTTATTTCCCTCAAGTGCCCTCAAATTTCCTTTTGAAATCATTTGTCTCCACTTCCACCACCCTCATTACCATCCACTGTGTAAAAAAAATCTTCCTCACATCACCCCTGCATCTCTTGTCCAAAACCTTAAACCTGTGACATAAAAGCAAAATACTGCAGATGCTGGAAATCTGAAATAAAAAGAAAAAGTGCCGGAAATACTCAGCAGGTCTGGCAGCATCTGTGGAGAGAGAAGTAGAGTTAACGTTTCAGGTCTGTGGCATTTCATCAGAACTGACAAAAGTTAGACTTGTAATAGGTTTTAAGCAAATAAAGTGGGGGTGGGGGAAAAAAAAACAAAAGGGGAGGTGGTGTTGAGACAGAGGAACGGAGAGATTAACTGACAAGGAGGTCATAGGGCAAAGGCAAAGTGTGTGCTAATGGTGTGATGAAAGACAAAACATTAGTGCAGAGAGGGTATTAAATGACAGAATAATGAGCAGCCCTAGCCAAAAGCATAAACATGAAAAAAAACAGTGGGCAGGCACATGGTTTAAAAAAAAAATTAATGAAACAAACTAAAATAAAAATAAAAAAGGGCCAGTCATGCTCTGAAAAAAGTTTTAAATCTATGACCCCCGAGTCCTTGTATCATACCAATGCGTTGGTGGTAGTTCAGAGAAGGTTTACTAGACTAATACCTGGAATAGGCGGGCTGTCTTAGGAGGAAAGATTGGACAGGCTAGGCTTGCATCTGCTGGAATTTAGAAGAGTAAAAGGCGACTTGATTGAAACATAGAAGATCCTGAGGGGTCTTGACTGGATGGATGTGGAAAGGATGTTTCCCCTTGTGGGAGAATCTAGAACTAGGGGTCAATGTTTAAAAATAAAGGGTCGCTCATTTAAGACCGAGATGAGGAGAATTTTTTTCTCTGAGGGCCGTGAGTCTTTGGAATTCGCTTCCTCAAAAGGTGGTGGAAGCAGAGTCTTTGAATATTTTTAAGGCAGAGGTAGATAGATTCTTGATCATCAAGGGGGTGAAAGGTTATCTGGGGTAGGTGGAAATGTGGAGTAATCAGTTCTGCCATGAACTTATTGAATGGCGGAGCAGGCTCAAGGAACAGAGTGGTCTACTCCTGCTCCTAATTTGTATGTTTGTATGTACCATCAGTTAACGGGAACAGTTTTTCTTTGTCTACCTTATCTAAACCTGTCACCGTCTTGTACACCTCTATCAATTCTCCCCTCAATCTCCTTTGCTCCAGGGAAAACAACCTCAGCTTTTCCAACCTCATCTTCTAGCTAATATCCCTCATCCCTGGAACCATTCTGGTAAATCTCCTCTGCACCCTCAAACACCTCCACATCCTTCCTGAAGTGTGGTGATCAGAACTGGATGTAATACTGTAGATTTGGCCTAACCAGAACTTTATACAGGTTCAGCATAACTTCCCTGCTTTTGTATTCAATATCTCTATTTATGAAGCCCAAGACCCCATATGCTTTGCTAACTATGAGAGTCATAGAGTTATACAGCACAGAAACAGGCCCTTTGGCCCATCGTGTCAGTGCCGGCCATCAAGCACCGAACTGTTCTAATCCCATTTTCCAGCACTTGGCCCGTAGCCTTGTATGTTATGGCGTTTCAAGTGCTCATCTAAATACTTATTAAATGTTGTGAGGGTTCCTGCCTCTCCCACCTCTTCAGACAGTGCATTCCAGATTCCAACCACCCTCTGGGCAAAATTTTTTTTTTCCCCTCAGATCCCCTCTAAACCTCCTGCCCCTTACCTTAAATCTATGCCCCCTGGTTATTGATCCCTCCACTAAGGGAAAATGTTTATTTCTATCTAACCTACCTATGCCCCTCATAATTTTGTATACCTCAATCATGTCCCCCCTTAGCCTTCTCTGCTCTAAGGAAAACAACCCTAGCCTTTTCAGTCTCTCTTCATAGCTGAAATGCTCCAGCCTAGGCAACATCCTGCTGAATCTCCTCTGCACCCTCTCCAGTGCAGTCACATCCTTCCTATAATGCGGTCCTCAGAACTGTACACAGTACTCCAGCTGTGGCCTAACCAGCATTTTATACGGCTCCATCATAACCACCCTGCTCTTATATTCTATGCCTCGGCTGATAAAGGCAAGTATATTGATTTTTTTTTTTTGCCCCTGATTTTAGTTTCTAAAACCTTACCCACCACTGATGTTAAACTGACTGGCCTGTGGTCACCAGGAATGCCCTTACACTCTTTCTTGAATAAGGGTGTGCCATTTGCCACTCTCTGATTTCAAGAACACAAAAAATAGGAGCACAGGTAGACCTCCTTTCCTAACAGCGCTGTGGTTGTACTTACCCACATGGACTGCAGTGGTTCAAGAAGGCAGCTCACCACCATCTCAAGGGAATTAAGGAATGGCAGTAAATGCTGGCCTGGCCAGTGATGCCCACATCCCATGAATGAATTAAAAAACAAGTTGATGAGGGGGAGCCAGTGGATGTGGTTTATTTGGACTTTCAGAAGGCTTTAGACAAAGACCCACATAAGAGATTAGCATGTAAAATTAAAGTGCATGGGATTGGGGGTAGTGTATTGCGATGGATAGAAAATTGGTTGGCAGACAAGAAACAAAGTGTAGGAATAAACAGGTCTTTTTCCGAATGGCAGGCAGTGACTAGTGGGGTACCGCAGGGATCAGTGCTAGGACCCCAGCTATTCACAATATATAATTAATGATTTTAGATGATGAAACTAAATGTAATATCTCCTAATTTGCAGGTGAGACAAAACTGGGTGGGAGGGTGTGTTGTGAGGAGGATGCAGAGAGGCTTCAGGGTGATTTGGATAAGTTGAGTGAGTGGGCAAATGCATGGCAGATGCAGTATAATGTGGATAAATATGAGGTTATCCACTTTGGTAGCAAAAACAGGAAGGCAGATTATGATCTGAACAGCTATAAACTGAGAGGGGGGGGGAATGTGCAACGAGACCTGGGTATTCTCGTACACCAGTCGCTGAAGGTAAGCATGCAGGTGCAACTGGCGGTAAAAAAGGCAAATGGTATGTTGGCCTTCATAGCGAGAGGATCCGAGTACAGAAGCAGGGATGTCTTGCTGCAATTATACAGGGCCTTGGTGAGGCCACACCTGGAATATTGTGTGCAGTTTTGGTCTCCTTCTCTGAGGAAGGATGTTCTTGCTATAGAGGGAGTGCAGTGAAGGTTTACCAGTCTGATTCCTGGGATGGCGGGACTGACGTATGAGGAGAGATGGCGTCGGTTAGGATTATATTCGCTGGAGTTCAGAAGAGTGAGGGGGGATCTCATAGAAACCGATAAAATTCTAACAGGACTTGACAGGGTTGATGCAGGAAGGATATTCCCGACGGTGGGGGAGTCCAGAACCAGGGGTCATAGAATAAGGATACGGTGTAAACCTGTCAGGACTGAGATGAGGAGAAAATTCTTCACCCAGAGAGTGGTGAGCCTGTGGAATTCACTACCACAGAAAGCAGTTGAGGCCAAAACATTGTATGTTTTCAAGAAAGAGTTAGATATAGCTCTTGGGGCGAAAGTTATCAAAGGATGTGGGGTGGGGGGGGGGTGGAAAGCGAGAACAGGTTACTGAGTTGGATGATCAGCCATGATCATAATGAATGGTGGAGCAGGCTCGAAGGGCTGAATGGCCTACTCCTGCTCCTATTTTCTATGTTTCGATAAGCCATCTGGACCAGGCGATTTATCCACGCTCAGTTATGCCAGCCTTTCCAGCACACCCTTCTAATCAATATTTACCCCGTCCATTACCTCTCCCATCTCCCCCTTGTGCCAATTATTGTCAGCATCCTCTTCCTTATTAAACACAGGTACAAAGTACTCATTAAATATACAAGCATATTTCACCCTCTTTGTC